>NC_041735.1:28339269-28642299 GCF_004115215.2 Ornithorhynchus anatinus
GTTTAGAGAGCACTTGCTGAAGGTTAAGCACTGTACCGAGAGCTTGCGAGTGTATTCAGGAAGCACCGTGGCCTAACGGATAGAGCACAGGCATGAAAGTCAGAAGGACTTGG
The DNA here is from genome assembly GCF_004115215.2 of Ornithorhynchus anatinus. Taxonomy (NCBI): domain Eukaryota; kingdom Metazoa; phylum Chordata; class Mammalia; order Monotremata; family Ornithorhynchidae; genus Ornithorhynchus; species Ornithorhynchus anatinus. Next base: position 28,339,383 of record NC_041735.1, read on the forward strand.
GTTCTAATCCTGGCTCTTTCACTTGTCTTCCGTGTGACCCTGGGAAAGTCACTCAACTTCTCTGGGTCTCAGTTACCTCAACTGTAAAATGGGGATTAAGCCTGTGAGCCTCATGAGGGACAAGTACTGTGTCCAACCTGATCAACTTGTAACCTACCCCAGTGCTTAGTACATCCCCTGACACATCGTATATCCTGAACAAATACCGTTGAAAGAAAGAACGAGAAGCGAGACCCAGGTTCCTTGCGGTGGAGTCACTGTGAATTTCTAGTACGTAGATCAGGCGCTCCAGGTAACCTCACGCTGAAGGGGAAGATCCTGGAAGCCCTGGAAGATGAGAAGGCTGAGGGAGGAGGGATGAAGAGGAAATCTTGACCTTTCTTGTGAGGCCCTCCTCATTCTGCAGTTCATGATAAAGTTATTGTAAAACCTGAGGTGTTGGTTTATTGCCTGTGGAATAGGACAGCTGAGTTTTTACGTGCTGAGAAGCAGCGTGGCTTAGTGGAAAGAGCCTGGGCTCAGGAGTCAGAGGTCATAGGTTCTAATCCCAGCTCTGCCACTTATCTGCTGTGTGACCTTGGGCAAGTCACTTAACTTCTCTGTGCCTCAGTTCCCTCATTTGTAAAATGGGGATTAAGACTGTGAGCCCCATATGGGACAACCTGATTACTTTGTATCTACCCCAGCACTTAGAACAGTGCTTGGCACATAATGAGCGCTCAACAAATGCCATCATTATTTATTGTTTATTTACACCTGGGCAGGATTCCCCACCTTGGGCCACTGGTCCCTGCGAGGGAAAGCGTAGGTCAAGGAGATTTCTCCTCAGTCGTGCAGCACCAACTGACTGTGCCTCTGATTTTTGTCCTAACCCAGTTTCTGGCATGTTGGAACACGAAACGATTCAGGGGGTCTCTGGAGTGAAGCCGACGGGGCTGCGGAAGAGGACCTCCAGCATTGCCGACGAAGGGACCTACACCCTGGACTCCATCCTCCGCCAGCTCAGCTCCTTCCACTCAGTCATGTGTCAGCACGGGATGGATCCCGAGCTCATCAAGCAGGTCGTCAAGCAGATGTTCTACATCGTTGGGGCCGTGACCCTGAATAACCTCCTCCTGCGTAAAGACATGTGCTCCTGGAGCAAAGGCATGCAGATCAGGTGAGGCAGCGGGCCAAAGCCTTCTCCAGATTCCACCCCCCCCCCCCCCCCCCCCCGGCAGGTGGCTGGCAGGCTGCTTTAGGGTACTTCACCTGCTTTTTCCCATTATTAAATAATGGGAAATAAAGGGAGATGGGGAGATGTGCCGGTGGTGTGCAGTTTCAGAAGGAACCCTGGAATTCGATGTTAAGTGCATTGACAATTCCAAAGGAATGACATCGAGATTTAATTAGCCAGCGGATGTCGTTTACCTTTCCTTGGTTTTTCAAAGTGTCACTGATTACAGCTCCTCGCCGCAAGCCCTAGCCGGAAAGCGATCCTCCAAGATCCCAGGGGAAAATCTCTGCTCATCTAGGAAGCTCATTATTTTGAGATCAGGCAGGGGATGGGGAGGTGTTAATTAAAATTGGAGTGAGCTGCCTGTTTTCTTCCGGTTTGAAATGTGAAAACGCATAGTGCCCAGTGAGTGACTAAAATACCTATTAAACCTATTGACTTTTCAAAATTTTATCATTCCAGTCAATCAATGGCATTTATTGAGCCCTTACTGCTAGCAGAGCACTGTACTAGGTGCTTGGGAATAGAGTAAAGCTGGTAGACACAATCCCAGCCTTTAAGGATCTTACAATCTAATGGGAGAAACAACCATTAAAAATAATCAGGGGAAGTGGCAGAGTACAAGGATATCAGTCATATTTATTGGGCGCTTACTATATGCAGAGCACTATACTAAGAGCTTGGGAAGAGTACAGTATAACAGAGTTGGTAGACACGTTTCCCGTCTAGTGCGAGCTTGTGGTGTAGAAGGGTTACGTACATAAATTCAGTGGAGGTGGGATAAATATCAAAGCGCTTAAGACGCACAGAGCAAAGTGCATAGGCGACACAGAGGGGAGGATGTCTAAGATGGGAAGATAAGAGGTTCGTCAAGAAAGTCTTCTTTTTCTTATGGTATTTGTTAAGTGCTTTCTATGGGTCAATCACTGCTCTAAGCACTAGGGTACATGCAAGTTAATTAGGTTGGTGGCCGCCTAAGTCTCACAATCTAAGTAGGAGGGAGAACAGGAGAACTGAGGCATAGAAAAGTTAAGTGACTTGCCCAGGGTCACACGGCAAGCATTTGGCAGAGCCACGATTAGAACCCAGGTCCTCTAACTCCCAGGCCCGTGCTCTTTCCACCAGACCTTGCTGCTTCCTGGAGAAGATGTGGTTTTAGTGAGACTTGAGGATGGGGCGAGTGGTAGTCTGTCAGATATGAAAAGGTAGGGAGTTTGAAGCCAGAGAGAAGACTGGGGTTTGGCGGTTGGTGGCAAAAGAAATGAGATTGATTTTCAATGAGTAGATTGGCAATGGAGAAGTGAAGTGGGCGGGCTCGGTTGGAGTAGGAAATGAGGGAGGTTAAACCCGATGATGAATGGACAACCATTGGATGTTTTGGAGGAATGGGATGATGTATACAGAACATTTTGATAGAAAAGTGATCCAAAAGGCAGAACAAAATATGGACTCTGCGCTCATTAGATCTGTCTCTTCTCCAGCCCGCCCCATAACCTGATTTTAATACCTTAGTACTAATTTTTCTAATTTATGATTCCATATGAGGGGTGAGTCAGTCACATTATCAGAATGCCTTTTCTGGGTCTGATGTCCAAATCCAGGTATTTATGCCTTTATCTTAATGTTAGTTGTGGGAGTTCATTACAGTGTACTCTTGGAGTTTTAAATGACTTGACAGTTAATGAATTGCATCTCTGTCCATTTGTTATCAACACATCGCTCTGCACTCACCTCTTCCCAGTGGCTGTTTGGATGGTTTATTAGACATTTGCTCCTCTCCTCTCACTCCAGTCTACTCACTGGATCTCATTCTCATTTAGCTCATCACCGACTCCTTACCCACACCCTGTCCCCAGCCTGGAACTCTTCATATATGACAGGCCACCACTGTCCCACCTTTCAAGCCTCAATGAGGTCACATCTCCTCCAAGATGCTCTCCCTGACTAAGCCTAATTTTTCCTGCGTTCCCTCCCTCCTCCGTTGCCTTGGATCCATCCATACCCTTTAAGCACTTGATACTCACCCCACTTTAGCAGTTATATTCATATTCATAATCTATTTTAATGTCTTTCCCCCCCCAACACTTGTAATTTCCTGGTCAGCAACCTTGTCTGTCAACTCTGTTATATTGTACTCTCCCAAGCATTTAGTTCAGTGGTTCGCACACAATAAGATCTCAACAAATACAGTTGATTGATTGATTGATTGATTAATCTTTGAAGTTACGGGCCGCAGTGGATTATCCATCCAGGGACTGCAGCCTACCAGGCTGTCTTCCCAGCCGGTGCAGTACTTGGGGAAGTGTGAGATTGCGGCTTTCTGAATCTTCTTTCAATTTGAAGTTAATTCTCACGGATTTTCCCATTGGGACCACTTTCATTCTGGAGAATTCCCAGGCAAGGTGATGGTCCATGGGGTAAAATCCCTGGGAATTCCTTTTGAATTTAAAAATACACAATGGAAAACCACGGTGGCCTCCCCAGCCCTCCAACGGCTCCCCAGCCCACCTTCACCACCATCCAGAGATGACCATTCAGGCCGGGATTAGTTATATATTTTACGAGACTGCTTAGAATGCAGACTGTTCAAGGCCATCCAAACAATCAAGAGTGTGGGAGAGATGTTCAACTCTGGGCCTGCAGCCTCCTATGCACTATGGGGAAGGTTGGCCACCCACTGGGAAGCCGCTTCCAAATCCCTAGCCCTGGGAATCACGGTTGCGTTGACTTGCTTTTTTTTCCCAGGTACAACGTCAGCCAGCTGGAAGAGTGGCTCCGGGACAAGAATCTGATGAACAGCGGAGCCAAGGAAACTTTGGAGCCCCTCATTCAGGCCGCCCAGCTGCTGCAGGTGAAGAAGAAGACAGATGAAGACGCAGAAGCCATCTGCTCGATGTGTAATGCTCTAACCACGGCACAGGTAAAAGAGCAGCCTTGAGAACCTGAAGGACAGGTCCGTGATCTTTATGTCCCTCCCTCTAGCTCCAGGCAGGCCGCCTGTAATCCCTTCAGACAGGTGGATGGCTGTCCTTAAAAAAATCTCCAGAAAAAGAAATATGATAACAATCTTTGAGCACTTCAGAATATTTACTATTAGGGAGGAGCAAAAATGGTATTTAAGAGCTTATTATGTGCCAAGCACAGTTCTAAGATCTCGGGTAGATAACCGTATAATCAGGATGGAAACGGCCCTTGTCCCCCACGCGGCTTACAGTCTAAGTAGAAGGGAGAACAGGCATATGTTTTCTTTACTGTCCACCCCACTCAGAGAGAGTCAGTGTTTTTATTTCTAGGATAGAATTGTTTTCTTTAGTCCACAGGCGGACCTGCTTGAGCTTAAAGGGATGAATGAGACTTTAGGCAAGGATCGATCCTCTTGCTGATAATTTTCTTCGATCTGATTTTTGAGTCTGAGCAGATTAAAAGCCAAGTAGTGAAGATTAAAGCTTTCCCTGGGCAGTGCAGTGATCTGTATGCTTAAATTTCTACAAGGACATATTCGGTCTGTGGTTATTGTGTTAATTGGGAAAAGATGAACCTTTTCCATTTGTATTTTCCTAAAAGTACAAAAAAAGGCCCCCTGTTTTTTATCTAGAGTGTAGGTCAGTTTAATTGATATTAGATTGAAATCGAGAATGATTTCTCTTCCAACAGATTGTCAAAGTTTTGAACTTGTACACCCCAGTGAATGAGTTTGAAGAACGAGTCTCTGTGTCGTTTATCCGGACCATTCAGGTAAGAGGCTAAACTCCTCCCTTAAAGCCTGACGTCTGGGTTTCAGAAACTTGGGGCTGCAAGCCAGGATGTTTTCAAATGAAGACTTTGGTTGATATTTTGATTGAAGCAGTATCTTTGTCTCAAACCCAGAGAGATGAATGCCAGGGAAAATTTGACTGGGGAAAACAAGGGTCTTTCTCTTCCTCTGAATTTGCTGTTCCTATACATTTTTAGTAGAAAAAAATCTCCTCACGATCAAACACTGACCACCTATTTCTTATCTTTCTAGATGCGTTTCCGAGACAGGAAGGATTCTCCCCAGCTGCTAATGGATGCTAAGCACATCTTTCCTGTTACGTTTCCCTTTAACCCATCCTCTCTTGCGCTAGAAACCATCCAGATTCCAACCAGCCTAGGTCTGGGATTCATTGTGCGGGTCTGAACAGGAAAGCACCCAGCCTATCAGCCGTCGAACAAGAATTTTCCCGCCTGAAGCCTGAATCCATTTCCCCACAGAGCTACTGAAGCACATTTTTCAAAGAAGCAGTACCATATGTTTCCATGCCCCCCGCCCTCGCCCCTCACCCTCCATTCCCCAGGGGGAGGGGAGGTGCGGGGGAGAAAACTGTAGCTGGGTCACTGCAAATCTGCCTAAGATTCCTGTACTTCCTTGGATAGAAAGATGTGCTCCTGTAGCAATCCTTACTTTCACACTGATAGCGCACCCCGATCTTTGAGATAGCTGGAGTTCGAATACAGGCATGTGGCCAGCTGAAAAACGTGGCTTCAGCTGCCGAGAGCTGTCTTAGAGCCTTAGTCCGTATTTAAATAGTGTAAATGAATCTTAATTCCATGTGTGAGCTGCTGTCAGGGCGGGGCCAACAGGAATGAACAGGGTACTAAACGGAAGAGCGGAAAGAAAGGAAAATAATTGCCGAGGTGTAGCCCCTTAGAGAACCGTTCTGTGTTAAGCGTCAACCCGGAATGGAGAAACAGGCAATATGTAAAGTAATTTATCAAGTTGCTTCCTTACCTGTGTCACTTTGTGATCAATTAAGAGGTATTACAAGGTCTCCTGGCGTACTCAATAGCATAGATATTCATTTGATAGCACCGTAGTTTTCCCGAGCATATTAACTGCTGCTGCGTACTGTGTTCTTTTAAATGTACAACAATATTCTTCGTAGACACTACAAAAATAAGATTCTATTTATTAACTTTGTTTACAATCCAATACGATCCATTAATTTAACTGGATTATATGCAAATGTCAACAACTATCACCTATTATGGAATATGGTAACTAAGCACAAGTAGCACACTGGAAGTGACAAGATAGTTTCATTTAATGTAGCTTATTCACATGTTCAAACTTTAGGGTCAAAATGAATGCAGTCTGCTTTTGAATTGCTTTGGGATTTTGTCACATGAATTTATTTGGTATGGGGTCAAGGCCGTTGGAGTCCGCAGTTGCCCGCTAACGTCTCGGTCCCGATCGTCTCGCGGTGGATGTTTGCCGCGTTCCCGGCTTCGTTTCTTTAGGCTTTATCCCGTAATTCCTCGCAGGTGTCTAGAAGAGAAGGGGGAACATTAGCGATCTAGGTTTTCATCTCAGTTCTTTTGTAAACGTCTAAGCGTGAAGCATATTTGCTTTCCTTGTAACTACTGTATCCTCTTCTCAATCGGCACTGGATTCCGAAGGAAAGAAGGGTAGGCTAGAATAATGAGGTAGTCAGGATTTTCAGAAGATTCCGTTCATAATGTACAGGGTCGATAAAGAACAGTTTTCATCGTGCACCTCTAAGAGATTCTCCTCGACATTCTTTCTCCAATCTCTGACCGTTGAAATCCTCTTTTTGAAGTGCACAGACCCAGATTCCTGGCCTTACCTCCAAATCCCTGGCCCCGAGTCATGCGATCTGTGTTATTGCTGGCAGATGTCTTTTTGAATAGTGACATATCTTGTTGGAAAGCAGGGTGCGACACTATCGAGGAAGAGTAGAAAATCCTCCGCTTCCCGGTAACGCTCATTGGGCTCAGTTCCCCCTATTTGGAAAAACATAAACCCTCCGCTGCTGGCTTGTCCTTCCGCCGGATAGCACCTGCTTTGTCGAGACATGCGGAGTCTCGCTCCGTTCTAGCATATGGCCGTTTTGCCACACAACCCCGGACGCCTGCATTTATACACCCTTCAAAATACCGATGAGTCTAGCGCCGTTTCTTAGAAGAAAAACACTGCCTGTTCTGGTACTGGAGAGATCAAACTGCATAGCTTCGTAGTTTGCCATCTGTCGGTTAGACCGGTATTCTTTGGCCCTTCAATCTGCGGGAAGGCAAGTGAGCTTTTCCGTCACGGTGACCGCCAGAAGCGGATTCAACCAGTTTTCAATCTCCAGTGCACAGTGTTTAAATGGTGTCCGTGGGTCTGAGTTTTGCGCCGATTCAGGTACTCTATAGAAATGAGCACTGTCTCCTTTGTTTCCGTAGTCCATCTAAACCCTTTAGAGTAATTCCATTTACGGAGTAAACCAGACCCGCTCCACTCACCGAGCCAGATCTTCCTAGCGCCCAGCATACACCTGGGAAGGCAGCCAGGGATAGAAGCGGCCTGGACTCTTGCAAGCCACTGGGGCGTTTGGTGCACTGAAGTCTTTACTTACCGAATCGACCCCTGATGGTCCGAGAGCCTGCCCGGCCTTCCAAGACCCGTCGTGCCCGGAGAAGGCCGTCCCCTGCGTCCGTTTGCCTCTTTCTGATGTAGATGTTTTCATTTTGGCCCAAACACAATCATTTCTGCATCCTAGCAATCCCTCTGAGAGATAACTCAAGCTTCTTGGCCCTGGCAGCCAACTCACAGTGAAAGTAGAGCAAACCAGTGTTTCGGGTATTGGGTAGGCACTCTCTACCTTCGATTTAGACTGACCGGGTTTTACGTTTTGAAAGAGAATCCCGAACTTCGGAAGTAGACAAAATTGTTTTAAATTTTATCTCTGAATTAAAAAGAACTGGAACTACTGTATATTCTTGCTGTACATCCGAAACCGAGAAATGCTGTATTAAAATATCTGCCTAAAATATTTTTGTGTTTATTTTTAAAAATGTGTTTCCTTGTATAAAGCCTTCCCCTCCTCTCCGTAAAAAGGTTAGTTTCTTCTGTTTATGGGTCTCGTCAGTTGACTGGCATTCCTTCATTATCCCGTAAAAACCGTACGTCGCCGGACGCGTTTTGCGGGAAGACGGTATTAAGTTTAATTCTCCGTGTGTCTGTCCCAGACATCTTGGCAGAACAGTATTTCACATGCATTTTTCAGGTGCGAGATATCTAGTACCGTGTCGGCGGGTGAAACGTACTACATCGCTTTAACCCCAAATGTCAGGTTTCTGTCGAAATAACTTGCGAAGTAATGGAAATGTTTCGACTTTATTCTTTCTTCCTCTAAATTATCCGTTCACCATTTGGTCGCGGACACGTGCGTCGCGGTTTATTCGACGTACGGCCGGAGACGCGACGGACGTCACGGGACGACGGAAGGACGGGAATCCGTCGACATCCCTTTCGGGACCTAGATCTCCCGCGGGGGTGTCGCGCAAGAGTCACGTCCCCGACCTCGGGCGGATCACGTCCCGGCGGTCGGGAAACCCCGAGCCTCTTCGAGGGACGTTCTCCGGGACTTTATCCCGCCACAGACCTGGGGACTCCTGCTTTCCCACCCCTCCCCTCCTTTCGTACGGAGGTGGGATCGCGGCCGGATCCGCGGATAAGAGATGCGGCGCGGTCCGTCTCTGAAAGGATCATCCGGGCATCCCGTTCGCTACGGTGAGAGAGGGAACGCCGGTGCCGAGGAGCTGAAGAACGGTACCGTCCGACTGCGACTTTTAAATGAAACCCATCTCGGGGAATCGTTCGGGAATCGTTCGGGGAGTCTCTGTAAGATCTCCGGCCCGCCCCCCCGGAGATATGCTGACGATCCGCCCCGTGTCGATCGATAAAAGCCTCCGAAAGTAGGTAGGTATCCCCAGGTTTCGCCGCGGCGCCGAGACGGAGGCCGAGAGGAAATCGGGATGACATTTACGCCCTAAACCGTCGTAGCCGTCCGATGTTGTACTCGGTAGACGTGTGCATCGTACCCTCTTAGAGCTGTCCCAGAGAATCGTCCCAATAAAGATACAGCCGTAAATCTCTATCGTCGGTGTCCTCTCCGTAGGCCGGGGAGGATTTTCCCAACGTCGGGGTGCCCAGAGGTAGGGTTCGGGTTCTCCCCGGCCGGGCCCGAGGGGGCGGGGGCCCATGCTCTTCCTCCTCCTCCCTCTTCCTCCTCCTCCTCCTCCTCCCTTCGCCCTCCTCCTCCCCGGCTCCTCCCGCTCCCGCGGCCGGGCCCTCCGAGGTCCAGTCGGTTTGGCCCCCCGGGGACCCGCATGGAGCTGGCCGAGCTGTACACGCAGGTAGGGGCCGCGAGGTCGGGGGCTGGGGCTGAGCCCCGGGGGGCTGGGACTGGGCTGGGGGGCTGGGGGCCTGGAGGCTGGGGCTGGGATTGGGGGCTGGGATCGGGCTGGGGGCTGGGTCCCGGGGACCGAGGCTGGGCTGGAGGCTGGGGCTCCGATTGGGCTGGGGGCTGGGTCCCGGGGAATGAGAGTGGGCTGGAGGCTGGGGCTGGGATTGGGCTGGGGGCTGCTGGGGGGCCGGGGGGCTGGGGCCTGGGGAATGAGAGGGGGCCGGGGGCTGGGGCCTGGGGACCGAGACTGGGTTGGGGACTGGGTCCCGGGGAATGAGAGTGGGCTGGAGGCTGGGGCTGGGATTGGGGGCTGGGGCTGGGCCCTGGGGGCTGGGATTGGGCCGGAGCCTGGGGCTGGGTCCTGGGGACTGAGAGCGGGCCGGGGGGCCGGGGCTGGGGGGCCGGGGCTGGGCCCTGGGGGCTGAGACTGGGCCCGGGGCCGGGGCCGGGGGCCGGGGGCGAGCGGCCGGGCGGACCATATGGAAGAGCGGGGGCCGGGCAGGGGGCCCGGGGCCGGCGTCGGGCAGGGGGCTCGGAGCCGGGAGGCGGGGGAGGCGGCTCTCCGTCCCCCCAGCAACTGCCCCCTAAATACCCAGCCGGGCTAGCCGGGATCTGAGCTAAAAGGAGGGACGGGGGGGAGAGTGTCACCCTGCCGTCCCCTCCGTCCCCCCCCCCCCCCCCAGAGCCGCCCCGCCAGACGCCCACCTCGGAGCCCCCGGCTTCTGGGGCAGAGATTTCCTTCCCCGAAGATTGCCCTGCCGGCCTGGATTGGGCTCCTTTTATAAGGCCGCCCTCAAGACAGAGCTGCCCCCCGCTTAATAATAATGATGATGATGATGGTATGGGTTAAGCGCTTACTATGTGCAGAGCGCTGTTCTCGGCGCTGGGGGAGATACGGGGTCATCGGCTTGTCCCACGTGAGGCTCACAGTCAATCCCCATTTTCCAGAGGAGGTCACTGAGGCCCAGAGAAGTGAAGTGACTCGCCCACGGTCCCACAGCTGACAAGTGGCAGAGCCGGGATTCGAACCCATGCCCTCCGACTCCCAAGCCCGGGCATTTTCCACCGAGCCACGCTACTTCTCTACAGAGACCCCGCGGCCACCCGTTGGGCCAGTTGGTAGTCGTTCCCTCGTCCTTCTCCCTCACTTATTAATAACGTTATTATCGTCCTCACTATTATTATTATCGATAGTAATAGTAATGATCGTATTTGTTAAGCACTCACTGTGTGCACTGTTCTAAACTCTGGGGCGGATACAAGGTTTACCGATCTGGACACAGCCCCCGTCCCACATGGGGATTTTACTAAGTCGGGGGGAAGAGAATTCGGTACCCGTTTTCGCAGATGAGGAGACAGAGGCACCGAGAACTTAAGTGACTTGACCGAATTCGCATTGCAGGCGAGGGGCGGATCCGGGATTAGATGATGGCGTCTATTAAGCGCTTACTCTGTGCAGAGCGCTGTTCTAAGCGCTGGGATGATACAAGGTGATCGGGTTGTCCCACATGGGGCTCACAGTCTTAATGCCCATTTTACAGTTGAGGTAACTGAGACGCAGAGAAGTTAAGTGACTTGCCCAAAGTCTCACAGCCCACCAGGGGCGGAGCCGGGATTCGAACCCATGACCTCTGACTCCCAAGCCCGGGCTCTTTCCACTGAGCCAGCCAGGTCCTCCGACTTCCAGGCCCGGGCCGTTTCCTCTAGGCCGGGCTGCTTCCCTCATCTTTCTCCCAAACGACAACAGAACCCCGAGCTGAGTTTGGATCGTCTTTCCGTGCAGGGTCGCTGGAGATCAAAGCCTTGTTGGTTTGAATCTTGGTCTCCTGGGTCGGAATCATGTCTAGTTTCTGGATCTAGGAGCCTAATTCGGACTTGATCAGTCGATCAATCAATCAATAATCGAAAGGGCCGGCAGTGATTTCTTCTGGAGGGCCGCCCGTTCACGGGTCAGCACCACGGTCCACCCAGCCTCAGACTTGGTCTTGGACTGAAGCGCCAAGAAATTGGGAGAAATGGTGTGTTTCTGCCTTCCTGGATGTCCAACCCAGGCAGCAGCAATAGAAATAGCAGTAGGAGTCCGGAAGCGGCGTGGCCTAGTGGATAGGGCGTGGTCTGGGTGCCGGAAGGACCTGGGTTCTAATCCCGACTCTGCCACTTCTCTGCTGTGTGACCTTGGGTGAGTCACTTAACTTCTCTGTGCCTCAGTTACCTCAACGGTCAAATTGGGGTTACGATTGTGAGCCCCAGGTGGGACAGGGACTGTGTCCAACCTGATTTGCTTATATCCAACCCAGCGCTTAGAACGGTGCCTGACACGTAGAAAGCACTTAACAAATGCCACAGTTATCATCAATTGTAGTAATACCAGAAGTATTTATTGAGCACCTATTTGATATGATGCACCCTGCTAGGAACCTTGGGAAGTACAGAATGAGAAAGTGACACTTTCCTTGCCCACAGAGAGCTTGCAATTTAAAGAAATAGTTCCCTTTGCTGGCAGTGATTTGGAGATAAATACGTCATTTGCCACCTTCTATTTCTATGTGCCATTTCCACCTATCAGTCGCCTCCCAGAATTCTGAAATGCATCGAGAATGTGATGGAGTTTTATGGGAAATTTTAAAAAGTGTAAAAGCAATCCTAAAGCCCTAAAGTCCATCACCATCCGTAGGCCACCGTCCACGGTGATCTATACGGCTGACACGTCGATTCTTGGGCCACCTGTTTTTCAAGGATGATAAGTATATTATCGTTAACGATAATTTCGAGGGATGTTCTGCCTTTCGGGAGGCCGTAGAAAACTCCCTCTGGGAATTCTAAATTCAGGAATGTTTCCTTGCCCAGGTCCTGCCTCTGGCCTGGAACACCGACCCTCCTCATATCCAACAGTCTCTCCCCCTCTTCAGAGCACATCTCCTCTAAGAGGCCTTCCCTGACTAAGCCACCTCTTTTCTCTTCTGCCACTCCCTTCTGCGTTGCCCCGACTGGCTCCCTTTATTAATTTCCCCTCCCGTACCCACAGAACTTACGTACGTATCTGTAATTTATTTATATTGACATCTGTTTCCCCCTCTAGACTCTAAGCTCATTGTGGCTGGGCAACATGTCAGTTTATTGTTACACTGTACTCTCCCAGACGCTTAGTGCGGTGCTCTGCACACCGTAAGCACTCACTAAATGTGATTGACTGCAAGGAAGAGAAGGTTGCCGCTCATACCTCTGTTGGTTCTGCTCTTCCCAAGAGCACCTCGAAACCTAAAATGCCAGAAAGGGTGAGGTTTGACTGTTTAATTCTCCCTTTCCAGATCCTCCAAGTCAACACAGCCATCTGGGCATGGGAGGCGGGAAGGAAAAGGAGCAGAGAAGAGGAGCGTATCAATCAATCAATCGTATTGATTGAGCGCTTACCGGGTGCAGACCCCTGCACTGAGTGCTTGGGAGAGGACAGTAAAACAGAGTTGATAGACACGCTGCCTGCCCTCAAGGAGCTTACGGACTAGAGGGCAACGTCTTACGCCCCCCAACCTAACGATCGGCAGAGTGTGTCGCAGAAGCCCCCTCCCCTCAGCCAAAAGAATTGGTCCCGAAGTGGGTGAAGGCCCTTCCGGAGCCGGTCACGGCTGCACCCGCCCCGGGGAGGTTTATTTACCTCCACTGGGCAACGTCATCCTTCCTTCTTGGGTTTCAGAGGAGAAAAACAAGCCCAAGGGAGGAGGAGGGAGAGGGCCGACTGGGTGTAACCGGAGATGGGATCGAGTCGAGGCGTTCCGTGTTTGCTTGGGAGGCAGGGCTTCCCACCAGCCTGGGCTCTGCCCGGCTGGGCCCGGCTCGTCTGGAGCAACGTGCTAATAGTAATCATCATCATCGTTACTGCGGTATGTGTTAAGCGCCGACTATATGCCAAGCGCTGCGCTAAGCCCTGAGTGAGATAGAAGATAACAGGTCGGACCCAGTCCCCTGATCCACATGGGGCTCCTGTGCTGCTTTATTTCTCGGCCCGAGCGGTGCGGGAAAAGCAGGGCCCGTTTTTGGCCACTCTGCCGTCCTGCCTAGCCCAGCCTGGGCCGGGTCACCGGCCCGGAGCTGGAAGAGGAACATGGTCTGGTATGGTTGCCGGGATGCTAGCGGCTTCCTCCCTCCTGAGAGCCCGGCGAGGGGAGGGAAAGTGGAACTTCTCAGGCCAAACCTTGTGCGGCAAAGGGGCGGACCAGCGGACAGGGGAGAGGGGACGGGGATAATCTTTCTGGGTTGCAGTGGGACTTTTGATTCTGTTCCATAAAATCAGATCTCCTCAGAGGCCAGCCAGATAAGCACGGTAACAAGTGATGGGAAAGGATGCAAAATGTTCCAAACCTGGGGAGGGGCATGGGGACCTGTTGCAGGCTTTTCTGCAGAATAAATAATAAATTGTCTTTTCCTGGTCACAGCAAGAAACACCTTCTTCCCCTGGGCCAGGCCCAAACCAAAAGGAGATATTTTCAATGTGGGATGTTATGGGCCAAAGATAAAATTAGAGGTGATGTTCTCAGGGTCCCAGGCAGTAAGTCAGTCAATCAGTTGTTTTTATTGAGTGCTTACTGTGTGAAGAGCACTGTATTAAGCATTTGGGAGAGTACAATATAACCATATAAAGACATTCCCTGCCCACAACGAGCTTACAGTCTAGAAGACCACTCTTGTTGGCAGAGGGATCCTTGGCGGTTCCCTTGGCTCGACCGTCAGCTCCTTGAGAGCGGAGATTGTGTTATTCATTCATTCGTTCAATTGTATTTATTGAGCACTTACTGTGTGCAGAGCATTGTACTAAGCGCTTGGAAGTACAATTCAGCAACAAATAGAGACGATCCCTGCCCACAACGGACTCACAGTCTACAAGGGGGGAGGCAGACATCAAAACAAGTGAACAGGCATCAGTAGCATCGTTATAAATAAATGGAATTATAGATATATACACATCATTAATGAAAATAAATCAAATTATAATTTCAAATATGCACACGAGTGCTGTGGGACGGGGAGGGGTGGTCGAGCAGAGGGAGAGGGTCGGGGCAGTGGGGAGAGGAGGGGGAGCAGAGGAAAAGGGGGACTTAGTCTGGGAAGGCCTCCAAATTGTACGCTCCCTAGTTCTCAGTATCACTGCTCAGAATGAATTCTTAATAAATACGATCGACTGGTTGATTCAATTCCATTAAGCACTGTTAGGAAGCACTGACGCTTCACCACATCCAGGAGAGTTTGGTTATGGGAACTTTGCCAGAGGGAGAACAGGTTGAAGGGTTGCCCGGGCCTAAGCCAGAGAAAAATCAATAATGGGCCGAGAATGGGCTTCACCATCCTCAGTCCCTCCCTCTCACTTTGAACTCCCTCGTCCTTCAAATTCATTCGATAGTATTATTGAGCACTTTACTATGTGCAGAGCACTGTACTAAGCGCTGGAATGAACAAGTCGGCAACAGATAGAACAGTCCTGCGGTTTGATGGGCTTATAGTCTAATCGGGGGAGACGGACAGACAGGAACAATGACAATAATCCAGCAGACCACTAATCTCCCCATCTGCAAAGCCCTCCTGAAATCACATCTCCTCCAGGAGGCCCTCTCAGCTTTATTGATTTCCTCCCTCATTACTACTTCAGCACTTCTGTGTCATTTAATCACCCGGGGGTTCACTTCCACACCCATGTAGAAGATACACGTCTTTGACCTGCCTCTGCCACTTGTCAGCTGTGTGACTTTGGGCAACTTCTCTGTGCCTCAGTTACTGCATCTGTAAAATGCGGATTAACTGTGAGCCTCACGTGGGACAACGTGATTACCCTGTATCTACCGTAGAGCTTAGAACAGTGCTCTGCACATAGAAAGTGCTTAACAAATACCAATATTATTATTATTATTATTTAAACCCTGTTGCTTCCATGTACTTACCATTTATTTTAGTGGCTGTTTTCCCCACTATATTGTAAGACCTTTGATAGCAAGGATCATGTCTTCCAACTCGTATAGGAGCAGTAGTACCGGCAATTTGTATTCATTAAGCATTTCCTGTGTGCAGAGCAGTCAGTCAATTGTATTTACTGAGCACTTACTGTATGCATAGGATTGTACTAAGTGCCTGGGAGTACAATCTCCCATCTCCCTCCTACCATTCCTCTCCAAACTCCTTGAAGAAGTTGTCTACGCCCGCTGTCTCAAATTCTTCGCTTCCAGTTCTCTTTGACCCCCTCCAATCTGGCTTCCATCCCCTTCAGTCCACAGAAACCACCCTCTCAAAGGTCACCCTTGATCTTTAATCCAACGGCCTCTACTCCATCCTAATCCTTCTCGACCTTTTGACACTGTGGACCATTCCCTTCTCCCTGAAAAGCTATCCAACTTTGGCTTCACTGACTGTCCTCTCCTGGTTCTCCTCTTATCTCTCTGGCTGTTCATTCTCATTCTCCTTGGCGGGCTCCTCCTCTGCCTCCCATTCGCTAACTGTGGGGGTCCCTCGAGGTTCAGTTCTGGTTCCCCTTCTGTTCTCCATCTACACCCACTCCCTTGGAGAACTCCTTTGCTCGATGGCTTCCACTACCACCTCTGTGTGGATGATACCCAAATCTACATCTCCAGCCCTCATCTCTCTCCCTCTTTGCAGTCTCACATTTCCTCTTGCCTTCGAGTCACGTCTACTCGGGTGTCCTCCGTCACCTCAAGCTTAACATGTCCAAAACATGTCCGTCACTAAATCTTTTAGGTTCGACCTCTCGCCCCTGTCCTGCCTCTGGCCTGGAACGCCCTGGCTCCTCCAAAGCCTTTTTGAAGGCGCATCTCCTCCAAGAGGCCTTCCCTGACTAAGTCCGCTTTTTCTTTTCTTTGATTTCCTTCTGTGTCGCTGACTTGCTCCCTTTATTCATCCCTCCTCCCAGCCCCACAGCACTTGTGTTCAACAGTGCCTCCAGTGCTTAGAACACTGCCTGGCACATAGTAAGTGCTTAACAAATACCATTATTATTCTTATCACCTGTAATTTATTTATATTAATGTCTGTCTCCCCCTCTAGATCGTACTCCCCCAGGCACTTAGTACAGTCCTATGCATACAGTAAGTGCTCAGTAAATACAATCGACTGACTGCTCTGCACACAGGAAAAGCTTAATAAATACAAATTTCGGCTCCTACTGCTCCTACTGGAGTTAGTTATTCTTGTATTCATTCATTCAATCGTATTTATTGAGCGTTTACTGTGTGCAGAGCACTCTACTAAGTGCTTGGGATAGTACAACACAACAATAAATAGACACTTCCCCTGCCCACAACAAGTTTACAGTTTAGGGTGGGGGGGACAGATATCAATAAAAATTCATAAATTACAGATCGGTATCTAAGTGCTGTGGGGCTGGGATTGGGGAAGGACAAAGGGAGCAAGTCAGGGTGACACAGAAGGGAGTGGGGGGAAGACCTCTTGGAGGAGATGTGCCTTCAATAAGACTTTGAAGGCGAGTAGAGTAATTGTTGTAAGAGTCAGTGTAATTTCAGGAGGGAGGGTGTTTCAGGCCAGAGGCAGGACACGGGCTAGAGGCTGGTGGTGAGTTAGATGAGATGGAGGCACGGTGAGAAGGTCAGAGGTAGAGGAGCAAAATGTGTGGGCTGGGTTGTAGGAGGAGAATAGTGAGGTGAAGTAGGAGGGGGTGAGGTGTTAGAGTACTTTAAAGTCAATAATGAGGAGTTTTTGTTTGATGCGGAGGCGGATGGGCAACCACCGGAGTTCTCTGAGAAGTGGGGTGACGTGTCCTGAACGTTTTGGTAGGAAAATGATCCGGGCTGCAGAATGAAGTATGGACTGGAATGGGGAGAGACAGGAGACTGGGAGGTCAGCAAGGAGGCTGATGGAGTAATCCACGCGGGGTAGGATGAGTGATTGGATTAGCGTGGTAGCGGTTTGGATGGGGAGGAAAAGGGTGGATTTTAGTGATGTCGAGAAGGTTTAGTAATGGATTGAATATGTGGGTTGAACGAGAGAGAGGAGTCAAGGATAACACCAAAGTTACGGGGTTTTGGAAACAAGAAGGATGGCGGAGCCATCTACATTGATGGAAAAGTCATGGGAGGATAGGGTTTGAACACTAGCCTAATTCCTGGGAAAGAGTATACGGGTAGAAATTAGACAGGTACCGTGGTATATCGTTTGTTTGATAAACAGTCAAAATTCATCGACTATTTACTTTTAGTGATGTCGAGAAGGTTGAGTAGGATTGAATATGTGGGTCGAACGAGAGAGAGGAGTCAAGGATAACACCAAAGTTACGGGTTTTTTGAGACAAGAAGGATGGCGGTGCCATCTACACTGATGGGAAAGTCATGAGAGGATAGGGTTTGAACACTAGCCTAATTCCTGGGAAAGAGTATATGGGTAGAAATTAGACAGGTAGCGTGGTATATCGTTTGTTTGATAAACAGTCAAAATTAATCGACTATTTACATGCGAATAGCTCTGGGATGGACTCTGAGATTAGAAACTCCTAGTGGGCAGGAAACATGTGTTTGGCTTCTACTGTTCTTTCCCAAGCTGTGAAGAACACCAGCAGCATTACAATCAATTGCTTTGCACAGTCTCTGTGAGTCTGGGCCTTTGTGAGTCTGGAAATCATCCATTATTTATGACAGGAGCCTCCCTTATTGCTTTTCCAAAGGCTGCTCTTCTCACATTTCTAGCCAATGTCAGTTTAGTTTGGAGGAGTTTTCGGTACCCCGGTGTAAAGTTGCATTTAAAGCCTAATCTTATTCACTTGATTTAGTACAACAGAGTCTGGATCCATGACCCGGAGGAGGTGTGGAAATCAGCAGACATAGCAAAGAACTACAGGGTGGGAGATACAGTTCTTCATCTCCTTCTAGAAGATGGAACGGTAAGGTACCTGGGGGCGGCTGGATAGAATTCAGTGGCTTTGAGGTTTCTCTTTCCTTGCCATTCTTGTCTTCTACGACATTAATTCCTCTTTACCTAGCTTTGTCTCTCCCTGCCTGCCAATCTTTATTCAAACCTCCCTTCCTCCGGGCAGCCTGCCCAGATTAGTCCCACGTAGCTCGAGACCAGATCATTCCATGAACATATCAACGTATCTTGTGCATATCTCTAAACAAAATGTGGGTACGTTCTGATTTTTGTGTCCTGCATCATTTTTTTAAGTTTTGTCCCTTGTGTTTTATGATTGTGTGCTTGTATATATTGCCTGGGTCAGACCGGCTTCCCAGTTAGCTATAACCGGTCCTCCACAACACACTATTTCCGTCCACCGGGCAGCCCTCCCTGATTAATCTCTCATCTCCCTAGGATACTGCTCCCCTCCGTCTCCCCTCCTCCCCCACCAACTGCCCCCTCAACACGTTTGCATCACCTAAACCCTTGGGCCTTTTCCCCCATATCCCCCTAGCACTTATGTCTTGTTGGGGTTTTTTAAAATGGTATTGGTTTAGTGCTAACTATGTGCCAGGCACTGTGCTAAGTGCTGGGGTAGATACTGGCTAATCAGGTTGGACCACAGTCAGTGTCCCCCGTAAGGCTCACAGTCTTAATCCTCATTGTACAGATGAGGTAACCGAGGCACAGAGAAGGAAAGTGACTTGCCCAACGTCACGCAGCAGACACATTACAGACCTGGGATTAGTATCCAGGTCTTCTGTCTTCCAGGCCTGGGTTCTATCCACTAAGTCACACTGCTTTTTATTATCCATATCTTTATACTCTGCTATTCTGCCCTGCCTGTAATTTATTTTAAAGTCTGTCTTCCCCCACTAGACTAATCTCCTTGTGGACAAGGATCATGTCTGTTTATTCTATCATACTTTCCTAAGCACTCAGTACATTGGTCTGCCCAGAATAAGTGTTCAGTAAATATCATGATTGATGATTTATTGATGATGATGAATGGCAATTACACCATTTCTAAATTTCTACTCTTTCAGTTAAATGGCACATCAGTGACAATTTTACAGCTCTATCTTCCTTTATGGCACTAGATCTGGGGTCCAGACAGAGGGAACTCAGAAAGAGTCAAGGGAAAGGGGGAAAATTTTAAAAAATGGTGGGGGAGGGTGGAGAGAAAGTTTACAGAGGGTGGGAGGGACAGAGCAGGAGGGGCCAGAGGTCAGGGAGGAGTGGAGAACTCCCTGAGGAACTGGGCAGAATCACTAGGGAGGGGTATCGCGTTCACTTCATTTCCATTAAATTACAAGTCAGCTACTTTTACCTTTTAAACTCTCTGACTCAATATAAATACGTTTATGCAGTCAGCTTATGCATTTGCATTGATTGGGTACATAATTCAGGGTACTTTTGTAAGGACCTGGGTTCAAATTCTGACTCTGTCACTTGTTTGCTATGTGAACTTGGGCAAGTGGCTTAACTTCTCCAGGCCTCAGTTACCTCATCTGTAAAATAATAATAATAATAATTATGGTATTTGTTAAGCACTTACTATGTGCCAGGCGCTGTACTAAGCACTGGGGTGGATACAAGGAAAGCAGATTGGATACAGTCCCTGCCCCACATGGGGCTCACAGTCTTAATCCCCATTTTACAGATGAGGTAACTGAGACACAGAGAAGTGAAGTGACTTGCCGAAGAGCTTCTCAGAACCCATGAGCTTCTGACTCCCAGGCCCGTGCTCTTCCCACTACTCCATGCTGCTTCTCTAGGGATTATTACTGTGAATCCCCTGCAGGACATGGACTGTGTCCGACGTGATTAGCTTGAATCTACCCCAGAGCTGAATACAGTGCCTGGCATATAGTAAGCGCTTAACAAATACCATAAAAGAATAGGGTTACCAACCTGAGTACGGGAACCACACCCCCATGTGTAATATTTTCCGAAGAGAAAAATGGTTGCAACTTTCAACATTTCACCCTACGATGCAGTTTCCAGGAAGCAATTGGGTGGTAAGTCCTTCTTCCGTAAGCTCCGGTCATCCAAGAGACTGGCCCTAGAGGTGGCCCAGTGGGTTCGTTGTGGGCAGGGAATGTGTCTGTTGTATCTCCCGAGTACAATATATTGCACACAATAAGCGCGCAATAAGTACAATTGACTGAGTAACAGTTTGGAATGACCGTTCCCAGCCACAAACCCAGAGGCACAGGGTCAAGAGCAGCAGCAGCAGCGAGGGGGTCAGGTAATGGTGTGTAGATTTAAACACACCTCAATCTTTCAAAAAATTAAATTCATTTCTATCAATTTCATGTCTTTGAATAGGAGCGAGATTATCCTGTGGATCCAGGACCTCTGCCCCCTCTGAGAAATCCAGACATCCTGGTGGGAGAGAACGACCTCACTGCCCTTAGTTACCTCCACGAGCCCGCTGTCCTCCACAATCTCAAAATACGCTTTGTGGAATCCAAGCTTATTTATACCTACAGCGGTAAGTAGAGCGCTCTGCTCGGTTCCCAGCTAAGAATGCCATCTTTGCTGCCAACAACAGTGTTTGTTTGTTTGTTTTGTGGAATTTGTTAAGCGCTTACTATCTGCCAGACACCGTGCTAAGAGCTTGGTTGGATACAAGATAATCAGGTTGAACATAATCCATGTCCCCCATGGGCTCACGGCGGTCAGGACGGCTCTACGACCTTGGAATGTTTGGCTTCCACGCTAAATAAAAATGTGTAAAGGGGCCCAACGGACCATGTGAGGAGCTCAGAGGTGAACTGATGATGGTCTGATACGCTCCACGCCCACAGTGGTTACACAGATGATGTGTCCAAAAGTGGTCTGCAGCCATGAAGACAGCTCGATGCAGTGGACTGCTTTCCGGAAACCTCCGTGAAGAATGGCTTTGCGATGTCATCCCGGCCCTAAGGACCGATAATAAATATGAAGTAATAGATCGGCCCACCCCGAGGAAACCCTACACCCTACCGAAGATCTTCATTGGCAGCTTGGAACTAAACACTGTCCCAGAATTCGGTTACCTAAACAGCACAAGGTTCAGCAGGGCCATGATGGGCGAGGGTGTAGAAAATCGAAACAAGAAAGCCAGGGTATCCTTTAGGAAACTGTCAGATAACCCCAGGTGGCAGGAACAATAAAGTTCAGTCCCATCTCAAGGTTCACCAAGTGGCTCAAAATAGATTTTTAAACCCCAATTCTGGATTCCCTCTTAGATTCTTAGACTTCCTCCATGCTGAGTAAAATATCAAGCCAGCTGCTCTCATTTGTTGTGGGCAGGAATTTGTCTATTGTTATTTTGTACTCCCCCACGCCCTCAGCACAGTACTCTGCACCCAATAAGTGCTCAATAAATACGAGTGAATGAATAAATGAATGATTGAATGAGTGTGAGAAAGCTGAATGTCTCCATTGAGGTGAATAACATCTTGTAGGAAAGCCAGACCAGTTCTGAGTTAACAGGGAAAGATTTTTTACCAGATACCATCTCGGGGGCAGATAATGGAAAGAACCAGATTCCAAGATAAAGGCGGAGCAGAAATGAATATATATGTGGTACAGGGCCTCCCTTTGGCTTTCATTTCGAGCAAGCTGAAGTGTTGGAGAAAACGGTGTGGCGGAGATCTGGATTGTTATTTGGGGTTGTTCACTGTCGGGGCAGCGGCCCTGATTTAGTTCTCAGTGGAAAGGTCCTGGAGCCAGCGACGATGGGGCTGGATGTTGGGTGGCTGATCTGAGGACGCTCTGGTGTAGATGAAACCGAAAGAGCCCGGAACAGAGACTGGACCTTCCTGAGATCCTGATCCTCTCACTGGCCAGTGGAAGTCCCAGACCTGGAAGAGCCCAGCCAAAGGCCCAGACTCGCCTTTTCCCTGGAGGGCGGTGGGCCTGTGTTGGAGGGAGGGGAATTCTGTGCCTGGTCTCCGGGCCAGCTTTAAGCTCTATGCCAAATGCCTGGGACCCAGAAGCCTGTAGGATGGGGAAGGGATGGAGCCCTAAAACCCCAAACCCCGGGGGAGATCAAGCAGCCTCGAGACTTAAAGGGGAGACACATTAAGAGGGAACCACTCTCTCTGCTCACGCTCTGTCTGATCCCTTAAGCCCCCTTCCTGCATGCCACCCTCCAGTAGCCTTCCGGTAGCTTTTTCAGGGCTCAGAGGTGAATGTAAGGGGATGGGAGAAAGCTCAAGAAGCACTGGAGTTACGTTACACCAGGCATGGCCCTACAGGATTCTGGACCGGCACCAGAATCCATTTGGCATGAAAACTCTCCGGAGAAAGGATCACCTTCATCACTTGGGCTGTAGATCTTGTCTTGTCTTATACCTTCGAGTCGTTTCCGACCCTTAGCGACACCACGGACACATCTGTCCCCACTCTCCATCTGCGATCGTCCTGGTAGGGTATCCATAGAGTTTTCTTGGTAAAAATACGGAAGTGGTTTATCATTGCCGCCTTCCGAGCAGTAAACTCGAGCCTCCGCCCTTGGCTCTCTCCCATGCCTCTGCTGCCCAGCATGGGTGAGTTTTGACTTGTAGCAGATTGCCTTCCTCTGGCTAGCCACTGCCCAAGCAATGACTGGAATGGGGTAGGCCTCTGCTTGACTCTCCCTCCCATAGCCAAGACTGGTAGAGTGCTGGAAACTCTTCAGGTGCGACCCTGAGAGGGGGTGCTGAAGGGCTAATTGTAATCATTTCCCACCCAGCTTGGGCAGTCAATCAAAATTTACCAAGCACCTACAGTGAGCAGAGCACTGGGCCCCCCTCTCCAAGAGCACTTCCTTCTCACTACATCTAATGGACCCTAGTCTACCCTCATCCTCCTTGATCTCTCAAGTCAGCCAATCAATCAATCGTATTTATTGAACTCTTACTGTGTGCAGAGCACAGTACTAAGCACTTGGGAGTGTACACCATAGCAATACAATAGACACATTTCCTGCTCACGATGCAGCCTCTGACCCTGTGAACTGCTTCCTTCTCCCGGAAACACTCTCTAATGAGGGTTTCCCTGACACAGTTCTCTCCGAGACCCCCTTTATCTACCTGGCCTGGCCTTTGCAGGCTCTTTCACAGTTGGGTGTCCTTAAAGACTCTGTTCTGAATTCCCTTCTGCTGTTCTTCAACCACCACCTCTATGCAGATGATACCCCAACCTATCTCTCTAGACCTGACCCTTTCTGCAGGCTCTCGTCTCTTCCCGTCTCCAAAATGCCTCTACCTCAAGCTCAACATCTCCGAAACCGAACTCTTCATCTTCCCTCCCAGGCCTCTCCTCCACCTCAACTTTCCCTTCACAGGTGCTAACACCATGTCTCGGGCCCATACCCTTGGCATTGCCAAAATCTGACTTCTCCCCTACTACTTATGCACTCTCTTCTCCCACGAAACTCCAGCTCATGCTTTTTATGTCTCTCAAGCCGGTTGCCCACAGTGCCTCTCCCTCCTCTCTCCTGCTGTCTCCTGCCTGCTTGGATTTACCCTTCACAGCTGACTGACCGCTACTGTCTTCACCTTCAAAACCCTTTTGAAATCACAACTTTTCCAGGAGGCCCTTCCTGATCGATTCATAATCTTCCCACCTCATTTTCCCCAGCTGCTATTTCATTCACTTCCCCACCCACTAAACACTTAGATACAACTAATACCCCTTCTTACCACCCCCACAGCATTTATGTCCACATATTACTCTATTACTTCCTCCTAGCTGTAATTTATTTCAGTGTCTGCAATCCCAGCTAGATTGTTACCTTGAGGAAGGGAATCATGTCTATTAATTCTATTGCACTCTTCCAAGTGCTTAGTACTGTGCTCTGCAACAGTAGTTGTTTAATAAATCATATAAGTCATATAAATATAAATCTAGACTGTAAACTGGTCCTCTAGACTTAAGCTTGTTGAGGGCAGGGAATGTGCCTACCAACTCTGTTATATTGTACTCTCCCGAGTGTTTAGTACAGTGTTCTGCACATAGTAAGCTCTGCACAAATTCCATTGATCGATTGATCGTACTAAGACCTGCAGTCCCTGCCTTCGAGGAGCTTGCTTTCTAATGGCGGAGTTAATTGGGGGCTAAAGGGATGTACAGAGGAAAAGGATGAGGCCTTTGCCCTTGGGAAACTGAAATCTGATAGTTGATCTGAGAGAATCACCTTGTTAGAAAAAGGGTTCGGTTCAGCCCCAGCGTTCTTTCGCCGGGCCGAGCACCCCGCCGACATCCCTCCTTTGCCTCTGTAGGAATCATCTTGGTGGCTCTGAACCCCTACAAGCAGCTGCCCATCTACGGAGATGCCATCATCCATGCGTACAGCGGGCAGAACATGGGAGATATGGATCCACACATATTTGCTGTGGCAGAAGAAGCCTACAAGCAAATGGCCAGGTACCTTCTTCTTCCATCCCACAGACGGTATTTTCCTTCCTGACCTCTCCCTTCCCAGCCCGCTGGCAACAACGGGGAGGTGGGGGGAAGCCGGGGAGGAGCCGAGAGGCGGCAGCTATAGACTCACTGCCATAATCCTCGGGGGTAGGGGAACGTTTCCAGGCCACCAAGTTGCTTCCTTGCCCTCTGGGCCCTGATTAGAGTCCTGCAGCTTGGAGTCATCTGGTGACATCCCCTGCCTCCAGGCAGGTGATTCCCTCAATCATCAAGGCAGTTTGGGGGGCTACTCTATGTCTTAAAGGTCTTCAGAGGCAGAACCCTCCCCATCTCTCTTTTTCCTCCCACCCCTGTCAGTTGGGAAGTTCTTCCTTTTGTCCCACCCAAATCTCTCCAGCTGTAATTTAAGGCCAGGGGCCCGGAGGCTAGCTGGCCAGCTTCCTTCCTATGAAGACCCTTCAGAGACATGAAGAGGTTATTGTGCTATTTCATTTTTGCTTTTCTTCTCCAGGCTAACCAGCCTTGTTTTCTTGGATTTTCCTCTCGGGACCTCTTCTCCATCCCCTCAGCCATCTTTTGTCTCTCATAACAATAATAATAATAATAATAATAATGTTGGTATTTGTTAAGCACTTACTATATACAGAGCACTGTTCTAAGCGCTGGGGTAGATACAGGGTAATCAGGTTGTCCCACATGAGGTTCACAGTCTTAGTCCCCATTTTACAGATGAGGTAAATGAGGCACAGAGAAGTTAAGTGACTTGCCCAAAGTCACACAGCTGCCAAGTGGCAGATCCAGGATTTGAACCCATAACCCCAGACTCCCAAGCCCTGGCTCTTTCCACTGAGCCACGCTGCTTCTCTCTGGACCTTCTCCAGTTTCTCCACATCCTATTTAAGGATTACAGGGTTGGGGGTGATGGGAGGCACTGCTCTTTTTTTGTTTTGCTTCCCCACCTCTCCCCATTGTCTTCTTGTCTTGTCTTATGTCGTTGAGTCGTTTCCGACCCTTCGCGACACCATGGACACATCTCTCCTAGAACGCCCCACTCTCCACCTGCAGTCGTTCTGATAGTGTATCCATCGAGTTTTCTTGGTAAAAATAGGGAAGTGGTTTACCAATGCCGCCTTCCACACAGTAAACTCGAGTCTCTGCCCTCGACTCTCTCCCATGCCTCTGCTGCCCAGCATGGGTGAGTTTTGACTTGTAGCAGATTGCCTTCCACTGGCTAGCCCCTGCCCAAGCTAGGAATGGAATGGTTAGGCCTCTTTTTGACTCTCCCTCCCGAAGCCGAGACTGGTAGAGTACTGGAAACTCTCCAGGTGCCATCCTGAGAGGAGCCATTGTCTTCACGCTCCTCTCTTCTTATAAAAAAAGAAAAAGAAAAGTTTGGGCACTGTGGACTTGGAAGCACAAATCCAGGTGATGACAGGCATAGGGTGGGGACATGAGAAGCAGCGAGTCCTAATGTAAGAGCACGGGGCTGGGAGTCAGAGGACCTGGGTTCTAATGCCAGCTCCACCACTTGCCCGTTGAGTGACCTTGGGCAAGTCACTTCACTTCTCCGTGCTTCAGTTTCCTCATCCGTAGACAGGGGATTAAATCCTACTCCCTCCTTCCTGGACTGAGAGGCCCATATGGGGCAGGGATTGTGTCCAACCTGATAACCTTGTATCCACACCAGTGCCTGGGATCATCTGGTGAAATCCCCTGCCTCCAGGCAGGTGACTCCCTCAGTCATGTAGGCAGTTCAGAGGTTTACTCTTTGTCTTAAAGATCTCCCGAGACAGAACCCTCCCCAACTCTCTTATCCCCAACCCCTGCCCTGGGACCATAGTAAACGCCTAACAAATACCATAAAAAAAGGCACCATTCTTCAGTATTCCCTCCTACCAGCTGGTCCCTCTTCCCCATCAGCCTTCATCTTCCGCTTCATCCCGAGCTGGTGCCCTTCATCCCTTCCAACCAAGCACCGAAACTGTCCCTCGCTCTGCGTTCTCCAACCTCCACCCACCTCTCATTCCTTCCCTCTTGCCTGGACTGCTCTCCCCATGCCCCATGAGGCCTCCTAGGAACCCCCAAGGAGGCCTTCACTAATAATCCCCACCCCCTCAGCCACCACAGATCTGTTCATTTTTCTCTTATTTATCTAAATGTGTCTATCATGAACAGCTAGCCACCCCCACTGAAGTCCAGGTTATTCATCCATTTGTGTACATCGCTGGTGATAAATTTCTTGAGGGCAGGGATCATGTCTTGAACTTCTTCTGGACGTTCCCCCAGTGCCTGGGTACTGAGTTGTTTGCACAGCAGGTGCTTAGTCAATGCTCTTGACACCTGATACTCAGGGTTCCACCACCAATCAGCGCATTTTACGCTATGTTACATTAGGGGCAATTCTTCAAGATGGTCGGTAAATGAGTAGCTCATATCGGCTCCCAATCAATTGCCCACGCAGTTTAAATTATGAAGTCCCCGGATCTTGCGACCGTTGGCGGGGGGAGCACTGGGGATGCCGTGGGACAGGGAGGCGGGGCTTGCCGTGACCCTGCGCTCCGGAGGAAGGGACCCAGGTCAGCTACGAGATCTCCCTCCGAATCGGGCACCCAGATCGGGGACGGCCCCGTGGTGGAATGAATAAAGTCAGTCATATTTATTGAGAGATTACTGTGTGCAGAGCACTGTAGTAAGCGCTTGGGAGAGTACAATACAACATTAAATAGACACATTCCCTGCCCACAATGAGCTTACAGTCTAGAGGGGATGAAGGTGAGGTGGGTGGAGGAAGGATGGGGAGGGAGGAGAACTAAAGGTTATGTTCGTCTCCCATTTTCACTTATTTAGGAATGAATAGGAAGTCTCCCTCCTTTGGACTATAAGAATAATAATAATAATAATAATTAATAATTATGGTATTCGTTAAGAGCTTACTATGTGCCAGGCACTGTACTGAGTGCTGGGGTGGATGCAAGCCAATCGGGTTGGACACAGTCCCTGTCCGGGCTCACAGTCTTAACCCCCGTTTTACATATGAGGTAACTGAGGCAGAGAGAAGTGAAATGACTAGCCCAAGGCCACAAAGCAGACAAGTGGCAGAGCCGGGATTAGAACCCATGACCTTCTGACTCATAGGCCCGTGATCCCTCCACTATGCCATGATTATGTCTCTCATGTCTCTCCTGGTACCCTTCCTCCAGAACTGACCCCTCGCGGCACAGGGAGGAGGCCATCCAGGCCCTTCCTCCAGAGCTGACTGGGGAGTAGATAGGAGGTGGGCTCCAGGCTGCTGTCAGATTGAATCATTTGACTGATGGATGCCAATCACAGAGGACGTGGTGCCATGTTGGGTCATAATTCAACCCCTTGGGCTAGGGATTGGTAGATCTGACAGGACGCCCAGACGCATTCGTTATCTAAGCGAACATCTCTTAAGCAAATCACACCTCCCTGTCGCAAATCCATACGGCACTGGCGTAGGAGAGTGGAAGAGGGGAAATGTGATCAGCGACTGCCCTGATCCTCTTATCTTTTCCTAACCAAGGGATCCCAATTCCTGGGGGTCTCCACTGGTGGTCTACTATTGATGGTTACTAAATGCTTACTGTGTGCTCTCATTTTATGAACGGGTGACCCATTTCCTGCTCTTGTAGAGTAAAAAGCCCTGCTCCTATTATTATTAGCATTACTGTTCTTGTATTTGTTAAGTGCTTACCACGTAGCCCTGGGGTAGATACGAGTTAATCAGGTCAGACACGGTCCCTCTCCCACCTGAGACTCACAGTCTAAGTAAGAGGGAGGACAGGGATTAAACCCCATTTTACAGATGAGGAAACTGAGGCACCGAGCAGTTAAGTGACTTGCCCTTGTCACTTGGGTAAGTGACAGAGCTGAGATTAGAACCCTGGTCCTCTGACTCCCAGGCCCGTGCTGTTCTTACCCCTCTAGAATAGTGCTTGGCACAGAGTAAGCACTTAACAAATACTATTATGATTATTATTATCATTATTATTCACTCTCTTTCTGCCTTCCCCAGTCCTTGTTCCCCTCACATCCACCTGCTTCCTCTTCCTCCTCCTCCCTTCCCAGAAAATACACCCAACATTTATTAAAATGTATAAAGGCTATTTTACCACTAAACCGACACACACCCTTCCCTGTTGCTGGCCAAAGTTAATATCGGTACTGGTCATTTTTGCGGCTTGGGAAATTAAGGCCATTGCCCATTGAATAAGCACATGCTAAACTGTGATGGGATCAAGTCTCTTAAGTTTATTTTTTATTTATTTGTTAAGCACTATTATGTGCCAGACACTGTACTAAGTGCTAGGATAGATACGAAATAATTGGGTTGGACACAGTCCACGTTCCACTTGGGGCTCACAATCTTAATCCCCATTTTGCAGATGAGATAACTGAGGCATAGTGAAGTGACTTGCCTAAGGTCACATGGCAGATGAGTGGTGAGGCTGGGATTAGAACCCGGGTCCTCTGACTCCAAGGTCCGTGCTCTTTCCACTAGACCATGCTGCTTCCTTTGTTCTGCTGAGAGCCCCCCAGATTTTCCAAATGCTTAGACCCCTGTCCCTTCAGTAAGACAATCAAGCCACATAGTGCTATTTGCAGGGCTCTCTCTGCTCTTGAATCTCCAGTAGGACCATATCCATCATTTCCTAAACTCTGGTTTTCAAGTAGCAGCCCCCGCTGTCACAGATTTAGCCAGATCCTGAGGGATCCAGGCTTCTCCGGGGGTGCATTGTGGGAATATCGGGAAACAGTGAGGCTTAGTTGGTAGAGCACAAGCCTGGGAGTCAAATCCCGTTCTAATCCCAGGTCCGCCACTTATCTGCTGTGTGACCTTGGGCAAGTCGCTCCACTTCTCTGGGCTTCAGTTCCCTAATCTGTAAAATGAGGGTTCAGACTGTGAGCCCCATGTAGGATAGAAATTGCGTCCAACTGATTAAATTGTATGTACCCCAACGATTAGAACAGTGCTTGGCACGTAGTAAGTGCTTAACAAGTACTATTACCATTGATCTCTCAAGCCACAGTGGCGCCATTTACCACATTATTGTTTCCATGGAACCTGAAAGTGCTCCCGCCCTTCAGAAACTCCTGGCTTCCTGCCCAGACTGGCTGGCTCACCCGCTGACCAGCTGGATCCGGCTCTCAGGATGCCAAGCCCTTTAAGCAGGTTATTGACTTCAGAAAAAAGCTGCCCGTATCCGTGGTTCCTCGGTTTCAGAAACGACAAAAACCAGTCCATCATAGTCAGTGGAGAGTCCGGGGCCGGGAAGACCGTGTCGGCTCGCTACGCGATGAGGTACTTCGCTACGGTCAGTAAATCCAGCAGCAATGCCAATGTGGAAGATAAAGTCCTGGCATCCAACCCGATCACTGAGGTAAGGGAGGGGGCTGGGTTGGGGGTGGGGGGAAAGGAGATAGAAGGAGGGGCAAGAGTGGAATTGAAGATGGGGTGGGAGGAAGGAGTGGAGGTAGTGGTGGAAGGTAAAGGCGGTGTGGGGGGTGGGATAGAGATGGAGGTACCTGGCAATGGAGTCTGAGGTGAAGGGAAGGGTGGAGGTGGGGCTAGAGGTGGATGGAGGTGGGAGTCGGGTTGGGTGGAGGCAAGGGTGGAGTAGGGGTGAAGGGAGGGACAGAGGTGGGGGTGGAGTAGGGGTGACCGTAGGGTCCCTTCTCTTGAAGACGGTGCTTCAAACGAGGAAAGCCTCATCAGTAGGTTTGGGTCAAATGCATGAAGTGACTTGTTTTACACCAGACCATCCTAGCCCTGTACCAGCCCCAAAGCAGTCTGGTTCAGGCTTGGGATGAAGCCCCCAAAGGATCCTCAGATTGGAAAGGGGGTCTCTCCTTGCTCCCCTTCCTCCACCACCCCCCCAACCGGAGCTGAGAGCTGAGCACGCCCTCCTGTTTTCAGGCCATTGGCAACGCCAAGACCACCCGCAATGACAACAGCAGCCGCTTTGGGAAATACACGGAGATCAGTTTTGATAAGAGGAGTCGGATCATCGGGGCCAACATGCGAACCTACCTGCTGGAGAAATCCAGAGTTGTCTTTCAAGTAAGAAACTCGTTTCCTTCGAGGGCATATTTTTAGACAGATGTCAGTCCCACAGGCACGGGGGGAGAGGGATTGTTTTTGCCAGTTATGGCCACTTTGGATTCCTCGAAGACAACGGATTCCACCGTCTTTGTTCTGCCGTCTGGAATCCTTCCGCCTTGTTTAATGAAGCAGTTGAATGAGCGGCTGAAACCCCAGCGGAAATGCACCCTGAAGAAGGAGTCTAGCATTCTTGGGAAATGACCAAAGGAAGGAGTCCTGAATGACCCTGAAGAAGGAGTCTAGGATTCTTTGGTCATTTCCCAAGTCTTCCTATTCCTGCCCAAGTGGGAAGTCACATCCCTTTGTTGGAAAAAGGAAATCACTCCCGGAAGCGGGAGGAGCAGGCAGGCCGTGAGGATAACTGAGCTGACATTTTACAGCTTGAAGTGAGCAGAAGAAGGTACCGAAACAACCCAGAGAAGAGAGCGTCCGAGTGCTGCTATGCAGACCACGCTGTCGAACGATCAATCAATTTATTGAGTGTGCACTGGGTGCAAGAGTACCTTACTAAGCACTTGGGAGAGTGCAACAGAGTTGGTAGACTTGTTCCTTGCCCACATCAAGCTTACGGTCTAGAGAAGGAGACAGACATAAAAATAAATAATTCAATATGCTTTCATGATTAAATAATTTAATATGGATAAATGATTTATGATATATAGAATATATAATGTACGGATAGGTACATTACCTTGATAGTGTATATACACTCACCTTAATCAATCAGTGACATTTACTGAGCACTTAGTGTGTGCAGAGCACTGTATTAAGCACTTGGGAGAGTACAATGGAGCCAAGTGGGCAGACACGTTCCCTGTCCGCAAGGACCTTATCGTCTTAGAGTATTTCATCTGCGTTCTTACCTAGGGTTGTTTCCACTGTAATATCTAAGCACATAATTCTCCATATTGATGTCCGTTTAAGCATTTGAAATGCGGCCACTCACAACAATAGGGGATGTTAAGGAGACAGGATTAAGAGAAAAGACACACTGAAAAAAGAAATTGCTCTCAAATGATGTGATTGTGTTCGCACTGGGTGTGACCACCCCCATCTATCACCCCCCCACACCTTCCCTCCTCCTGCTGAACAGCGACACCAAGTTTCTCGCCAAAGTTTCAGGGCTCAATAATTGGAAGCAAATATTGTTTTTCCATTTTTCCCACCTTCAGAATACTGATGTCGTATTCCATTTTGCCCCTGCAGTCGGAGAATGAACGGAATTATCACATTTTTTATCAGCTTTGCGCTTCTGCGCAGCAGCCTGAATTCAAACATCTGAAATTAGGTATGTCAGGGAGGGCCAAAGGAATAATCGGCCTTCCCCATTTTTGTGGTGGTCGTTTTGGGGTGTTTATTAATAATAATAATAATAGCAATCATGGTATTTTTTCAATGCTTACTATGTGCCATTCACTGAACTAAATGCTGGAGTGGATACAACATATGTGGGTCAGACCCAGGCCACATAGGGCTCACAGACTAAGAGGGAGGGAGGACAGATATTTTAATCTTCACTTTGCAGGTGAGGAAACTGAGGCACAGAAAAGTTAAGTGACCTGCCCAAGGACACATAGGAGGCGAGTTACAGAGTCAGGATTAAGACCCAGGTTGCATAGTTTCCACACCCAAGCTCTTTCCAGTGGGCCCCACTCCTCTAGTGTTTTTGGAGACCTTGGTTTTATTAAACCGACCCCGTAGGCAGTGCCCAGAGACCAGGCAATGGTAAGATAATGGAGGACCAGCCCCAGTAAGGCCTTTTTCAGCACGGCTTTCTCCCAGGAAGTGGGCTGAGCCTGTGGCCCAGGACTGGCATTGTTGGTTATTAAATGGCACCCCTTTGAGTGGATTCACTGAAGGCCTTCTCCTCCCCGAGAGGTCCAGAAATGAATTGAGTTTCACGTTTTTCTTCTAGTGAGTGCTGAAGAATTTCACTACACGAGAATGGGGGGCAGCACCATCATCGAAGGCATCAGCGACAGGGCCGACATGCTGGAGACGCAGAGGACGTTCACGATGCTCGGTGGGTGAGATCGCTCTCTGCTGGTCAGCGGCCACTGCCCTCGCCTCTCAGGTCCAAGTCTGCCTCCTCCCTCTCCCCCACAGCGGATCCTGGATCCCACCACCCACTCTGTGAGGAGAAATTGATCTTTCTGAGATTCCCTGGTCCCCTTCCACACTATAGATGGAGCCCCCAGGGAGACCGTGAGCCGGTGACATCACCAACTTTGGCTTCGGGGTTCAGTGGACTGAAACTCCTCCAGGAATCCTTTCACAGTGGAATCTGAGGAGCTTTTGCATGGCAAAGTGGACAGGTTGGGGTTAGAACCCAGGTCCTCTGACTCCCAGGCCTGTGTTGGTTCCATTAGGCTACACTGCTTCTCACTGAGACAGAGCGAGAAAATGCTTCCTGGCAGAACTGAGTGCAGTTTATGACTATTGTCTCCTCCATTGTAGAGTAAGCTCTTCAATAATAATAATAATGAGAAGCAGCGAGGCTCAGTGGAAAGAGCCCGGGCTTGGGAGTCAGAGGATGTGGGTTCCAATCTTGCTCCTCCACTTGTCTGCTGTGTGAATTTGGGCAAGCCACTTAACTTCTCTATGCCTCAGTTCCCTCATCTGTAATACAGTGCCCAGCTGGTCACTTCAGCCCCTCCCCTGCTTGCTCACCATTGCCACAGCCCTTTGTCTCTCCCCGAGGCAGGATCCGAAAGAACGGGCCAGCAGTGACTTGAAATTGGGCAGGACATTTCTTGGAGCGGGGAGGGGCATCTAGCCCCAAACCTTTCTAAAAATGACACTTCTCTCTCTGTGGACCTGGGAATTGAGAAATTCTCTCACTCCCCTGAGAAAACATCAATCAATCAATCAATCCATCAGTCACACTTATTGAATGCTTACTGTGTGCAGAGCAGTGTTCTAGCACTTGGGAGATTATACTATAACAGAGTTGGTAGGCGTGTTTCCTACCCACCAAGACCTTACAGTCTAGAGGTCTCTTGCTTCTTCTCTTCACATGACTGTGCTATTACTGTTTCGCATTTGTGAGGAGCACAGCTTTTCCACATGGCAGAGGCAGTTTTGGACCCCGGTCGCTCAGCTCTGGAGGGCTGGAAGGACATTAACAGGCACAGAGTGGTTAGGTGCCAGGCTCTGGGATACTTACCCCCAGCCTTACAGCACTAATGTCCATTTCCTCATAATCTCCCATTTCCCCTCCCTGTATTTGATTTTAATGTCTGTCTCTTCTGTGAACTCTTTTTGAGTAGGAATCACATCTACCAACTCTCCTAGGCTCTTAGTGTAATGGTCTCCATACAGTAAGAGCTCAATCAATACCACTGATTCATTTGTGACCGGGGCTCCCTTTCCATCAGGTCTGAAGAAGGATTTTCAGAGGGACGTGTTCCAGGTCCTGGCGGCCATCCTGCACCTGGGCAATGTGCAGATCACGGCTGTGGGAGACGAGAGATCCTCCGTACTGGTAACGAAGCATCTCCCCACCCCTACCGCCCAGGTTCTCTCCTAGGTTCTGTGAGGGGCCTCGCCATTACCTCGGGGGACTCCGAATCTCCATAAAGCGGAAGAAAACCGAGTCTTCTTGAGAGACTGGTTTAGCAGGAAGGATAAGAGCTTTCCTCCCCTGTTCCCACTCAGTACCTCCTTCTGCTCAGAACAGTACAGGAGCTGTACCATGTTGTGGTTTGGGGCAGGGCCCGAAGGTATTGTTTTAAGACTCATACTCAGGGCTTGTTCAAGTTCCTTCCCAAGCCTAAAATGTTCCCACAGGTGCGAGCCCCAAGGGGACACTGGTTCCTACAGCTCTTGGAGCTGAATTAGGGCCCTGCTCATCCCAATCCTCTCCCAAGATCAGGTCCCCTCTGTATCCCCAAACTCCATTCAATCCCAGCCCCTTTTGGACTCCACATGCCAAATGAAAAGTTAGGCCCGGTATACCCATTCTGGGATATTTGGCCTCTGAGGTCAGCCTCACTCCTGTGCTTATCTCCACCCTCCCATTTCCCCCCAGCATTTTCCCTTCCTCCCCCTGGACCCTCCGCTCCGTCTCCGGACACGTCAGCGCTATCGTGTTCCCTCTCGGCAGGAGGATGACCACCATCTAGGCGTCTTCTGTGAGCTCCTAGACGTGAACTGCAGCAAGGTGGCCGAGTGGCTGTGCCGCCGAAAGATCATCACCACCTCTGAGACGGTCATCAAGCCCATGACCCAGGGTCAGGCCCTCAATGCCAGGGACGCGTTGGCCAAAAAGCTCTATTCTCACCTGTTTGACTTCATTGTGGAAAGAATTAACAAAGCTTTGCAGTTCTCAGGCAAGCAGCACACTTTTATTGGTGTTTTGGACATTTATGGGTAAGGCACTCTCTAATGTCCTCAACTTTTCTAGCAAACTTTTGATTTCTAGATCCACACCCCAATCCCCACTTCTCCCAATCCCGTGAGACAGGGGAGGGGCAGCAGCCTCTCAAAGAGAAGCCCGTGCTTGACCCAACTGGACTCTGATTGCTAGCTTTCCCCAGGACAGAATGTCTACAAAACTCACACTGGGGATGATCCGACGAAGCGGGGAGATCCCTCATCAGAGGATCTTTTTCTGCAGTCTCTCATTGGACTGGTTTTCCAAACCCAGCACCGAGTTTATGCCTCAGGACATGCCGGATCATTGCCAATCAAAGCAGGAAAAGTCCAGACAAGAGGCCCAAAGGGAAATCACGTGTACTTACGTGAACATGCAGGCACTGGCTTCTGCTTGGGAAGCTTCCTGCTTTGGGTCAAGCCTTGGTTTTTCAGAAAGAGCCCATTTAAAGTGGACCATTTAACCCGCTTTTTACCAACTCTTTCCTGTTGGCCTCAGAATGAGTCACCGTTTCTCCATCTGAGAGAGACATGATGGATGAATGAAGAGAATTCCCCACGAAGGATATTTTCAGTCCTTTCATTCCACCCAACTCCAAAGACTGAACCTCCAGCAACTCCTCACTTGCAAAGTCTCAGCCCCACACTTTTTTTATGGTATTTGTTAAGCGCTTACTATGTGCCAGGCACTGTTCTAAGTCCTGGAGTAAAGAGAAGATAATCCGGTTGGATACAAATCCTGTCCCACATGGGCCTCCCAATCTTAATCCCCATTTTACAGATGAGGTAACTGAGGCACAAAGAAGTTAAATGATTTGCCCAAAGTCTCACAGCAGACAAGTGGTAGAGCCAGGACTAGAACCCAGGTCCTTCTGATTCCCAGGCCCATGCTATATCTACTAGGCCACGCTCCTTCTCAAGTAACATTATGTCATTACTTCAGGGAGAAATTCAAAGCCTTCCTCTAAACTAGAGTTTAGGGCCTTTTCTTTACTGTGGGCCCATTTTAAATCATTCCGAAAGAGTTGTCAACTGCCAAGGAGTCCCAAGATTGACTTGGAGAACTGAACTCCAATCTGTGGTTCTGGAGGTTTCAATAAGAATATTCTCCCATTCCTGCTTTCATGTCTTCAACTCACAGAGGGTGTAATTTAAATCACTCACCTTCTGGCAGGTTTTAAAAAAAGGAGTTGAAGATTGACTTGTTGGTTGGGGAAATTGCTGGGAAGCGTGTGACTTTGAGGCAAAGTGGGACTAGATATAAAAGTGAGAATTCTTTTTCCAAACCGGTACGAATAAGATGGAACAGTCAGTCACGTGCTTATGGGAGATAATTCACATGGGCCAGAAGCAGGAGTTGACAATAGGTCACATGTACATGGTTGGGAATAGGCAAGTCACCTCCCAGAGGGTTAGTGCAGAGGCGTGGACTGGGGGAGTGGAAGAGGTGGAGTGGGAGGATACTGTTGCTCGTGGATAATGCACATATACGCCCACCCACCCACAATTCTTCCCCGAAACGTGGTACAGAAGAGTGGCATGGGGAGAGTCGGGGGTGGGGGAGTGGGAGGGTACGATTAGTTACAGTGGTTAATATGCATAACCCTGCACATTTCCTCATGAAGATATGAGGGGGATATGATGTATGAGGTGGGTGCGAGAGAGAAGGAACTGGGAGGCAGTCTTGGAAGAGAATGGAGAGCTAACTTCCTTTTTAGAGCCCATCATGCAGTTTATCCCCAAAATGTTTAACCCATCCAAAACCAAAGCATGATTTTCCATGCATGCAAAGCATGACAGAGTCCTAGGCTAATAGCATCAAAGCTTACAGAAACATCTCTCAAATGTTTATAGATTCAACTGTTCATTTAAGGATAATCAACGTATGCGTCTTCCCGACCAGTGAAAGCTTTTCTCATTATTTAACTTCTATTTCAGCTTTGAAACTTTTGACATGAACAGCTTTGAACAGTTTTGTATCAATTATGCTAATGAAAAACTGCAACAGCAGTTTAATCTGGTAGGTAACATTCCTCTCACTTTCAGCACCAGAACTTGTAACCCATTTTATAAATGAAGGCAAGATATTTTTCGCCTGATTTTTTTAGTTTGTTTTGCCAAAGACATTTGTGATTCATTTTATCCTTGCTTTGTCTACATGCGGGCATTTTCCTCTGGTGACATAGAGTGCTGGGAGGCTGTGTAATGCCGTGAAAAGAACATGAGATGGGGAGTCAGGCTCCTAATCCTTGCTTTGCCACTATATCTGCTGTGTGGCCTAGAGCAAGTCACTTGATCTCTCTGTTTCCCAGTGTCTCCATCTGTAAAATGAGAATAAAATATCTGCCCTCCCTCCCTCTTATACTGTGATTATATCTGATCTGATTATCTTCGATTTACCCCAAGATTCAGCTCAGTGCTTGGCACCCAATAAGGGCTTAATAAATACCATTATTATTATCATTGTTACTGTTGTTGTTATTTCTTATTTAACTCTAGAACCTTGTTTTTCTTTTCCTGTCACCCACTGGATGCCCAGCATGTTTTTAAACTTGAGCAAGAAGAGTATATGAAAGAAAACATCCCCTGGACCCTGATAGATTTTTATGACAACCAGCCCGTTATTGACCTGATCGAAGCTAAAATGGGCATTTTGGAGCTTCTGGATGAAGAGTGCATGGTATGGTACTCCTGGATTCTTTAAATTTGCCTTTCCTTCCTGGCAGACTGAAAGTGTTTCCTCTGATTCCATTTCTGGGACAGGGATGTTTGGGCCCCGCTCTCTACTCTGCCCTTTAAAATTAAAATGGTCCCGTGGTGGGCTTCATAATTCCTTCCGCTGAGCCTCCGGACATCACCGGAGGAAAAAGAAAAGGTTTTCTGAGGGATGCCAGAGGTGAAACGACTTGGTGCGTGCTTCTTTTGTCTCCCTGAAAGGATCCTCTAATCGATCTATCCATCAGGGGTATTTTTTGAGGTACTTACTGTGGGCAGATACTGTACTAAGCACTTGGGAGAGTATAATACCTCAGAGTTAGAGAGTAATATATTATAGAGTTATACTATAGAGTTGTATTATAGAGCAGCATGACCTAGTGGAAAGAGCCCAGGCCTGGGAGTCAGGGGAACTGGTTTCTAATGCCGATTTTCTGTGCCTCAGTTACCTCATCTGGAAAATGGGGATTAAGACTTTGAGTCCGGTGGGACATGGACTGTGTGCCACCTGATTAGCTTGTATCTATCCCAGTGCTTAGTACGGTGCCTGGCACATAGTAAGCACTTAATGAATGCAATGAAAAAAATAAAATTGGTAAACCTGATCCTTACCCACAGGGGACTTACAGACATTAAAATAAATTACAGATGGGGCTGAGAGTGGGATGAATATCAAGCACTTAGGTGGTATTGACTCAAGTATATGTGCAATGCAGATGGAAGGGTTAGAATTAGAAAGGAGGGCCTAGTCAGGTAAGGCCTCTTGGAGGAGATGTAGAGAAGCAGCATGGCTCAGTGGAAAGAGCACGGGCTTGGGAGTCAGAGGTCATGGGTTCAAATCCGGCTCTGTCGCTTGTCAGCTGTGTGACTGTGGGCAAGTCACTTAACTTCTCTGGGCCTCAGTTACCTCATCTGGAAAATGGGGATAAAGACTGTGAGCCTCATGTGGGACAACCTGATTACCCTCTATCTACCCCAGTGCTTAGAACAGTGCTCTGCACATAGTAAGCGCTTAACAAATACCAACATAATTATTAATCCCAAGTTTCACATGATTAGAGTTCACCTGCTCTAGAATCACAGATCTAGCAGCACACGAGCACGCATGCAGACGACTAGCATTCTTTCTTGCCCTCAATTAATATTTCAACTACGTTTCATTAAAATGACCTTAGTTTTGTTTCCTTTTTTTTTTTAGTTACCTCAGGGAACGGATGAAAATTGGCTCCAAAAGCTATACAATCAGTTTGTCAGCAAGAACCCTCTCTTTGAAAAACCTCGAATGTCTAACACATCATTTTGCATCCAGCACTTTGCTGACAAGGTATGATGCAGTCCGGGTTCAAAGTAAGTCAGTCTTTTTCTGCAGGCAAGAAGCAGTGCCTCGATCTTGTCCATCTCACCACCAGTCTCTCACCCACATCCTGCCGCTGGCCTGGACTCCACTCCCTCTTCATATCTGACAGACAGTTTCCTTCAAAGCCTATCGAAGGCACATCTCCTCCAAGAGGCTTTCCCTAACTAATCCCTCATTTCCTCTTCTCCCACTCCCTTCTGTGTCTCCCTTGCACTTTGATTTGTTCCCTCTTTTCACCCCTCCCTCACTCCCACAGCACTAATATACATATGCGAAATTTATTTATTTATATTAATCTGTGTCTCCCTCTCTAGACTGCAAGCTCGCTATGATCAGGGAACATGTCTACCAACTCTGTTATATTGTACTCTTCCAAGTGCTTAATACAGTGCTCTGCACACAGTTCGTGTTCAATAAATATGATTGAATGATTGATGGTAATACTACTCATTAAGCGCTTACCTTGTGCTGAGCACTGTACGACATGCTGGGAGAGAATATGGATGTGGAATTAGACATGGTCCCTGGACTTCAGGAAGCTCACAATCTGAGTCATATCTTCCAAGCCACTTCTAGTTCGATTGTTCTTCGCTCCTGGAAAAGCCCCCCCAGTTCCCTGCCTTGAGGCTTGAGGATGCAGGATAAGTCCATGATAGCATATAAAAGTAATCAATAATGTTATATTAAATTAGACTGGTGGTCCAAGCAGACAATTCCTTAATGCCTGGACCAATGGCTTTCATTTCTATCATTCAATTCATAAATCAACCAATCAAATATATTTTTTGAGCACTTGCTGTGTACAGAGCACTGTACTGGCTTAGTGGAAAAAGCACAGGCTTGGGAGTTAGAGGTCGTGGGTTCTAATCCCACCTCTGCCACTTGTCAGCTGTGTGACTTTGGGCAAGTCACTTAACTTCTCTGTGCCTCAGCACCTCATCCGTAAAATAGGGATTAAGACGTGGTATGACCTGAATACCTTGTATCTACCCCAGCGCTTAGAACAGTGCTTGGCACCTAGAAAGTTCTTAAATGCTACTATCATTATTATTATTATTATTACTGAGTGATAGGGAGAGTACAATATAGCAGAGTTGATAGACATGCTCTCTGCCCACAATGAGCTTATAGTCTAGAAGGAGAGACAGGGATTAGTATAGATAAATAAATTATAGAAATGTACGTATGTGCTGTGGGGCTGAGGGAAGGGTGAATCAAGGGTGCAAATCTATGTGCAAGGGTGACACAGACTGAAGTGGGAGAAGAGGAAATGAGGGCTTAGTTGGGGAAGGCCTCTTGGAGGAAATGCGCTTTTAATAGTATGTTCCCATGTGGCTGGAAGTGCGCTCTATCCTCACAGTAGGTGCTCGGGGAGGCCTGGTCACCAGGGGAAGTGTAAAGGAACTTTGTGATGACTGCTCTTCTTCACATCCATCATTATTAGAGAAGCAGCGTGGCTTAGTGGAAAGAGTACGGGCTTGGGTGTCAGAGATCGTGGGTTCTAATCCCGGATCTGCCACTTATCACCTCTGTGACTTTGGGGCAAGACACTTTTCTGCGCCTCAGTTACCTCATCTGTAAAATGGGGATTGAGACTGTGAGCCCCACGTGGGACAACCTCATTACCTTGTATCTACGCCAGTGAATAGAACAGCACTTGGCACATAGTCAGCGCTTAACAAATGCAATTATTATTATTATTATTATTATTATTGAGTGCACCAGCTAATGGGCCATAATTCCCTTCTAATATCTCCAGCAATCCCTTGAATCACCCATTGTGGACTTAATAACCCAAGGATTTCTCCAAACCCTCTTCATCCTACTGGAGCAAACTGTGTCCTTGGGAAAGCAGCTAGAAAAGCCATCAGACTGATTTTTCGATCAATCAGTCGGCAATACTTATTGGGGGGCCTATCATGTGCACAGCACTGAACTAAACCTTAGGTGAATATAATAGGATTAGTATACATGATTCTAGCTGTCAAGGAGCTACCTATCACCTGAGAGAGACAGGCCTTAAAATAAATTGCAGCCAGGAGGAAGAAATAGAGTAAGAAAATATGGTCTTTAGTGCTGAGGGGGTCAGTATGCAAGTACTTAAGTCATGCGGAAGTACTGACGTGGCAGTTGCAGGGTTATAAACTGGGAAGGTTAAAAATCAATCGGGGAAGACTTTCTTTTATGGTATGAGGGGCTTCTAGCCTCGCGATGCCTGAAGTTAATTCTAATGATTGAATTTGTTCCTCTGCACAGGTGGAGTATGAATGTGAAGGGTTCCTAGAGAAGAACAGAGATACCGTGTATGAAGTCCTCATTGACATTTTGAGAAAGAGCGAGGTTGGTAAATTCCTCCAAACTACTTGCTTTATCCACTGGGCAGAGCGTGTGGATAGAGCAGAGTGGCGGTTAAAGCGGGGAAACTTCTTAACTAGGGGCTATTCAAAAATTGGACTTAAAGGGGAACGGCAAGGTTTTTTTTCTTCCTCTCAAGCATAGTTTTCCCCTTAATTTGGAACCTCTCAAATATGATTTTCCTACCTAGACTATGAGCCAGGGACCATGGACCATGGTCAGGACAGGGACCATGTCCAACCTGATTAACTTCTATCTACCCCAGTGTTTAGAACAGTGCCTGATACCTGGTAAGCACGTAGCTATTATCATTATGATTATTACTAAGAATGATAAGAAGTATTTGGTCACCTGACTGGTTTTCCCTCAGAAAAGAAGACACAGACATCTTTCCACACTTCTCCCTCTTCTCTCTCACCCACCTGTTTTGACTTTGAAATATGAAGAAGGATCAAGTGACTCAGATCCCACTATTCCCTTTGTAGACAGTGCCCGCAGTAGACCTACTTGTTTAGACAGTAATCTTAGCTGGTGATAATGAAATCACAAACAGGAAAACAAATTCTACTTTGGGAATCCGGTTTTGTGGGCCTAAAGTCACTCATGAGTGGCTGCTCCCTGACCTTACTAGCAGTGATGACTCTTTGACAGCATGGAGTCGAACAGGCCACCAGATGTGGGGCCAGTGAAGACTGGGCAAACTGCTCTGTGCCTTGATTTCCTCATTTGTAAAATGGGGATGAAACACCCTCTCCCTCTCCATTTGACTGTCAGCCCCATGGGGGCATAGACTATGTCAATCTACTTATGTTTTATCTTCCCCAGTGCTTAGTACACTGCTTAGCATGTAGTAGGTGCCCAACAAATAGCACAATTAGGAGAATAGAGTCCAGAAATAATACTCCCCTACTGACAGTTGGTCCTTTAATGCATGTACCCCTTTGGTTGTGATGACTGCTGTGCCATGGAGCCATTGAAACCAAAACTTCCCCTTTGGGGGGCCGATCATCCCCCAAGTGAACCGTGAACTTCTTTTTCATTTTTCAGTTTCACCTCTGTGCCAGATTTTTTCAAGAACATCCAGTTTCTCCTTCCCCCTTCAGCTTGGGTATTACTGTGAAGTCAGCAAAGCAAGTAATCAAACCAAACAATAAACATTTCCGGACCACAGTGGGCAGCAAGGTACAGTGAAGGCCTGGGAAGGGGGTAAGATTGGGTAAATTTAGGGGTGGGAAACCAAACAGTTGGTCCCTATTATTTTCCTGTCCCAGGCCTGACCAACTCAGGTGGTCTTGAAAGCAGCAACTTTCTGCAGATTTAAAATCCACCCAAATAGGCAACCAATTAGAAGGATTTCTCAAAGCACCCACTAAGGGCAAACACAGGGCAGAGATTAGCAAATGCAAGGCACATATTGCTTGTCCTAAAGAGCTTACGGTGCAGTCGGGGAAACAGACATGAATGGTTTCCAAGCACTTAGGACAGTGCTCTGCACATAGTAAGCACTTAATAAATACCATTAATAGGGAAGGCAGGAAGAAGACAAAGGAAAAGTCTGAACAGGTGGTAACATGATTACATCAGACTGGAATAGCTGAAAGCAGTTGATTGACTCATATAGCTCAAGAGGACATTCATTTTTTGACCCTGTGGGCAGGGAATGTATCTACCAACCCTGTTGTACTCGCCCAACCACTAAATGCAGTGCTATGCACCCAATAAGTGCACAGGAAATTATATTGACCAAGTGACTGACTGTAATCTGTTCTAGTTCCGGAACTCTTTATCTTTGCTCATGGAGACTCTCAACGCAACTACTCCTCACTACGTCCGATGTATAAAACCAAACGATGAAAAACTACCTTTTGAGTAAGTGTGGAAATTTCAAAATATAAATATAAAGTGGGAGCTATTCAATCAGGCGAAGACACCCTACCCCAAGGAGGATGTGAAAAACTGTCACTTGTGCAAAATGATTATATAAGAAAAACCAAAGCACCCTTAGCAGTTAGATACAAATGCTGAAATACTTTAGACTGCAGAACTTAACTGTAGGATTTGGGGAAAATTTATATGAGCATTTATTACTCAAGCCCCTTTCCCCACATTTCCCCAATTACCTTTTGGGCTGTGTTGGTGAATTACCTGGTTCACGTCAGCCTCCTTGCTGACCTCCCCGCCTCCTATCTCTCCCTACGCCAATCCATACTTCACTCTGCTGCCCGGATCATTTCTCAACAGAAACTTTCAGTCCATGTTTCCCCAGTCCTGAAGAACCTCCAGTGGTTGCCCATCCACCTCCACATCAAACAGAAACTCCTTACCATTGGCTTTAAAGCACTCAATCACTTTGCCCCCTCCTACCTCACCATGCTGCTCTCCTATTACAACCCAGCCCACACATTTTGCTCCTCTAATGCCAACCTACTCACTGTACCTTGATCTCACCTATCTCATGTATATCACCACCAACCTCTCGCCCACATCCTGCCTCTGGCCTGGAGTGCCCTCCCTCTTCCTATCGGACAAACAATTTCTCTCCCCTGCCTTCAAAGCCTTATTGAAGGCACATCTCATCCAAGAGGCCTTCCCTAACTAAGCCCTCTTTTTCCATTTCCTTCTGCATTGCCCTGACTTGCTCCCTTTATTCATCCCCCTGCCCAGCCCTATAGTAGTAATTTATTTATATTAATGTCTGTCTCCCCTTCTAGACTGTAAGCTCGATATGAGCAGGGACTGTATCTGTAATATTGTACTCTCCCAGGTGCTTAGAACAATGCCCTGCTCATAATAAGTGCTCAGTCAATACAATTGATTGATTGATTATAGTCCTCAGACACCACTCGTTGAGAGGCCTTGGTCCCAAGTTTCTCATTCTCTGTCTCT
Source organism: Ornithorhynchus anatinus (assembly GCF_004115215.2). Taxonomy (NCBI): domain Eukaryota; kingdom Metazoa; phylum Chordata; class Mammalia; order Monotremata; family Ornithorhynchidae; genus Ornithorhynchus; species Ornithorhynchus anatinus. The sequence continues at coordinate 28,383,917 of NC_041735.1, forward strand.
CTCCCTCTGCCCCCTTCCCTCTCTCTCTGTGAAGTCAGGGCTGGCAGATTAACACTGTGCATGGTGTCGATGAAAAAAGCCAACTGTAACTGTTCTGCTTTCCTAGGTTCAACCCAAAGAGAGTCGTGCAGCAACTGAGGGCCTGTGGGGTTCTAGAAACGATTTACATCAGTGCCCAGAGTTACCCGTCCAGGTATGGGGTCTCCGGGCTTCGAGGCTTCCGGCCAGAAGCGGATCCAAACCTGCGCGTGCATCAGCTACGTTCCGCTTCCTCTCATTCCCAGGTGGATGTACATGGAGTTTTTCAGCCGCTACAGCGTCCTCATGACTCAGAAGGAACTGGCCTTCAGCGAAAAGAAGGAGGTCTGCAAAATGGTTCTGCACCGACTGATCCAGGTGGGTTGGAAACTGTCCCGAGGGTCACTGCTGGCTGACATACCAAATCCCAGGGACTTTCCTCTACCTTGCCCCGTGACTTGACAGAACCATCAATCAATCAATCATTCAATAGTATTTATTGAGCACCTCCTGAGGGCAAAGCATGGCTAAAAACTGGGGAGGGAAAGTGTCACTTCTGGGTAAGGAATGAAAGAGAGAGTTCACCCACCTATTCTGACAATGACCTTAGCTGGTGATAATGAAATCATAAGTGGGAGAAGAAATTCTACCTAGGGAATCTGGTTTATGTGGGTCAAAAGTCACTTGTAAGCAGCTGCCCCCTGACCTTACTAGCAGTGGTGACTCTGTGACAACATGGAGTCTAACGGGCCAGCAGATTTGGGGCCAGTGAAGATTGGGCAAATAAGTTAGCCACTCTGTGCCTCAATTTCCTCATCTGTAAAATGGGGATTAAATACCTATTCTCCCTCTCCATTTGTCTGTGAGAGATATCGGGGCTGGAGATGTAGATTTGGAAATCATCCACATAGAGATTGTAGTTGAAGCCGTGGGAGCAAATGAATTCTCCATGAGAGTGGGTAAAGGTGGCAAATAGAAGGGGACCCAGAACTGAACCTTGAGGGACACCCACAGTTAGGGGGTAGGAGGAAGAGGAGGAGCTCATGAAGGAGACTGAGAATGAGCGGCCAAAGAAATATGAGGAGAACCAGAAGAACCAGGAAAGGACAGTGTCAATGAAGCTGAGATAGGATAATGTTTCCAGGAGAAGGGGATTGTCAGCAGGATAGAAGACAGCTGAGGGGTCAAGGAGGATTAGGATGGAGTAGAGGCTGCTGGATTTGTCAACAAAGGGATCATTGGTGACCTTTGAGAGGGTGGTTTCTGTGGAGTGAAAGGGATGGAAGCAAGATTGGAGGGGGTCAGGAGAGATTTGGAGGAGAGGAAATTGAGACAGCAGATGTAGACTACTCAGTCAAGGAGTTTTGAAGAGGAATAGTAGGAGAGAGATGGGGCGATATCTGGAGGGAACCATAGACTAAGGGAGGGTTTTTTTAAGATAAGGGGGGCATGGTTGTGCTTGAGAGCAGTGGGGAAGAAGCCACTGGAGAACAAGCAGTTGAAGATGGCAGTCAGGGATGGGAGGAGAGAGGGAGGATTTTGATAAGATGTGAAGTGATGGGATCAGATGCACAGTGGAGGGTGGGGAAACAGGGCAGATTTGAGGGGAGGAGGTATGTGGGAGAGAAGGCAGGTGAGGTTGTGGTTGGATAGAGGAATTTCAGAGTTGGTGAGGGTAGAGTTTGTACAGTGACCAGAGATGATGAAGAGATCAAGTGGGTGAACAAGTTGGTGAGTAGGAGAGCTGAGGTGGAGCAGGTTGACAGTGGAGTTGAGGAGTGATAGAAAGTGGGTAACGGAAGAGTCATCAGGAACATCACTGTGGATATCGAAGTCTGCAGGGATCAATGGAGGGATGGAGAAAAGAGAGAAGGTATATGAGAAAGGGATCAAAATGGTTCAAAAAGTTGAAAGTTGGGCCTGAGGGGCAGTAGACTAGAGTCTGGAGTGGGTGGTATAGGTGGATGATATGGGCTTCCAAGGAAGAGAAAGAAAAGGATGGGGGAGGTGAAATGGTGAGAAAACAGCATTGGGGAGCAAGAAGGAACCCAATTCCTCCTCCTTTCCCAGTGAGTCTTGGTGAGTGGGTGAAGATGAGCCCCCACCCCCCCCAGAGAGAGAAGCAGACTTGGGTACCTCTGAGTTAAGATGAAATAGTTAATAGTTGAACAAATAATTGAATATACAGATTAAAATGTTTATATGAACGTAAGTGCAGCAGATAAGGAGAAGAAGAGTTACAGGGCTGGAAGCCAATGGACCTGGGTCCTGATCCTAGCTCCACCACGTATCTGCTGTGTGACCTTGGGGAAGTCACTTAACTTCTCTATGTTTCAGTTTTTTCATCTGCATAATGGAGATTAATACCTGTTTTCCCTCCATCAGACTGTGAGCCCCATGTGGGACAGGTACTGTGTCCTATCCGATTATCTTATATCTAGCCCTGCACTTAAAACAGTGGTTGGCACCAAGTAAGAGGAAGTAAGCTCACAGCTCACAGCTCACAGCCGAGCCTGGATTCTGCATCCCGCCGGTCGTTATCACCCTCGGTCCTGATGCTCTCAGGAATCTCCCCAACTTTTGGGGAATCTTTAGTGAGGGGGTCATTGCTGATCAAGTGTACTGTTTTCTCTCCTAGGACCCCAACCAGTACCAATTTGGTAAAACCAAAATTTTCTTCAGAGCAGGGCAGGTGGCCTATTTAGAAAAACTGAGGTTGGATAAACTGAGGCAAGGGAGCGTGGTGATACAAAAGCACATCCGTGGCTGGCTCCAGCGGAAGAGGTTTCTGCGGCAGCGGCGGGCCGCCACGCTCATTCAGCAATATGTCCGGGGCCAGCGGACCGTGAGGTGAGGTGCTTTGCCAGGACGGAGCCTGGGTTCTAAGCCCCAGCTCTTCACTGGCCTGCTGTGTCACCTTGGACCAATCACTTGACCCCCGTGGGCCTCCGTTTCCCCACCTGGAAATTGGGAATAGCAATGTCTGCCTCTCCCTGGCTCCCAAGGCTCTGGTGAGGACAAAATGAAATCGGTACTATGAAAGAGCTTAGGAAAAAACTTAAAAGCACAATATAAATTCAAGGTATCGTGATTACAGTAGTAATAGTGGCACTTATTGGGCACCCACTGGGTGGAATGCACTGTACTAAACGCTTACATTTATATTTACAAAATGGAGGTTGCTTGATAGATTGTTTAGAGGGTCCTGGGGCCTAAAAGCTGTGTTGGAGTTCTGTCTACTTCTTGAAGAGCTGGGCTGTTGGAAGGGGCAAGTGAGGTTTGTGTCCACCAGGTATCAATGGGGGGCTGAAGAGTCTGAAGTTTGAGCGGGGGGAGATTCCCGGGCCTTGGAATATTTAGGAATGTTTAAGGAATGGGCCTGCATGGAGCCAGAGGATGGATCAAAGGACTTTCAGCTTAGCCCTGGGATTGCAAGGTGAAACACCACTTCCGCCAAGTAATTTGGATGCCGTTATTGGCGGTGGGAACTCAAAGAACTAATTAGTGGAAGCACAAATTATTGGACAGTTACTGAGAAACTCTCCATCCCTTTTCATCAAGGAAAGCCATCACTGCCAGAGCCCTCAGAGAAGCCTGGGCCGCTATCATCATTCAGAAACACTGCCGAGGCTTTCTGATCCGTAACCTCTATCAGCTAATCCGGATAGCCACCATAACCATACAGGCCTACACCCGAGGGCTCCTAGCCCGGAGGAAATATCGCAAGGTATGTGAGGTGTCAAGGGTCATGGGCTTGTAAACTCTGTCAGCCCTTTTGGATCCTTAGGCGTATTTAGCATTTGCTAGACTGGGGTGGAGGATGGGGGCGGTGGGTAGGTGGAGCGGGAGATGATGGAGATGATCACCACAGGAGCCAAAAACCCACATTCAGGAAATAAAGCCAAAGATGGTGACCAGTCAGCTCTATTTCCAGGAGTTTTGAAGTGGCAGGGCTCCCAAGACCAGGCAGAAATGGCGAATCAATGAGCAAATTAATAAATAGTATCTATTGGGCTCCTTCCGAGCACAAAATACAACAGTCAACAGGGTATGACAGAAGCGAAACACAGGTTTCCTGCCCTCAAGAAGTTTGTGGGGGAGACAGGCAAAACTTATGCATGTTAGAGGGAACGTGGATTTATCAGGGTGAAATCACTGAGAAATTAATTGGAATTGATTATACGTGCCTACGTGAGTGTTGAAGTTGGGCATAAATAGGAACACTTGAGAGGCTGAGTTCTCCTATGTAGACATTTTGCAGCATGGAAATAGCTAACCTCGAAGGAGTCGCCTGAGAGTGGGAATCTGTGGGGGCGGGGTCTGCTTGTTTTAAAGATGCTGAAAGAACACAAGGCCATCATCCTGCAGAAGTATGCCCGGGCATGGCTGGCCCGGCGACGCTTCCAGAATATCCGGCGCTTTGTGCTGAATATTCAACTCTCTTACCGGGTCCAGCGCTTGCAGAAGAAGCTTGAGGATCAGGTGGGTGACGCATTTCCTCAGGGCAGATGGTCCTGGCCTGGGCCCGCCCCAGCCACGAGGGACTGTGGGCTGGGAGTGGGGGTCTTGGAGGAAGGAGGGGCTGGCTCAGGGGGTTGCCACTGCTGCCCTAGGTGCTCCCTTAAGAGTCGTTCTGAGCCGAAGGATATCAGTGAGCCTCTGATCTGGAAAATGGGTTCAAGATAATAAGATGAGACACGGTAGTCCCTGTCCCACTTGGGGCTCACAGTCTAAGAGGTGGGGAGATGAGGTTTCTTATCTCCATTATACAGATGTGGAAACTGAGTCACAGAGTGATTAAGTGGTACGTCCAAGGCCCCAAAGCAGGGCAGTGGCAGACTTGAGGTTGGAATGGGGTCTCCCAGCTCCCAAGCGTGTGCTGTTTTCACTAGGCCACGCTGGCTGCAGGAGTGTGTATCATCTGGTGAGAAAAATGTCACTTTTCTGCCTAAAGCAGAAAGGTCTTTCACCCCTGTTTTCCCCTAATTTCAAGTCACATGATGTCTCCCCTCTAGAACAAGGAAAATCACAGCCTGGTGGAGAAGTTGACCAGCCTGGCAGCCACACACGCCAATGACACAGATGTGATTCAGAAGCTTGAGTGGGAACTTGGAAAATCAGCTTCCCAAAGGAAGAGCATCGAGGAGAAAGGGCAGAGATTGAAGAAAGACATGGAACAGGTTCGGGCCAGTCACTCTTGGGGTTCAGCAGCGAGGAGCCATCACACTCATACAGGACACTCATGTCCAGCTGTGAGGGCTCCAGAGGAGGGAAGGACCCGGGAAGCCTTTGGGCTCAGCCACCCGCCTCTCTGAGCCTCACACCTCTTGGGTTCACTGCCTTGAGGGCAAATCATGATTTATTCTGCCCAGAAACAAATCCGGCCGGGTCTTGGTGCCCTAACAATCATGTGAACCCTGGGCAATAATGTCATGGAAACTCAGACCTTTTGTTCTTTCTCCTCACCCCTCATCCAGATGATAATAATATTAATCATGTTATTTGCTTAATACTTTTTATATGCCAACAACTGAACTAAGCACTGGGGGAGATACACTACAATTAGAACGGACATAGTCCCTGCCCCACATAGGGCTCACAGTGTAAGAGGGAGGGAGAACAGGTATTGAATCCCCATTTTACAGATGAGGAACGGGGACCCAGAGAAGTTAAACGACTTGCCTGAGGTTACATGGCAGTCACGCGAAGGAGCTGGGATTAGAACCCAGGTCCCCTGTTTCCCAGGCCCGTATTTTTCCCTCTAGGCTGGCCTCTTCTCGATAGGCCTTCAGCCAACACACAAGATGGGAGATGGTGGATTCAGAGGAGGCCCACCCACCAAACAAGTCATTCAGTACCATATTATCTGCAGAATAATCACTGGGAGACATGACCAGTGTTACTCTCCCCTTCTTCAAAGCCTTAATGAAAGACCATCTCCTGCAGGAAGGCTTCCCTGACTAAGCCCTCCTTTCCTCTTCTCCCACTCCCTTCTGTGTCACCGTGACTTGTTCCCCTTATTTATTCCCCCTTCCAGCCCCACAGCACTTATGTACATAGCTGTAATTTATTTATATCAATGTCTATCTCCTCCTTTATACCGTAAATTCGTTGTGGGTGGGGAAATACAGGTTAGTACAGCACTCAATACATATGATTGACTGACTGTGAAGGGCAGTGGAAGAGGACTGCCAGCATCTAAGCCTCCACCCAGTTTCCAGCGGGGAGGACACATCTGTAAGTACTGCTTGAAAGTTGTGGGTTTTCTCTCTTGTAGAAAATGACGAAACTTCAGCAACACAACGCAGAATTGGAGGAGCAGAAAGACCAGCTAGCAAAGAAGCTTCAAGAGAAGACTGACGAGATGAAAGGTAGTAGGACCAACTGGTTGTTTGGTAGAACTGTTTAATCATGGCACCCTGTGTCCTGCCATTACCTGTGTTTTCCCTACGAGTTTTGGGTAGGATGGTGTTGGGAAGTTAGGGAGTGTTCTTCCAGGCTGCCTGGAATGGGTATTTCTCTGAGGTCAGTGGCCACTGGGTAAAAGCTTCAGCAGCTGAACCTGAATTAGTCAATCCATCAGCCCAAACCTAGGGTTTGGGGCTGATCCCCCAGTTGTAATAATAATAATTGTGATGCTTGTTAAGTGCTTACTGTGAGCTAGGTACTGGGATAGAGTCAGAAGAATCAGGTCAGACACAGTCCCTGTCCCACATGGGGCTCATAGTCTTAAGGGAGGGGAGAACAGATATTCGATCTCCAATTTACAAATGAGGAAACTGAAGCACAGAGGAGTCCAGGGACCTACCCAAGGTCACACAGCAGGTGTGTGAGCCCCCCTCCCCCAGACTTAAGCTCACTGTGGGCAGGGAATGTCACTGTTTATTGTTGTGTTGTGCTTTCCCAAGTGCTTAGTACAGTACTCTGGAGACAGTAATCACTCAATAAATACGATTGTGCTCTAAGTACTGCACTCTTTTCACTAGGCCATACTGCTTCTCTAAGCCTCCCAGGGCACCACTAGTGTCCCTTGGCTGGTTCTCACAGGCTCCATGAGGAACAAAGCCACTTGTCCAGCCTGGTTGAGGAGCTGATTCCATCATCCCAGAACATTTCTGAACCAGGGGAGAGTGGGCTTCTCAGACCTGCAAGATATCCCTGCCTCCCTAAGATCCTGACTTCATCATCCCCACCCACCCCCCATCCCTCTGCCTCAGAGCATTCCTACCCCACGTCCTTTTCTTGCTTATACCTTTGAGTCTGTCTAAAACATTGACTACTTGGAGTGAAGTGTCCGTACACATTGTACCAGATCCTCAAACAGAGTTGTATTTTTGCAGATAAAATGGATGACCTCACCAAGCAGCTTTTTGAAGATGTACAAAAAGAAGAAAAACAGAGAATGTATGAAATCCGGGTTGCTGTAATTCTCCCCATTTCTTACTCCCGCTGCCTTTCTTACTCTTGCTGCCTTTCTCTTTGTTCTGAACACCACCAGCACCTAAAAGAGAAAGGCGCAGCCAAGGTCCAGGGGCCAAGGTGGTGGGATAGGTAGTTGGGGGCGGTGTCTGTCTCTCTTCTTGCTTTTCCTCTCTTTGCTTCTGTCTCTTCCCCTCTCCTCTTTCCTGTCCCCGTCCCCTCCTCTTCCCTCCCCACATCTCCTCTGATCTCATCTCTTTTCCTTCTTACTTTCTCTCCTCTTACCCCACCCCTCCTCTCAGTCAACTTGTGTCATTTCTTGAGCACCTGCTGAGTGCAAAGTCCTGAACTGAGCACTCCTCTCCCCTCTTCTCTCTCTCTTTCTCCCCCTTGCTTTCCCAATCTGATTCCTCTGCTCTCCTGCCAGGGTAGGCTGCCTGAGGCAAGAATTTGAGCAGTAATGTGTGACTTCTGCGCTTTCCTCCTGCTACTGTTAAAATGAAAATCTGCAAACCAGTTTTTTTGCAACTCACAATTACTTTTTACCTCCTCCAAGCTTTGCCTTTCCCTGGAGGAGCAGCTAGTGGTAAGCTGGATCCAGGTGTGGTTTCTTGGTGTACAACATGTCTCTGTGTTTTGTTTGACTTGTGTCAGTGTTAAGTAGTTTCTGTTTTTACTAAGTTGAAGTACCCAACTGAAGAATATTTCCCAATTCTGTCCCAAGGAAGTGCATGCATTTTTCTGGGTACTGTCCAGAGTCCCCAGAACTGGTCAGTGCCCACTTTCCTAGGCTCCTGGACAAAGGGAAGAGAGAGAGAAGGAAAGCATTCAAATCAGTCAGTCAGTCAACCAACCAGACAGTCAAGCAGCCAGCCAGCCATTCAGTCAATCGGTTAATTAGCCAATCAGCCAGCTGGCCAGCCAGCCAGTTAGACCATCAGCCAATCAGTCAATCAACCAGTCAGTCCGTCAGGTGATCAGCCAGCCAGTCAGTCAGCCATTCAGTCAGCTAGTCAGTCTGTCAACCAGCCAGGCATTCAGCCAGTCAGCCAGCCGGCCCATCAGTAGAGAAGCAGCGTGGCTCAGTGGAAAGAGCCCGGGCTTTGGAGTCAGAGGTCATGAGTTCAAATCCCGGCTTTGCCACTTGTCAGCTGTGTGACTGTGGGCAAGTCACTTCACTTCTCTGGGCCTCAGTTCCCTCATCTGTAAAATGGGGATTAAGACTGTGAGCCCCAGGTGGGACAACCTGATTCCCCTGTGTGTCTACCCCAGCGCTTAGAACAGTGCACATAGTAAGCGCTTAACAAATACCAGCACTATTATCAGTCAGTCGGTAAGTCAGTCAACCTGTCAGTCAGTCGGTCAGTCAGCCAGTCATTCATTCATTCAGTAGTATTTATTGAGCACTTACTATGTGCGGAGCACTGTACTAAGCACTTGGAGTGTACAAATGGGTAACAGACAGAGACAGTCCCTACCCTTTGATGGGCTTACAGTCTAATCGGGGGAGACAGACAGACAAGAACAATGGCAATAAATAGAATCAAGGCAATAAATAGAATCAAATCAGTCCATCAGCCAGTTCATTCATTCATTCAATTGTATTTATTGAGCACTTACTGTGTGCAGAACACTGGACTAAGTGCTTGGGAGATTACAATATAACAATACAGACATATCCAGCCAGTCAGTCAGCCAGCCAGTTCATCAGCCAGTCAGGTGTTCCTGTGTGTCGAACACTGTATAAGTGAAAACTGGAATGTAGTGTGACACACTTTTCATTTAGAAACCCTGTTTCCATGGCCCTAGAGGGCCACCCACTTGTCTGGCTGCCTTTGAAAACATCTCCCAAGGCATTAGCGGGGCAGAAAACCCTCTAGAGAAGAGAGGAAACCATTGTACCTGGCAGTTGGATTTCAGACCATTCAGCCAGAAAACTCCAGACAAAATGGCTAATCCTGTCCCCTGTCCTTGCCCCCTCTGGGCCTCTGAGACTGGATGTGGGAACTCAGGAGCTATTGTGGTAACAAACTTTCTCCTCTCATGGAGCCTGTTGTAGGAGCTCTTAGCTCTGACCCTGAAATATGGTCCTTGAAGGTTAAGAAACACAGGTGGCCGGGTTCAGGCAGAGCTGAAGAAGATTAGGTAGGTCACTGGGGTTACCTGTTTTGGGTTCTGATTTCCAATGTGAAGTTACACTAAAAGCATGGGGCTTTAAATTCCATTTTCCTGAGAACCTGGTTTAGATTCTGTGGTGATTTAAGGACAGGAGGTGGGCGGGGGAGGGGTGGGGGCAGGGAATCCACCTCTTGGGGCTGGGGAATGTGTGTGTGTCGGGGTTGTGGGGGGCAGATCAGCCCGAGACTGGCTTGGAACTATCTCTGGAACCAGACCCTGGCTTGATTCTGGAAACGGTAGTGTCTAGGACACCGCCGGCTTCAATCCATTCAAACCAACATCTCCAGGATGTTTGGAACTGCCCGAGGCCCTGGGAGTGGGTGAGCAGAAGCCACCACGACTAGCATTGAGCATTCATTCATTCATTCAATCATATTCTAGACTGTGAGACCGTTGTTGGATAGGGATTGTCTCTATTTGTTGCCAAATTGTACTTTCCAAGAGCTTAATACAGTGCTCTGCACACGGTAAGCACTCAATAAATACTGTTGAATGAATGGATGAATTTATTGAGCGCTTACTGTGTGCAGAGCATTGTACTAAGCACTTGGGAGAGTACAAGATAACAATAAACGGACATATTCCCTGCCCACAGCGAGCTTTCAGTTTAGTGGGGGAGACAGACAATAATATAAATAAATAAATTACAGATGTGTACAGAAGTGCTATGGGGTTGGGAGGGGGGATGAATAAGGGGAACAAGTCAAGGTGAGGCAGGAGGGAGTGGGAGAAGAGGAAAGGAGGGCTTAGTCAGGGAAGGCCTCTTGGAGGAGTTGTGCCTTCAATAAGGCTTTGAAACGGGGACGAGTAATTGTTTGTTGGATATGAGGAGGGAGGGCATTCCAGGCCAGAGGCAGAACGTGGGCAAGAGTTTGGCAGTGAGATAGATGAGATCGAGATACAGTGACAGGTTTGGCATTAGAGGAGCAGAGTGTGTGGGCTGGGTTGTAGTAAGAGAGCAATGAGGTGAGGTAGGAGGGGCCAAGGTGATTGAGTGCTTTAAAGCCAATGGTGAGGAGATGAACCCATCACTTCGGTGGGCTGGAGGGGTCCTATGGCCAACCATCCTGGGTGCCCTTGCTGGCCCCAGCCTGACAACATCAGCCTCCCCCAGGGTGGGTGGATAGAGAACATTTTCTTCTCCGCAAACTAAGCTTCTCGGATTTCTCTCTCCGAGTCCCGGTCCCTGCTTCCCACCCGGCCGGCTTTATCCAGAACTGAAGCAGCCTGATGCTCACCCCATCCCCTCCCGCTCTTTGGTTCCACAGGCTCCTAGAAAAGAGCTTCGAGCTGCAGAAGGAAGACTACGTGAAGCAGATTCTGGAGCTGAAGGGCGAGATCAAGGCTCTCAAAGAGGAAAAGCTGCAGCTGCAGCATCAAGTGGAGGAAGAGCAGACCCTCACCGAGGCTCTGAGGGGGGAAGTGGCGGACTTGAGCCAGCAGGCCAAGGTGGAGAGCAAGGGCTCACGGCTCCCCTCCCGCCTCCAGAATGCAGGGGCCCGAGACACCTGCCCTTGGGTTGGGCGGTCCTCACGGTGCCATCGGGGTCCTGCCTATTTGAGTGCCCACTGCCAGGCCGATGCATAGAGCCTGCATTGAGTTTACTCATCCGACTGGGGCCTCAATTGGCCCAAAACACCCCCCCGCCTCCATGAAGGGAAGGAAGGGCACTGTATAAGATAGGAGTCCCTGCTAGCATTTTAGCCCTTGGCCCCTGGGCATCCGGACCCGTCTCTGTGTGCTCGCTCTGCCTCATTTTATAGGATGGCAGTGCCAGCTAGCCAGTTCTGAATTCCAGATTGATGGTAGGCAGAAGTGGCCCTGAAAGGGAACATCTTAAAAGTTGAAGTTTAAATTCAATGCAAGCTGAGCAAAACTTACCCCTGCAGATTCTCTCTTGCATAGAACAAAGCAGAGGTAGGCCGTGAGTCCCGTATGGGATGGGGACCGTGTTTGCCCTGATTATCTTGTATATATCCCAGTGCTTAATACAGTGGGGAGATAGACATTAATATAAATAAATTAAATTACAGATAGCTACATCAGTGCTATAGGGCTGGGACAGGGGATGAATAAAGGGAGCAAGTTAGGGTAATGCAGAGCATCATCAGTGCTATTTATTGAGTGTGTACTGTGTGCAGAGCACTGTACTAAGCACTTAAGGGCTTAAGTAGTGACCCTCTGCTTTGCTGGCAATGACCAACATAAATTGCTTCCTTCTTCTGTTTATCTCCTCCTCTTTCGCCCGGATGCTGTCGACGCACTCCAGACCATCTCTGAGTTCCAAAAGGACATAGAGCTGCTCAAGATGCAGAAGACGGAAGTGGAGAAGCTGGCCCAGTCCCAGAAACGGGAAATGAGAGGTAGGGAAACCCCAGGTAGCCAGGTGGCTTCCATGGGAGTTTGTTCCAGGTGGGCAGGTCCTCTCCAAGTCAGCGCCCAGCAGGCCTGCTTGGGGAAAGTTCGGCTCCATGCGAGCATTTAGTGCAGTGCTCTGTACACAGCTGACCTGCAGTGGATACTTCTGGTTGCTTGATTGCGCTGGCATCCTATCAAAGAGCCAGAAATGGGGAGGAGGCGCGTGGAGCCAGATTCTGGGGAGGGGGAGCGTTAAGCCACTGGGGACCCCCTTCTTTCGCAGCCTCCTTTCTCCCCCATCTCCTGCTCCCCAGGACTCTCTAAGGGGCAGGCAGGAAGGTATCCTGCAGATCCGTGATGCTTTTCTGTCTCCTGTTTGATATTCAGAAAAGATGGCCGAAGTCACCAAGCAACTTCTTAACAGCTATGACATTGAGGACGTCAAAAATAGGTAAATTAAACCAGCTTTGTTATTGTTGCTGAGCCAGACTCAGCAGGGGGAAAGAGGGCTGATTGCTGGTCTCCCGGGAGTCCTCCCGGCGTCTCCTTTTCAGGCTCTCCATGGAAGATCTGGAGCACTTAAATGAAGACGGGGAACTCTGGTTTGCCTACGAGGGGCTGAAGAAAGCCACAAGGTCAGGATAATGGAATAATCATGTTAATAATAGAGTTGTCCTCCAAGTTTGCATTTCCACCCTTAAACTTCTGCATCCAAAGGTCAGGAAAGGCCTTTGGAGAACTCCGTGCGTTCTCAGGGAAGCATTGTGACCTACTAGAAAGAGCATGGGCCTGGAAGTCAGGGGTTCTAATCCCTGCTCCACCTCTTGTCTGCTGTGTAACCTTGAGCAAGTCACTTAACTTCTCTTTGCCTCAGTTACTTCACCTGTAAAGTGGGGATAAAATCCTTCTTCCTTCTACTTAAACTGTGAGCTCCGTGTGGGACAGGCACTGTGTCCACCCTGCTTATCTTGTGTCTACCCCAGTGCTTAGTACAGTGCTTGGTACGTAGTAAGCACTTAACAACTACCATATGGCCTTGACCATCTGGCCTTTGGGAAGTTCAGCCCAAGACACTGTTCAGCCTGAGAACAGGAGGGACAAAGGTTACTCCTCAGTAAGGAATCGTTTTCTGGGGATAACTTGTCTTCTGAGAATCGCCTTTTCCGTGGAAGATTAAAAGTTACATGGGAGACACTTTTTTGGGGAAAAACAGTGGAAAAATTTTTCATTAAAGAGAAACCATCATGCGGACAGTGGAGATTCACTGCCCCAGAAAGCCATTTAGGCAGGGCACATTTTGTTGGGTGGGAAATCCCAGATCTGTCACTGAAACTTATTGACCTGCCTAGAACTTGTGAAAATCAAAGTTGCCTTTTAGGAAACGAAAAAGATCTTTAGAGACTGCTAAGAGTTTTTGACCTCTACTGGAAAGGCCCATGGTTTTCTTGCATCTCCCTGAAGAGTCTTTTATATTGCTTGCATTGAAAAAAGTGCTTTGGGAGTAATTGAGAAGACTTTGGAATTGAGTCATCATAAACCCATATAGCCTTGGACAAGTCACTTCACTTCTCTGTGCCTCAGTTGCCTCATCTGTAAAATGGGGATTGAAAATGTGAGTCCCACATGGGACAGGGACCATGCCTGACCTGGTTTGCTTGTATCCACCCCAGCGCTCAGTATAGTGCCTGGCACATAGTAAACACTTAACAATTAACCTTATTATTATTATTATTATTACAAACCTTGGGGGGACTGGGCCGAGGCCTGGAAGAGTAAAAGAGCGACCTACCGGCCCCCTCCACCTCTTCCCTCAGCCACACCCCTTTCAGCACTGCCTGTTGGGAAAGGAGACGCTGGTATCCACCCTGCAGTGGGCTGGTGACACCAGTCCTTGTGTGGAAGGCTGATTGACAGAGAAGAAAATCTGCTCCATCTTGGTGCCCACCCTGCCCCCTAACCACTCTGGCATCTGTGCCTGGAGAGGCAAAACAGTGCCCACCCCCGCCCCTCTAGGGCCCTGTGCCTGTCATGCCATGCCTGTTACACCCTCAACACAGCTGTGACAATAAGAATTGATAACTGTGGCATTTCTAAAATGTTTACTATATGCCAAACACTGGAGTAGCCACAGTTCAGTCCGCTTAAAACCAGTCCCTGCCTATCACAGGGCCTGGTCTAAGGGAGAAGGAAAATAGGTATTGAATCTCCATTTTCCTATGAGAAAACTGAGGCACCGAGAAGAGATGTGATTTGCCCAAGGTCACACAGCAGGCAAGAGGCAGAGCTGAAATTAGAATCCAAGTTCTCCAATTCAGATCTGTCACCGAAACTTATTTAACTGCCTTGAACTTGTGAAGATCAAAGTTGCTTTTTAGAAAACGGAACAGATCCTAAGGAGGCTAATAAGAGTGTCTGACCTCTACTGAAAAGACCTGTGCTCTTTCAACTAGGGCAGACAGCTGCTCAGTAGATGGCAGCAGGGTGCTCTTCAGAGAGAGGCAAGCTCACTTGATGAACCAGTTGGCTAAATTGCATGCGCTTGGAGAAAGGCTAAATCATTTTCCTCCAGGGAGCCCCCTTCCCTCACCCGTAGGCTTAGGGGGGTGATGGCTGACTGCCGAGCCCACTCCCCTCCAGCGGGGCGCGTGCGTGATGGCTGGGACAGCTGCAGCCATTTGCTTTCCTTTCTTCCCGGCCCACCGCCAGGATCCTAGAAAACCATTTCCAGGTCCAGAAGGAGAACTATGAGAAGGAGATTGAAACTCTGAACAGCAAAGTGGAGCACCTGAGTCAGGAGATGAACCACTTACAGAAGCTGTTTAGAGAAGAGAATGACATCAACGACAACATCCGGCACCAGCTCGCCAGGCTGACGTCTGAAAACATGGTATGTGGTGGTGGTGATGGCAGGGGGTCTTCCCTGTCAACTCGGTCTTTTATTTTTTTGGTATTTGTTAAGCACTTACTATGTGCCAGGCACTGTTCTAAGCGCTGGGGTGGATTCAGCTAATCAGGCTGGATACGGTCCCTGTCCCGCTTGGGGCTCACAGTCTCAATCCCCATTTTACAAATGAGGTAACTGAGGCACAGAGAAGTGAAGTGCCTTGCCCAACATCACACAACAGACAAGTGGCAGAGCTGGGATTAGAACCCAAGTTCTTCTGACTCCCAGGCCCATGCTGTTTTCACTAGGCCACGCTACTTCTCAGTCAATCAATAATCAGTCAATGGTATTTACTGGGCTTTTACTGTGTGCAGAGCACTATAAAAGCACTTGGGAGAGTACAGTACACCAGAGTGGGTAGACACAATCCCTGCCCACAAGGAGTTTACCATCTAGAGGATGAAAGAGACATTAAAATATATTAATACATTAAAATATGTTAAACAGCATGACTAGTGGATAGAGCACAGACCTGGGAGTCAGAAGGTCATGAGTTAATAATAATGTTGGTATTTGTTAAGCGCTTACTATGTGCCGAGCACTGTTCTAAGCGCTGGGGTAGACACAGGGGAATCAGGATGTCCCACGTGGGGCTCACAGTCTTAATCCCCATTTTACAGATGAGGTAACTGAGGCACAGAGAAGTTAAGTGACTTGCCCACAGTCACACAGCTGACAAGTGGCAGAGCCGGGATTCGAACTCATGACCTCTGACTCCAAAGCCCGTGCTCTTTCCACTGAGCCACGCTGCTTCTCTAATGAGTTCTAATCCCAGCTCCGCCCCTTGTCTGCTGTGTGACCTTAGGCAAGTCACTTCTCTGTGCCGCAGTTACCTCATCTGTAAAATGGGGATTAAGACAGTGAACCCCACATAGGACAACCTGATTACCTTGTATCTCCCCCACCACTTAGAACAGTGCTTGGCATATAGTAAGCACTTAACAAATACCATTATTATTATTATTATTACAAAGAGGGGAAATTAGTATAAGGACATGTATATAAGCATTCTGGGGAGGTGGGGTGAATATCAAGGGCACAAGGAGTACAGACCAAGTGCATAGGTGACACAAAAGGCAAAACAAGTAGGGGAAATGAGGGCTTAATTGGGAATGGTCTAATGGTGGGAATGTGATTTTAAGAAAGTTTTGAAGGAGGGGAGAGTGGTGGTTTATCAGATATGACGGGTTCTGGGCCAGAGGGAGAATGTGGGCAAGGGTTCTGTGGAAGACAGATGAGATCAAGTTCCAGAGAGGAGGCTGGCATTAGAGGAGTGAAGTGTGCAGGATGGATTGTAGTGAGAGAGCAGCGAGGAAAGGTTTAAGGGGAGAGATTTGATTTGAGTGCTTTTAAAGCCAGTGGTAAGGAGGTTTTGTTTGATGCGGAGATGGATGGGCAACTATTAGAAGGTTTTAGAAGTGGGGAGATAGGGACTGAATGTTTTTTCTGAAAAATGATCCAGGCAGTGGAGTAAAATATGGGCAGGAGAGGGGAGAGACAGGAGGCAGAGAGGTTAGCAAAGAGTCTGATGCTGTAGTCAAGGTGAGAAATGATGAGTGACTAGATCAGTGTGATGGTAGTTTTGATAGATGGGTGAGGGCGGATTCTCGAGATGTTGGGGAAGTGGGCATTGATTCTATACGGTCCTTAATAGCAGTGGATCAGGCAGGAGGGGGAGTGGTGAGCCAAGCAAGGAGTTCTCCTACAGAGCGGGTTTGAGGAGGCCCAGGGTGAAACCTGCACCCAGCTGCACGGACTGGTTTCATTCCAAACTACTTGTTTGTTGCCAGGTAGACTTGACCTTAGGACCTTGTCTATCCTAATAATAATTATGGTCCTTGTTAGATGCTTACTTTGTGTCAAGCACTGTTCTAAGCACTGGGGTAGATTCAAGTGAGTCAGGTCGACACAGTCCCTGTCCCAGACAGGGCTCACTCTCTTAATCCCCATTTTACAGATGAGGTAACTGAGGCCTAGAGAAGTGAAGTGACTTGCCCAAGGTCACACAGCAGACCTAAGGTGGAGCCAGAATTAGAACGCATGACCTTCTGACTCCCAGGTCCGTGCTCTACCCACTAAGCCATGCTGTTTCTCCTAATTATCTGGGTTATTACACTAGCAAATGATTTGGATTATTCAGGCCACAAAAATCCACTTTGCCTAAATTGTCCAGTGATGACTTGGCTAGTGACATCTAGGTGGATGTGTATGTGTGCGTCAGAAGGTGGTGCTCAGATTGGACTGCAGTTCAGTGCACAAAGTCAGGGCAGGCCGGAGAGCAACTGGGGGGCTGCAGTTTGCAGATTTGGAAATGGAAGTCTTCGTGGTGGGAGACCCAGCACAGAAATAAGAATGGTAATCGGCGGTGAGCTGGGTCCCAAGGTGGCACTGCCAGTTCCGTGGAGGCTATGGGGGAGGTGCCCCCATGGGGCCCCAGTTGTGGGGGGCAGACTTTGCTTTTGACCCACATTTTACGGGATGAAACTTAGTCTCATTCACCCCCAACATCCCTGACATCTTCCCCACAGAACTGAAAAGGCTAAAAATTCAGCCTTCCTGACCCATTTACTCTTTGAGGCCTGCCTACAAACCCCCTTGCCACCTTACCCTCAGAATAAAAAGTTGGCACCTGAGGATGAAGTCTGTCCGGTGATGAGCACCAACACCTCCCAGGGTCTGGGTCAGGCGTCTTTAGCCCCCAGACACAAGAGTTCCTGGAAACTCCTGTAATTGTTCAAAAAAAACTGCAGAAGAGGGGAATGTTGAGGGTTTGGGGAATAATTTCATGTCAAAATCTTTGCTGATCTTCTGTGGGAAGAGACCATGATAAAAAAAATGTACTTGTCTATGGCCAGAAATTGGGAAGTTGTGCATTGGTCTCCTTTACTGCCTAGATTATTATGTCAGCCTCCTTGCTGACCTCCTAACTGCTGTCTCTCCCCACTCCACTCCATACTTTACTCTGCTGTCTGGATCATTTTTCCACATAAATGTTCAGGACATGTTTCCCCAGTACTCAAGAAACTCCAATGGTTGCCCATCCACCTCCACATCAAGCAGAAACTCCTCACCATTGGTTTTAAAGCACTCAATCACCTTGCCGCTACTACCTTTCCTCACTATTCCCCTACTACAACCCAGTCCGCACATTTCGCTCCCCTAATGCTAACCTTCTCACCATACCTCGATCTCGCCTACCTCACCACCGATCAGGCCCACTTCCTGCCTCTGACCTGGAACATCCTCCCTCTTCGATTCCAACAGACGATTACTCTCCCCTCGCCTTCAAAGCCTTATTGAAGGCACATCTCCTCCAAGAAGCCTTCCCTGACTAAGTCCTCCTTTCCCCTTCTCCCACTCCCTTCTGTCACCCTGACTGGCTCCCTTTATTCATCCCCCCTCCCATCCTCACAGCACTTACGTAGGTATCACTAATTTATTTTTATTAATGCCTGACTCCCGCCCTCTAGACTGTAAGCTCGTTGTGGGCTGGGAATGTGTCTGTTCATTGTTCATTGAGAAGCAGTGTGGCTTAGTAGAAAAAGCCCGGGCTTGGCAGGCAGAGGTCGTGAGTTCTAATCCCTCTTCTGCCACTTGTCAGCTGCATGACTTTTGTCAAGTCACTTAACTTCTCTGGGCCTCAGTTCCCTCATCTGTAAAGTGGGGAAGAAGTCTGTGAGCCCTACAAGGGACATCCTGATTACCTTATATCTACCCCAGCACTTAGAACAGTGCTTTGCGCAGCTTTGCACATAGAAAGAGCTTAACAAATGCCATCATCATTATTATTATTATTGTATTGTACTCTCTTCAGCACTTAATACTGTGCTCTGCACAAAGTAAGCACTCAATAAGTACGATTGACTAACTGACTCTGTGGGTAAAACGCTGCTCTAACATTCCGTGTCATTGCCATTTGCACAGATGATTCCCGAATTCAAACAGGAGATCTCTGAGCTTGAGAAACAGAAGCAAGAACTTGAGACCCGCCTGAAGGAGCAGACGGAACAAATCAGAGGTAATTTTCGGGCTCCTCAAGTCTGTCTGCCCGGTACTCCAAAATAAGACAAGGAAAACATCTGGAAGAGTGTCCAAGACAGAGGACAAAGCAAACTGGTGGAGGTTAGGACAGTTACCATAGCATGTAAATTGGTGGCAGCTAGAGCGGTCACCTTAGCAGGGAAACTGGTGAAGCTGAGAACAGTCACTGTAGCGTGTAAACTGCTAGGGGTTAGAATAGCCACCTAAATGTGGCGGTTAGACACGGTCACCACATCAGTGGCGGTTAGAACAGTCACCATACTGTGTAAACCCAGTGATGGGTTAGCTCTATTACCATAGCATATAAAATGTTGGCAGCTGCTAATAATAATAATCATGGTATTTGTTAAGCAGATACCTAGTGGATAGAGCACAGGCCTGGGAATCAGAAGGACCTGGGTTCTATTTCCTGCTCCACCACTTGCCTGCCATGTGACCTTGGGCAAATCGCTCAACTTCTCTGAGCCTCAGTTACCTCATCTGTGTCCAAATTGGTAACACTGAATCTACCCCAGCTCTTAGAACAATGCCTGGCACACAGTAAGCACTTAACAAATAACATAAAGGAAAGTGTTTACTACGTGCCAAGGACTGTTCTAAAAGCTGGGGTAGATTCAAGGTTATCAGTTGGGACACGGCCCCGTGTCCTGCAAGGGGGTCACAGTCTAGGTAGGGGACAGTAATAGTGGCTGCTAGAGTGGTCTTATTAGCATTTAAATTCTGGAACTTAGAACATTCACTGTAGCCTGTAATTGGTGGTGATTAGAAGAGGCATCAGAGTGTATAAACTGGTGGTGGTTAGATGAGTCACAAAAGTGTATAAACCGGAGTTGCTTAAAATAGTCTCATTAGTATTTCAACCAGTGATGGTTAGAATAGTCACCAAAAGCGTATAAACCAGTGGCGGTTTAGAAGAGTCGTCGTTAAGTGTAAACCTTTTGCAGTTAGAATGCTTACTGTAGTTTGTAAAGTAGTGGAAACCAGAGCAGTCACTTTAGCATGTAAGCCCTTGGAATTAGAACCACTCACCCTTGGCTGTAAACAATCACCCTAGTGATTGTTACAACAGGCACCATTGTGTGTAAACTGGTGGTAGAGAAGGAGCGGGACCTGGTGGAAAGAGCACGGGCCTGGGTGTCCGAGGGTCTGAGTGTCGGAGGCCCTGAATTTTTAATCCTAGATCTGCTGCATGACCTTGGACAAGTGCCTCAGTTACCTCATCTGTAAAATGGGGATTAAGACTGTGAGCTGCACATAGAGCAGGGACTCTGTCCATTCCAATTTGCTTGTATTCCCCCCTGTGCTTAATACAGTGCCTGGCACATGGTAAGCACTTAACAAATACCACGATTACTGTTAGTAGTATATTATTGTTATTTATAACAGTCAAGTAGCATGTAAATCAGTGCTGCTGCGAATAGCCACCACAGCATGTAAACCATAGCAGTTGATACATCAAGGGTGATTAAAGCAGTCACTGTATTGTGTAAACTGGTGGTAGCTAGAGTAGTCACTGCATTGTGTAAACCAGTGGCTAGAACAGTCATCACACTGTGAAAATCATCAGTGGTTAGGGGAGTCACCGCAGCGCGAAAACTGGTGACACTTAGAAAGTCACCATAGCCCATAAGCCAGTGGCGATTAGAACAATCACCTTGACATGTAAACGGGTAGTAATTAGAATAGTCATTCACTTTGTGCAAACCATTGATGACCAGAACAGTCCCCTTAGTGTTTAAACTGGTGGTGTAGGTAGCTTGGAAACTAGTGGTGGTTAGAACCATCACCATAGCATTTAGATCAGTGGTGGTTAAAGTAGTCAGCATAGCATGTTAGCCAATGGGGTTAGAATAGTCACCAGAGCATTTAAACTAGTGGTTGTAAGAACAGTCACTGTAATGTGTAAACTGGTGGTGGTTTGAACAGTCACCATAGCGTGTAAACCAGGAGTGATTAGAACAATTACCATAGCATGTAAACCGAGGCAGAACGGTCACCTTAGCATGTAAACCAGGAGTGGTAAGAACAATTGCCTTATCGTGTAAACTGATGGCAGCTACAATAGTCACCTGAGCATGTAAACTGGTGTCAGAATAGTCACTCAAGAGGGTAATTGTGGGCAGGGAATGTGTCTGTCATTGTATTGTACTCTCCCAAGTGCTTAGTACGGTGCTCAGCACATAGAGAGCACTCAATAAATATGACCGACTGTGTAAACCGGTAGGTGTTAAAACAGTCACTGAAGTGCATAAATCGATAGTGGTTGGGGCAATTAGATCAGTCACCATAGAGTGTAAGCTGGTGGTAGTTAGACTAGGTATCACACCGTATAAAGTGGTGGTTAGAGCAGTCACTGTAACGTGAAAACTAGTGGCAGCTACAACAGTCATCCTAGCATGTAAACTTTTAAAGGTGTGTGTTAACTGGTGGTCGTTCGAACTGTCACTGTAGCATGTAAATCGCTGGTGGTTAGAATAGGCACCATTTTACACACACACAGGTGCGCACACACACTCACACACAAAATAAACCAAGCCTGAAGTTTATGCACCATTCTGGAAGATTTCATCGCACTCTTCCCTTTGAAAACCAAAGTTACATTTCCTTTCATCTGAAAGGATAGTATACCTCCTTTGATTGTTTATTTTCGAGCGCCACAATATGTACATATAAGCACATGGCTGCTTCATTCAATAGTCAATAGTATTTATTGTGTGCTTACTGTGTGCAAAGCATTGTTAAGCTGGGGAGAGTACAATACAACAGTAAGCAGACACATTCTAGAGGGGAAGACAGACATTCATATAAATAAAGAAATTACAGATACGTACAAAGTGCTGTGAGGCTGGGTGAGGGATGAATAAAGGGAGCAGTCTGGGCGACGCAAAAGGGAGTGGGAGAAGAGGAATACAGGGCTAAGTCAGGGAAGGCCTCTTGGAGGAGATGGGCCTTCAATAAGGCTTTGAATGGGGGTAGAGAACTTGTCTGTCAGATTTGAGGAGGGAGGGTGTTCCAGGCCAGAGGCAGGATGTGGGCAAGGGGGCCACGGCAAGATGGAGAAATATTGAGAAGGTTAACATTAGAGGAGTGAAGTATGTGAGCTGGGTTGTAGTAGGAGAGCAGTGAGGTCAAGTAGGAGGGGGCAAGATAACTGTCTGCTTTAAAGCCAATGGTGAGGAGTTTTGGGTTTGATATGGAGATGGATGGACAACCAATGGAGTTTCTTGAGGAGTGGAAAAATATACCCTGAACATTTTTGTGGAAAAATGATCCAGGCAGCAGAGTGAAGTATGGGCTGGAGTCGGGAGAGACAAGAAGAGCCTGGGAGGTCAGCGAGGAGGCTGATCAGTAATGGAGGCGGGATAGGATAAGTGACTGTATTAACATGGTAGCGGGAGCCCAGTGTGGGAAGGGATTTTCTCTCTTTATTGCTGAATTGTACTTTCCAACTTCTCAGTACAGTGCTCTGCAAACAGTAAGTGCTCCATAAATACAATTGAATGAATGAAATGGAGAGGAAAGGGTGGATTTTAGCGATGTTGTGAAGTTGGAACTGACAGGATTTTTGATGGAATGAATATGTGGGTTGAATGAGAGAGAGGAGTCAAGGATAATGCCCAAGATAACGTTGCTTCATACAGTTCATTCAAATGATGGTCACCTTCAAAGCATTTTTTTTTTCATATAGCTCCCAAACCACAATATCAGAAAGAGTGCATTTAATGTATATGTCAGCCCCAGGACAACACACACAAACACATTCACACACTCACAAACAGTTTTGCCAGAATTCATGTTTTCACTATGCCTTTTGTAAGGAAATCTGGGGAACTTTTATCTGAAAGACTGAGTCTATCTAGATACAAGATGCCACAGGTTTGGGAAAGATGGCTTTTGAATATATGTTAGCAGGGTTGGATAGTGTGATCACTACAGTGCAGAATTTCCTTAACACAGGTTCTATGAGAATACAACCCTGACACTGTAAGAAAACTGTGTGTGTATTATTGTGTGTTTGTGCACAGGTGTACTGCGAGCTGCTGCCCAGCCTGTGGGGGAAAAAAAAATTCTTAATTATCTAAGTAGGGTTATGTGGCCCTAGAGAATTCAGAACCCTCTCCACACCCTTCCTTCTCTGCCAGTGAAGGTGGATGGCAACCTGGACAAGGGGGGACAGACTGTAGAAAGTGATTGACAGTAGAGCTAAGAAAGAAACAAACTAAGAACAAAACAAGAATCTTAAAACCATCTTCTCATCCCAGGAAAAATGGATGAAATAGCCAGTCAGTTACACCGTGACCTGGAGGAGGAAGGGATGCAGAGGAGGTGAGTGTTTGCTCCCTGGACCCATGGTCATTGGGTGGGGTAGCCCCATATCAGCCCACCATGATTACTGGGTTACTGGTTTGTAATCAGGTTGGGTCATGTAAAGCCATGTTCACTAGGGGGACTGGTGGATTGGGGGCAGGGGGGTGGTCACAAGCTGCTCCTAACAGGACATTCGGTCCTCGTCGAACGTGGCCCCAGTTCTAGGGAGAGTCACTTCAGGGAGACCCATGACAGAGTTCACTGAAGGGGAGAAGGGCCACTGAGAAAGAGAACCGTCCCTGAGGCTCTTCCCAGCTTGTGTTTGCTTGTGGGACGCCCTTGACCGATCAGCCAGTATTTAAGTAGCCTCTTTCTCCTTGGAGGGCAGAATGGCAGATAAATGCCATTTATAAATGTCAGTTCTTGGTCTCTTTTGGAGAGGATTCTCACCTCCACTGCCACAGATCTTTGTATGGTATTTTGTACGCATCTTTGTACCCTGGTTCTCTCAACAGCACCGGGTATCACTATCCAGCAGATTTGGCTGAACGCCTACTGTGTCCTGGATGCTGAGGGACAAGATAATAAACTGTGTATGGGTGATGGAAGTTGTATGGAATAGTGAGGTGGTAGGGGGCTCTTTTTTTCATGATTCTGACTTGGGGATGCCTAGTTCAAAGTGACCGTCAGTAGATAAGCCTCACTCTTCTTAACCAGGGAGCTCACTAGGTGGACAATAAATCTGACTGAACCCATCTGGGATGGCTGCCTATCAGAGTCAAGTGCTGGGGATCGCCCCTGGTTGGATAGTACCTAAGCCCGGTATGGGCAGGGATTGTCTCTCTTTATTGCTGAATTGTACTTTCCAAGTGCTTAGTACATTGCTCTGCACACAGTAAGTACTCAATAAATACAACTGAGTGAATGACAAATACCTCAATCCTAAACCATATAAACCCATCAGCCATCTCTAGCACTTGGGTGCTTATTTACACGCCTCCTCATGAGTTAGGTATGTCTCTTGATTCAAGAGCTCAATAAATTGAGCGCTCAATTAAGCGCTCAATAAATACAATTAATTGAACTGTACAATCGATAATTTATTTTGATTACTTCATAAATCCATTTATATCTTCTGTATAGGAGTGGAAGTTTCTTGTGGACAAGGAACGAGTCCCTTGCTCATTTTTAATTATGCAAGGACTTAGTATGGCACATTTTAATACTACTAAATAAATTAACAGAGAAACACATAGGTGCTCAATGGCTGAGGGTATTGCGGTCAGGGGTACTCATTAAGGATCCACTATGATCCCTATCCTCACGGAACCTTCAGTTTAATAGGAAAAGCAAAGGCAGATACTCATGCAACCAGCATAAATTGGGGCTCAGTGAAGTAGGTGCAGGAATTAGAAGGAAGATTTGAGGACGGGAGTGAGTCACAGCATATGCTAATGAGCTGGGTAGGGTTAGTCAGGGAAAGCTTCCTGGATGAGGTGGTCCCGGGCAGGAGGTGGGAGGGTGGAGAGGCAAATCCTCTTGGTGCTCTTCTTTAGAAACCTGGAAGTCCAGAATGAAATCCACACCAAAGAAAAAGAGAAGCTGATGGCCACAATCCAAGCAATTCAGGAGGCCAATGACCATTTGAAGAAACAACACGAAACCGAAAATGAAGCAAAGAGCAGAATCCAGCAGGAAGCCTCTCGCCTCACTGTGGAAAATGGGGTGAGAGTTCTTGATCTGACTCATGCTCCACTTTAAACATTTCAGTTTAACGCTAATGAATAGAAGCAATTCGGGATGGCAACCTGTCATTCAAAGATAATTTTGGAGAAAGAGTTATTTTTAAACACAACAGCTGTCTTTCCCCGGTTATTAAAGTACCCATTGGTAGACTGAGCAGACTGGATTATAACAAACAAGCTGCAAACCTGCTAGGGGCCCCACCATTTTCAAATAGAGTCATCTACTGATGCCGGGATGGGATTTGGAACCAAAAAAATTTTCTGAAAGAAATCTCCAGCTTTCAAACTTCTTCCTTCCTTCTCCACTTATACCCCTTCCCCTTATCCCTGCCCTTCCAGAAGCCCTAGTCCTTGGCAATATTACAGACATGTCATCTGTCACTCCATTCTCCCTACTGGTCCCCTGATGGAGTAACACTGATTTGTCCAGTTCCTGATTGAATTCCCTCATCAGGAATCTCAGGCTGGAGGCTTAAATTGCCGTTCTCTGAAAGTGTCAAATCCTCTTTGGGTGATAAGAGTTGGTTTAACTGGCCCTTGCAACACTGAAGTGTCTGTAGCTGCGTGCAGAGTGGCTGACAGAGCTTCTTAGAGACTTTCCACTGATGACTTAGTTTGCACAGGTTGAGGAATTCCCCCAGCTGCTGGGGCAGACTGCAGAGGGCAGGGAAAGGAAGCAAAAACTCCTCACTATTGACTTCAAAGCTCTCTATCACCTTGCCCCTTCTTACCTCACCTCCCTTCTGTCCTTTTACATCCCAGCTCGCACACTCCGCTCCTCTGACACTAACCTTCTCACTATGCCTTGTTCTCATCAATCCCTGGCCCACGTTCTACCTCTGGCCTGAAATGCCCTCCCTCCTCAAATCCACCAAACTAGCACACTTACCCCCTTCAAAGCCCTACTGAAAGCTCACCTTCTCCAGGAGGCCTTCCCAAACTAAGGCCCCCTTTTCCTAAGCTCTTCCTCCCCTCCCCATCGTTCCGGACTTGCTCCCTCTGCTCCCCTCCCCTCCCCACAGCACTTGTGTATATATGTGCATATTTATAATTATAATTCTATTCTTTTTTATTAATGACATATATAGGCCTATAATTCTTTTTATTTGTAATAATGCTACTGATGCCTGCTTACTTGTTTTGATGTCTGTCTCCCCTCTTCTAGACTGTGAGCCTGTTGTGGGCAGGGATTCTCTCTGTTGCTGAATTATACTATCCAAGAGCTTAGTACAGTGCTCTGCACACAGTAAGCGCTCAATAAATATGATTGAATGAATGAATGAATGAATGAATATAGAGTTCCCGGGGTTATTCCCAGAGATGCCAGGGCTGAGCCCCGGCATAATGTAAGCCCAGCTCTCCATGGCATCCAGCTTTTGACTTCTGACCTCGACTAGACTAGAACAACCATCAAGGACAAGCTGTTAGAATACCATTATGGGTTCTGCCCAAACTGAAGCATGCTCTTTGTGGCAAACGATGCCCATTTGCAGGAGTGGGGAAAGCAAGTTCCCTCTAAGTCGGTGTCGATATTTTGTTTTGACTGAAGGATCTTGAGGAAGAGCTGGACATGAAGGACAGGATGATTAAGAAGCTGCAGGACCAGATCAAGACTCTGACCAAGACGATCGAAAAAGGTAGGAGAACCGTGGCCTTCACCCCTTATTTCTCCAGCCAACCGTCAGGACCCCTAGTCCCATGGCTTCCAAGCTCTGTCTCGGCCCACCTGAATGGGCAGAAGCTTAAAATGGAAAATGGCCCCTTGACAGTAGAACCGCTAACTCTTCAACACCCCTCAGGAGAGTGTGGATCCCAGAAAGCCTCTAGACTCATTGTGTACAGGGATTATGCCTGTTATACTGTTATATCTCCCAAGTGCTTAGTACAGGGCTCTGCCCATAGTAAGCACACAATCACCTTGCTCCCTCCTACATCACCTCGCTACTCTCCTCCTCCAATCCAGCCCTCACACTCTGCTCCTCTAGTGCTTACTTTCTCGCTTTGCCTCATTCTCATCTATCTCACCGCCGACCCCTCGCCCACATCCCAACTCTGGCCTCGATGGCCTGAAATGTCCTCGATCCTCAAAGCCAAAGGACAATTACTCTCCCCACTTTCAAAGCCTTAGTGAAGGCACAACTCCTCCAAGAGGCCTTCCCTGTCTAAACTTCCCTTTCCTCTTTTCCCACTCCCTTCTCCATCTCCCTGACTTGCTCTGGTTGTTCTTCCCTGCTCCCAGCCCCACAGCACTTATGTCCATATCTGTAATTTATTTATTTATATTACTGTCTCCCCTCCGCCCCCTAGGCTGTAAGCTCGTTATGGGCAGGGAATGTGTCTGTTTGTTGTTGTACTCTCCCAAGCATCTAATACAGTGCTCTGCATACAGTATGTGCTCAATAAATACAATTGAATGAATGAATGAAGCGCTCCATAAATGTGATTGACTGACTGACTGACTCAAACCTTCTGGAAAAGGTTTTGTGGGGGAGAAACCATCTCAACTTCCTCTCCCACATCGAGTAGCACTTATGGATCTTCTCCTCCCCTGCCCCATAAATGGAGGGGTGAAAGGACTATGAATTGCCCCAGTGTTAGAGAACAGAGGGGAGGAAGAGAAGAGACCCAAGATCGCTCACCCACTAGCAAACCGTGTCCTGAGTCACTGAGGATTTCTGCAGAAGGAGTGAGATTTCGTTGGAGGTGTGCGTGTATGTGTTCTGCACACACAGAAAAACCAGGATTGGGGGCACTGGAAAGGAAGTGTTGTCATGATAGGCAGGGACTTCCATGCTGAGTACATATTTCTGTCTGCAGCCAGCGATATCCACGTACCTTCGGGCCCCAAGGAGTTTATGGGAATGATGGAGTACAAAATGGAAGATGAAGGAAAGCTGGTGCAAAATCTCATCCTCGGTGAGTGCTCTGCAGGGCATTTTAGCTTTTGGCTTTGTTTTCACAAGCTTGATGGCCGGGCAGGACTGAAATAAGCTTCCAAGATGTAGGGTTTTTCTCCTTCCAATTCAAATTGCCTTTCCAGGAAGCTGTGGGTTCTGGGACCTGCCAAGGCAATAGAGGACCATCCGTTCGGGGTGAGCCAGGAGCTGCCCTCGGAGAGAAGCAGCGTGGTCTAGGGAAAAGAGAACAGACCTAGGACTCAGGAGGCCTGGATTCTAACCCGGCTCCCCCACTTGACTACTGTGTGATTTTGGCAGGTCATTTAACTTCTCTGTGCCTCAGTTCCCTCGTCTGTAAAATGGGGATTCAATACCTGTTCTCCCTCCCCTAAGGAGTCTAAGGACTGTGAGCACCACAAGGGACAGGGGCTGTGTTCGGCTTGATTGGAGTAGATCTGTCCCAGAGCTTAGCACATTTCAAGCATTTAACAAATACCAGGAAGACGCTGGTCATCGTGCCTGCCGGTGGGGCTTGAGACCCGGGCTTGGCAAGTGAGACCTGGGCTGCGGGCCTTCCCGGGGTTCGCTCTGGACCCGGTAACGGGCGATCCGCTCTCTACCTCTGTGCGCTTTCAGACCTGAAGCCCCGGGGAGTGGTGGTGAACATGATCCCGGGCCTGCCCGCTCACATCCTCTTCATGTGCGTGCGTTACACGGACTCCCTCAACGACGCCGGCAGGCTGCAGTCCTTCATGCACAGCACCATAAATGGCATCAAGCAGGTCATCAAGGTAGGTGAGGGGCCGAGGGGCGGGAGGGGGCGGGATGACCTTCGGCGCTCCGGTGGGTGACCGGGGATCCACCGGGTGTCCCTCTGGTTTCAGGAACACCCGGAAGACTTTGAGATGCTCTCCTTCTGGCTCTCCAATACGTGCCACTTCCTCAACTGCCTGAAGCAGTACAGCGGGGAGGAGGTGAGGATCAAGCACCTTCTGGAAGTTGGGATTTGCGGCCCGAAACCACATGAGCCTCTTCACGCAGGCTGGTAGGGGAGACGTGGGAAGGCCCAGCAGCACCATTCAGCACAAGATCAGACTTGGGGCAGGTCCCTTCTGACCCCCCTTTGTTCTCCCTGGTAGTTCACATGTCAGCTGGTTTTGTCGACGGCATCTGGGAGAGAAGCGATACACAGGGAATAATGGAAACGGCTTACTGTGTGCAAAGCACTGTCCTGACCGCTGGGGAAAAATGCACCGATGCGAGATATGGTCTCTGGCTCTCCAGGGGCCCACAGTCGAAATATAAGGTGGAAAATGGTTTGGCCACAGACTGAATAGGAAAGATGAAACACAAGACAACATTAAAGCACAGAGTCCAACGAGTCTGATGGTAAAGGGGACCAGTGAGAGTGTGGTCACACCCAAACTAGCCGAGGTTCCAAGATTTGGGTGGGGAAAGGGAGGGCACGCTCTGCCGATGCTAAAATCTCCCATGGCCCCACAGGCCAGCATCTGTTGCGACCAGGGGCCCTGGTGTTGCGATAAGAAGGTGGCAAGTTTTTCCACTGGTTTCACTCAGCAGCCCAATGGAAATAGGGGTCAAGAGGTGTGCTGCTTCAGCATGAGGGTCCCCACAGCCCAGATAATCCCACCCTTGGAGTACAGTCACCCAATCCTGAGACTGGGAAGTGAGGCTGAGTCCTGGATATTGTTCCCAGCCTCTAATGTTTCATGACTAGGCCTGAGATGAAAGTGGAGAGTTTCATGCCCCTTCCTCCCCATCCTCAAGGGTCCCTGCTCACAATTGCCTTTCAGGAGTTCATGAAGCACAATACACCCCGCCAGAATAAGAACTGTCTGAAGAACTTTGACCTGTCCGAGTACAGACAGGTCCTCAGTGACCTGGCCATCCGGATTTATCACCAGTTCATCGTTGTGATGGAGAACCTCCTTCAGCCAATGATAGGTAAGAAGGGACCGGTGGCCAATCTCACTGTGTCCCAGGGCCTGAGATGAGCTCCATACAAGGTACCATGGCACAAGGGGCCGGGACAGAATGAGAATGCAGGCGAGGGTGGCACTTTATCAGTTAATATTATGCAGCACATTGAGCCTCCTTTGTTTTCTGTGTCCCTGGAGTGCTGCCAAGTCCTTTCCTAAACTCTGATTCCCCCTAATCTCATCGGTTACTCGGAGATAATTATCCCTGCCCTCGCTTTCTCCCAGGCATGGCCAGAAAATGAAATGAGCCAAGAGTTGTGAAAGGGCTTTGCCATTTTAGAAGAGAGGGGATTGTTGTTGACCCTATAGTCCCTTGAACAAGGGCAAATCCCTGCTCCCCTACCCGTTTTCAAATGGTATTTCTTAAGCACTTACTATGTGCCAGGCACTGTACTAAGCACTGGGGCAGATGCAAGCTAATCAGGATTCATTCAATCGTATTTATTAAGCCCTGGGAAAGTACAATACAACAGTAAAGAGTGACAATCCCTGCCCACAACGAGCTCACAGTCTAGAGGATGGACATGGTCCCTGTCCCACATGGGGCTCACAGTCTCAATCCCCATATTACAGATGAGGTAACTGAGGCCCAGAAAGTGAAGGGACTTGCCCAAGGTCACACAAGCGGCAGAGCTGAGATTAGAACCCAGGTCCTTCTGACTCCCAGGGCCATGCTCCGTTTACCAGGCCGTGCTGCCTTATGTAAGATAGCAAGCCACAAAGACACCGAGACTTTCAGCCCACCAGGCACACTGCAGGGCAACTCGGAGTAATTTCACCATTTGGGTCTGTGACCCCACCCATGTCCTGCCTATTCACCAGCCTCTCCAGCTTCATGCTCACCAGCCCTTGCTCTGTCTCTCTTATGTCAGACCAATAATGAAATCTAATTATTTATTTTAATATGTCTCCCCCTTTAGACTACAAGCTCCTTGTGGGCAGAGAATGTGTCTCCCAACTCTTTTGTATATACTCTCCCAAGCACTTCCCATCGCCTCTCTCTCACACAACCCCTCTCTTCATCCCCTCCTATTTTTCTCCCTTCTTCTCCCTCTCCTTTCTTATCTCTTTTCTTCCTTCTTCTGTTCCCATGTTCTGCTACTAATTCTCCTTTTTTCTTGCCTGCTTCTCTCTCTTGGGCCGGACACACAGTCACCTCACCTTTTCCTATTCCCAATCCTTCTTCTTGTTCTTCCCCCTTCCTGTCCCCTCTCCCCTCTCCCCCTCCTGATTGTCTTTCACTTCCTCCCTCACTCTGCCTGCCCAAAGATGCTCAGGGCCTCCCCTGATTAAACCCCATGTCTCTAATCATGTCACCCCAGCATCTGATCCTGGATCCAACCCTTGCCAATAGACTTTTACCCGGCAAACATAGGGTTTGCTTCTGCTGACTTGCCCCAGTGCATAGGCCAGTACTTAACACTCCGCAGGTGTTTGATAAGCTCCATGGATTGATTGATTGTGGGCAGGGAACGTGTCTGAGTATTGTTATATTGTACTCTCCCAAGCCTTAGTATCATGCTCTGCACACAGTAAGTGCTCAATAAATACCATTCACTGACTGACCGATTGCGTTATAACAAGAAGACTTTCCCTGTCTCCTTGCAGTTCCGGGCATGTTGGAGTATGAAAGCCTGCAGGGCATTTCAGGATTGAAGCCTACGGGCTTCCGGAAGCGATCCTCCAGCATTGACGACACGGACGCCTACACGATGACCTCCATCTTGCAGCAGCTCAGCTATTTTTACAGCACCATGTGCCAGAACGGCCTGGACCCCGACCTCCTGAAGCAGTCCGTCAAGCAGCTTTTCTTCCTGATCGGTGCCGTCACCCTCAACAGCCTCTTCCTTCGCAAGGACATGTGCTCCTGCAGGAAAGGAATGCAGATCCGGTAATAAATCACCGTTGCATTTGGGAAGCGCTTTCTTTGGGCCCAGCACGGTAGAAAGCACCAGGGTAGATATGAGACGATCACGTCACACACGGTCTCTGTCCCTGTCCCAAATGGGGCTCACCGCCTACGGTCTTCTCAGAAGGCACTGAGCAAATGAGCTGGGGAGAGAACTCTGGACAGCTCAAACACACCCACAGACAGGCACACACTCACACTCGAGTGAGTACACACAGCCATTTGATCTGTGGTACTGAGGAACAGCATAGCCCAGGGGACAGAGGATGGGCCTGGGATTCAGAAGACCCAGCTTCTAATCCTGGCTCCAGCACTTGTCCATTGTGTGACCTTGAGCAAGTCACTTAACTTCTCCGTGCCTCAGTTTCCTCAACTGTAAAATGGGGATTAAATATCTCTTCTCCCTCCCTTTAAGACTGTGAACCCCATGTGGGTCAGGGTTATGTTCACCAGATTATCTTGATTCTCTCCCAGTGTTTAGTGGAGTAATTGGCACATGGTCAGTTCTTAAGTATCATTTTGAGAAATGGATGGAGTTGGAGCTTACACGTGGGCACAAATAGAAGCAGTGTGGCCTTGTCAGCCAGACAATCATATTTATTAAGCACTTACTGTAGGCAGAACACTTTACTAAGTGCTTGGGAGAGTATACTAGACACATTCCCTGCCCAGAGCGAGTTTACAGTTTAGAGGGGGACACAGTCATTAATATAAAAAAAAAATTACAGATATGGACATAAATGGGGTTGGGAAGGGGGATGAATTAAAGGGAGCAAGTCAAGGAAATGCAGAGGGGAGGAGGAGGAGAAGAAAGAAGAGCTTAATCAGGGAAGACCTCTTGGAGAAAATGCATTTGCAAGAAGGCTTTGAAGCAAGGGAGAGTAATTGGTTGAGGATATGAAGAGGGAGGGCATTCCAGGCCAGAGGCAGGATGTGGGTGAGAGGTCGGAGGTGAGATAGACAAGATCCAGGTACAGTGGGTAGGTTGGCATTAGAGGAGTGAAATATGAAGGCTGGGTCATAGTAAGAGAGTAGTGAGGTGAGATAGGAGGGGGCAAGGGATTGAGTGCTTTAAAGCCAATGATAAAGAGTTTCTATATGATGTGGAAGTGGCTAGTCAACCACTGCAGGTTTTTGAGGAGTGGGGAAACATGGACTCAGTGGTTTTGTGGAAAAGTGATCTGGGCAACAGAGTGAAGTATGGACTAGAGTGGGGAGAGACAGGAGGCTGGGAGGTCAGCAAGGAGGCTGATAAAGTAGTCAAGGCAGGTTAGGTACTTGGATAAACATGGTAGCAACTTGGCTAGAGAGAAAAGGTCCTATTTTAGTCGTGTGGTGAAGTTCAAACCGGCAGATTTTAGTGATGGATCAAATATATAGGTTGAATGAGAGAGAGGAGTCAAGGATAATGCCAAGGTTAAGGGCTTGTGAGACAGGAAAGATGGTGATGCCGTCTACAGTGATGGAAAAATCGGGGAAGAACCGGATTTGGGTGAAAGATGAGTTCTGTTCTAGACATGTCAAGTTTGAGGTGATTGCGGGAAATACAAGTAGAGATGTCTTGAAGGCAGGAGGAAATGCAAGACTGTAGAGAGGGAGAGAGATCAGGGCAGGAGATGTAGATTTGGGAATCATCCGCATAGTGGTGGAAGTTGAAGCTACATGAGTGAATCAGTTCTCCAAGGGAGTAAGTGTAGATGGAGAATAGAGGTGAACCTTGAGGAGCACCCACAGTTAGGGAGTGAGAGGCAGAGGAAGAGTCCGTGAAAGAGACTGAGCATGAGCATCCAGAGTGCTAGGAGCAGAACCAGGAGAGGACAGTGTCGATGTAGCCGAGGTTGGCTAATGTTTCCAGAGAAGGAAATGGTCGACAGTGTTGAAAGCAGTTGAGAGGTTGAGGGGGATTAGGATGAAATAGAGTTGTGACTTTTGTTGATGTTGGGCTCTGAGTTGAGGAGCCTGAAACTCTACTCTGCTAGTCCCAGGACCGGGGCCTTGTTAACCACCCCGAGGGCCGGGGGCTAATGGATCTTGCAGGAGCCCCTCTTATATAAGCTGGCCTGGCTCCCATCCACCACCACCCCCTCTGCCAGGCTCCCCAGGGCCAACCACATGGGGTTTTTGAAAAGTGGAGAAATGTGTGCAGAATATCATTTTAGAAAAACGATCCAGGCAGCAGAGTGAAATATGGACAAGAGAGAGGTCTGGAGACAGAGGCCTATGAAGAGGCTGATAGCGTAATTGTATCGGGATATAAAAGGTGACCTGACCAGCATGCTGGCCATTTAGAAGGACAGGAAGGGGCAGATCCTGAAGATGTGGTGGAGGAAGAACCGATAGGACTTGGTGACAGACTGAATATGGGGGTTGAAAGAGAGAGAGGAGTCAAGGGTAATGCTGAGGTTTCAGATTTGAGAGATGGGGAGGATGGAGGTGTCAGTTGTGTTGGGGGTGACTTAGGAAGAGGAAAGGATTTTGGAGGGAAGATGGGGAGTTCCATTTCAGAAATGATGTTTTTGAGGTGTCCTAGCCTGCAGTGCTCCTCTCCTACACTTTGGGAAACTCCATGTAGCATTTCCCCTTCCCTTTCCACTCCTGCTCCCTTCTCCCAGAGGACAATCACCCAGTCCTCTCCTGGTTCTGCTCTTACCTCTCTGGCCGGTCATTCTCGGTCTCCTTCGCTGGAGCCTCCTCCCCCTCCCATCCTTTAACTGTTGGAGTTCCTCAAGGGTCAGTTCTTGGCCCTCTTCTGTTCTCCATTTACACTCACTCCCTCGGTGAACTCATTCGCTCTCACGGCTTTGACTACCATCTCTACGCAGATGACAGGCAGATCTACATCTCCGCCCCTGTCCTCTCCCCCTCCCTTCAGGCTCGCATCTCCTCCTGCCTCCGGGACGTCTCCACCTGGATGTCGGCCCGCCACCTAAAACTCAACGTGAGCAAGACTGAGCTCCTCATCTTCCCTCCCAAACCCGGTCCTCTCCCAGACTTCTCTATCACCGTGGATGGCACGACCATCCTTCCCGTCTCTCGGGCCCGCAATCTCGGTGTCATCCTTGACTCGTCTCTCTCGTTCACCCCACACGTCCTATCCGTTACTGAGACCTGCCGGTTTCACCTCTACAATATCGCCAAGATCCGCCCTTTCCTCTCCACCCAGACGGCTACCTTACTGTTACGGGCTCTCGTTATATCCCGGCTAGACTACTGTGTCGGCCTTCTCTCTGACCTCCCTTCCTCCTCTCTCGCCCCGCTCCAGTCTATTCTTCACTCCGCTGCCCGGCTCATCTTCCTGCAGAAACGATCTGGGCATGTCACTCCCCTTCTTAAACAACTCCAGTGGTTGCCTATCAACCTCCACTCCAAACAAAAACTCCTCACTCTAGGCTTCGAGGCTCTCCATCACCTTGCCCCTTCCTACCTCTCCTCCCTTCTCTCTTTCTACCGCCCACCCAGCACGCTCCGCTCCTCCGCCGCCCACCTCCTCACCGTCCCTCGGTCTCGCCTATCCCGCCGTCGACCCCTGGGTCACGTCCTCCCGCGGTCCCGGAACGCCCTCCCTCTTCACCTCCGCCAAACTGATTCTCTTTCCCTCTTCAAAACCCTACTTAAAACTCACCTCCTCCAAGAGGCGTTCCCAGACTGAGCTCCTCTTCTCCCTCTACTCCCTCTGCCATCCCCCCTTTACCTCTCCGCAGCTAAACCCTCATTTTCCCCTTTTCCCTCTGCTCCTCCCCCTCTCTCTTCCCATCCCCACAGCACTGTACTCGTCCGCTCAACTGTATATATTTTCGTTACCCTATTTATTTTGTTAATGAATTGTACATCGCCTCGATTCTATTGAGTTGCCATTGTTTTTACAAGATGTTCTTCCCCTTGACTCTGTTTATTGCCATTGTTCTTGTCTGTCCGTCTCCCCCGATTAGACTGTAAGCCCGTCACACGGCAGGGACTGTCTCTATCTGTTGCCGACTTGTTCATCCCAAGCGCTTAGTACAGTGCTCTGCACATAGTAAGCGCTCAATAAATACTATTGAATGAACAGAGCCAAGCTTGTCTCTGCTTTGCATTCAGGTGTAACATCAGTTACTTAGAAGAATGGCTTAAAGACAAGAACTTGCAGAACAGCAATGTCAAGGAGACTCTGGAACCCCTTTCCCAAGCG
Organism: Ornithorhynchus anatinus; assembly: GCF_004115215.2. Taxonomy (NCBI): domain Eukaryota; kingdom Metazoa; phylum Chordata; class Mammalia; order Monotremata; family Ornithorhynchidae; genus Ornithorhynchus; species Ornithorhynchus anatinus. The sequence goes on from NC_041735.1 coordinate 28,419,902, forward strand.
GCCTGGCTACTCCAGGTCAAGAAGATCACAGACAGCGACGCAAAGGAAATCTCCGAGTGCTGCAAGATGCTGTCTGCCGTCCAGGTAACCGGCCCCCACCTCTATTCCGCCCCATCCCGGGCAGTGCCATGTGCTCTCAGGGAAGCCAATGCATTCATTTATTCATTCATTCAATCGTATTTATTGAGCGCTTACGGTGCGCAGAGACACATCTCCTCCGAGAGGCCTTCCCTGACTAAACCCCGTTCTTCCACTCCCTTCTGCATCACCCTGACTTGTTCCCTTTATTAGTCCGGCCTCCCAGCCCCACAGCATTTATATACATATCTTTATCTGTTTATATTAATGTCTGTCTACCCCCTCTAGAAAGTAAGTTGCTTTGGGCAGGAAATGTTTCTGTTATATCATACTCTCCCAAGCACTTAGTACAGTGTGCTGCACACAGTAACTGCTCAATAAATACAATTCACTGATTGATTTCCCATTACTTGTTACCATACTTAACTGGCTGGCCTCTCCTTATCCCATGGAGCAGATTCAAAGGTCTCTTAATTATTTATTCATATTAATGTCTGTCTCCCCTTCTATATTGTTAGCTCAGGATCGTGTCTGTTAATTCTATTGTACTGTACTCTCCCAAGCGTTTAGTACTGGGCTCTGCACACAGTAAGTGCCCAATACATACTATTGACTGACTGACTGACTGGCTCTATGGGGGAGAAACACTGCTTGCTTTCTATGGCTGTATCCGGTTTTGGAATTTTTTTGGTGACTTCCTTCTCTGTCCCTTCCCAGCCCCCTCCTCCTCCCCCAGAGCCGTCTCTCATTTCCTAGAACGGGGCCTGAAGCAGTGATGGTCCCAAAGCACACTGGCTCGGGAGAACCCTGCCGAAGAGAGAATCCCTTGGCTACAGTAACAGTGGGCTCTAGGGCCAGGGGTTGGGGAAGGCCGATGATACGGTTTTGACGTTACCATAGAAACGGTTGCCCTAGTTTCACGTTTTTGCTCTGGGAGACAAAGATGTTCTCTGCCACAGGGGGATAGAGAAGGGTGATCTGGAAACAGCTGGGCTGGCTTGGTTTGATGAAATTTTATCAGCCCAAAGTTTGACCCCCACCTCCATGTGGCTGGGGGCTAAGATGGTGCAACAGCTGGGCAATACCTGCTGGGGCCAGGCCATCCATGATGCAGGTGTTTGACCTGAGAGCTGTCAGAGCTTTTTGCAAGGTGAAAGGGCTCAACAGGAATCCCCCAAATTGCTTAAATACATGAATAGGGGTGGTAATAGTAACAGTTTAGTAATATTAATTTGATCATATTTATTCAGTGTTTACTGTGTGTAGAATGCTGTACTAAATGCTCAGGAGAGTACAATACAACAATAGACCGAAACATTTCCTGCCCACAACGAGCTAGTCATACTCAGCCTCTTTCATGGGCTACTCTTTAATGCCTCCCACCACTCCCTGCCTCAACTGTGGGAGTCCCTAAAGATTCAGTTCTGGGTCACTTTCTATTCTCCATCTACACCCACTCCCTTGGAGACTTCGTTTGCTCCCATGGTTTCAACTACCATCTTCATACAAATGTTCCCAAATCTACATCTCCAGTCCTGATCTCTCTCTCTCTCTCTCTCTCTCTCTTCAATCTCACATTTCCTCCTGCCTTCAAGACATCTCTACTTGGATGTCCTTCCATCACCTCGAGCTTAACATGTCCAAAACAGGACTTCTCTTCTTCCTACACAAACTCTGCCCTCCCCACGACTTTCCCATCACTATAGACAGCAGCACCATCCTTCCTTTCTCACAAATCCATAACCTTGGCTTTATCCTTGACTCATCTCTCTCATTCAACACGTCACTAAATTCAACCTTCACAAAATTCTGCCCTTTCCTCTCCATCGAAACTATCACACTAATCCAAGCACCTATCCTCTGCATCAGCCTACTTGCTGACCTCCCTGCCTTCTGTCTCTCCCTACTCCAGTCCATACTTCATTCTGCTGTCTGGTTCATTTTTCTACAAAACCGTTCAGTCCATGTTTCCCCACTCCTCAAGAACCTCCGGTGGATGTCCATCCACTTCCGTGTCAATCAGAAACTCCTTACCATTAGCTTTAAAACACTCAGTCACCTTGCCCCCTCCTCTGTTATCTCTCGGCTTTCCTACTACAAGCCAGTCCATACAGTTCACTCCTCTAATACATACCTACTCACTGTACCTCCATCTCACCTATCTCGCCACTGACCTCTCACCCTCATCCTGCCTCTGGCTTGGAACACCGCCCCCCTTTATATCTGACAATCACTCTCCCACCTTCAAAGTCCTACTGAAGGCACATCTCCTCCAAGAGACCTTCCCTGACTCGGCCCTTATTTCCTCTTCTCCCACCCTCTTCTGCATCACCCTTGCATTTGGATTTGCGCCCTTTATTCACCCCTCCCTCAGTCCCACAGCACTTATGTATACATCTGTAATTTATCTATATTAATGTAATTCATCTGTGCCTCAGTTCCCTCATCTGCCAAATGGGGTTTCAATTCCTGTTCTCCCTCCTACTTAGACTTTGAGCTCCATGTATTGTATCTTGTATTATTATCTTGTGTTATCTTGTCAGTGCTTAGTACAGTGCTTGACACATAGTAAGCACTTAAATACCATAATTATTATTATCGTTATCAGCATTACTATTATTATTATGTCCATGAGGGCATCTGAGTCCACAGTGGCTGATGGTTCTCGGCCCCAGGGCAGAGCACAGTGCTACAGTCAATTAGGTCATAAATGGCTTCTGCACATGGAAGTCTGGCAGTCACTTACAAAGCATTGCCCTCATGCCCACCATGCCCTCGTTGCACCTGTGCCCCAGCGGGAACATGACTAGGAGGGCCGAGAGAGCGTGAGTGGGACTGCGCAAGCGAAAAGCAACATAATCAACTCCTCCGTGCAGGCTGTTGTTCCTGAAGTGTCAGGATCAAGGCTCAGCCATCGCTCCTGATGGGAGACCTCAGCAATCGGCTCATTGGGTCTTTTGCCCCCACTCGCCCCTGGGCAGACCCGGGGATGGTGGTAGGGTTAGGGGTTCACCCCAGTGATCCCTAACCATCTCCTCAAAGAGGGTGGGGGTGTCCCCAGATTAATCCTCTCTTGGTCTACTGAGTGACCTCTCCTTGCCAACACTTAATGAGCTCATCAACCTCACCCCGGCCTATAGAAAAGCCTGAGTTCTGCCCCATACACTCTACTACACTGTACTAATGCTAATGATGGTATTTGTTACGCGCTTACTATGTGCCAAGCACTGTTCTAAACTCTGGGGTAGATACAAGGTAATCTGGTGAGATGAGGCTCACAGTCTTAATCCCCGTTTTACAGATGAGGTAATTGAGGAAAAGAGAAGTTAAGTGACTTAAGTGAGAAGTAAGTGGCGGAGCCAGGATTAGGACCCACGATCTCAGACTCCCAAGCCCGTGCTCTTTCCACTAAGCCACGCTGTTTCACACTGTACAGCCCAGCCCACACACTCCACTCCTCTAGCCTCGTCTCCGTTCTCATCTATCTCGCCACTGACCCCTTTCCCAAATCCTCCCTCTGGCCTGGAATTCTCTCCCCTTCGTGTATTCCAGAACACCACTCTCCACCTTCAGAGCCTTATTGAGGTCACATCTCCTCCAAGAAGCCTTCCCCAATTAAGATCTCTTTTTCCTGGCTCCCTCTCCCTTCTTTGTCATCTGGGCACTTGGATCTGTCTGTCACCTTTGGGCATTTGATATTTGCCCCACCCTCAGCCCCACAGCACTTATATAAACACCTATAAACTATATGTTATAAATCGTTTTTTGATATTAATGTCTTATCTCCCCTCTAAACTCTAAGTTAATTGTGAGCAGGGAACATATCTACCAAATCAGGTGCATTGTACTCTCCCATGCACTTAGTACAGTGTTCGGCACACAGTAAGCACTCAATAAATAGCACTGATGATGTTAATAATAATTTTGGTATTTGTTAAGCGCTTACTATGTGCCGAGCACTGTTCTAAGCGCTGGGGTAAACACAGGGGAATCCGGTTGTCCCACGTGGGGCTCTCAGTCTTCATCCCCATTTTACAGATGAGGGAACTGAGGCACAGAGAAGTTAAGTGACTTGCCCACAGTCACACAGCTGACAAGTGGCAGAGCCGGCAGTCGAACTCATGACCTCTGACTCCGAAGCCCAGGCTCTTTTCCACTGAGCCACGCTGCTTCCCATGTTGAGAGATGGAAGACCACCTGAGCAACACTGCCTGCCCAGGCAGCAGGGAGAGCTCCTCTCCCCGGGTCATGACTGTTCTGTCGATTGTGTCAGCACTTAAAACAGTGCTTGGCATATAGTAGGGAAGCAGCGTGGCTCAGTGGAAAGAGCCTGGGCTTCGGAGTCAGAGGTCATGAGTTCGACTTCCGGCTCTGCCACTTGTTAGCTGTGTGACTGTGGGCAAGTCACTTCGCTTCTCTGTGCCTCAGTTACCTCATCTGTAAAATGGGGATTAACTGTGAGCCTCACGTGGGATCTGATTACCCTGTATCTACCCCAGCGCTTAGAACAGTGCTCTGCACATAGTAAGCGCTTAACAAATACCAACATTATTATTAAATACCATCATTATTATTATTTTTCAGATCGTGAAGATCCTCAATTCCTACACTCCTATCGACGACTTTGAGAAAAGAGTGACTCCGTCCTTTGTCCGCAAAGTACAGGTAAGCTCCCCGACCCTTCTGAAGAGGAAGACCTCTCCTAGTGTCCTTGGGAACCCAAGGGGATTTTGGATTAACTCCCATCCCTGTGTCACCGTGGGCACCATGATATTGAACCACATCTGCATACCGCAGAGAAAAGACACAGGCAGGAGGACTTTTCCTCCATCTCCAGGGCCCGCCCTATGGGGATACTGGGGGCCTGGGAGTCAGAAGGAACTGAGTTCTAATCCCAGCTCTGCCACTTGCCTGCTGTGTGACCTTGGGCAAATCACTCTCTTCTCTCAGTTACCTCATCTGTAAAATGGGGATTAAGACTGTGAGATCCAAGTATAACAGGGGCTGTGTCCAATCTGAGTACCTCATATCTACCCCAGAGCTTAGAACAGTGGTTGCCACATAGTTCGTGCTTAACAAATATTATTATTATCATTATTATTATCAAAGACCCTACTGGCTGGGCAGGACTGACACTATGCCATGCTGCCCCATTAGCTATCTAAAGCCTGCCTACCCATGGCCAGTGCTCTCCCACTTGCTCTCTCTCCCAAAACCCCAGTGCCCAAAGAAGAGAGTTGGCATCTGTGCAACCCCAGTGCCAGAAATGCCTGGCATGGCCTCCTCCCCCAGCCTGCAGCTCAGGCTGGTGAGGGCCAGGAGGGGCAGGCCAGGGGTCACCTGGCTGGCCTACGGATGACTGACCAAGGGCCCTGCATTTTCTCCAGCTTCTCTTCCCCCTGCCCCCCGGCTCTGGTTCCACGAGTTCATTTCCTTCAGCTCCATTGGAAAGCTCTCGCCTCTACTCTCTGCTTCTCGTTCCAGGCCCTGCTGAGCAGTCGGGAGGACACGCCCCAGTTGATGATGGACACCAAGTATCTGTTTCAAGTCATGTTCCCCTTTGCCCCCTCCCCACACGCCCTGGAATTGATAGAGATCCCCAGCAGCTTCAAGCTGGGCTTTCTCACAAGATTGTAGCAGGAGAAAGAAAACGTTTAGCTTTTTTTCCTCCAAAGCAAGAACATCCGATCCCTGGGGCCTCAATCTGCTCCTAGGACACTGTCCAGGGGCCCGGGCTAGAAAATGGGATCATTCTCCAGACGGCTTCCCCGCCGACCTTCCACCACGAAGCCTGCAGAGCTGTCCGCTGAGGCAGGGTCTGGCGTTTCCCCTCAGAAGTTCCACTGAGGCAGGATCAGGTGTTCCACCTCAGAAGCTCATAGCCTCAGCGGAGCTCCGAGGAGGCCCGGGCCTTATTCCAAGTCTGATCTGCTCGTGCTGAGACTGGCCATCTGAGACAACCACAGAGCCCTGCCCCATAAACAGACCCCTCTGGGGGCTAGAGCCACTTGGACGGCTTCCCTGTCCGGTGGGCCCTGAAGGGCCTTGATGGGTGGGCCACAGATGCTCCAGTTTCAGCGTGAGGAGATCCAGGCTCTAGGTTGGGAAGCCCGGGGGCTCCCAGACGTCATGCCTCCAGGACCCTCCCGAAGTCCTGGACTTTACTCCTGCTGCACTGCTCCCAGTGGGCAAGGGCTATTCAGATGTGCCTGTGAAGTGAAGCCTTGAGCTGCCCCAAGCCGTGCACCTCCGAAATGCAGTGAAACATCCCGACGCAGCTGTTCCTCCCAAGGCCCCTGAGCAACATCACCTGTGTCGGGATTGGAACTTTAAGGGTCAGGTGACCCAGGGCCATCGTATCAGCCATCACTCTTGGGGTTGTCACCCAGGGTCTCTGCCCCGGGCCTGTAGGTTGCTCCTATTGCCACATTTTTGTTAGCACATTTCTCTCCTCCAGCCCTATGAATAAAGAGCCGGTCCCAGAGGGCTGCAGTCGACCCTCCTCCAATTCGATCCACATTCGGATTTGGTCATTTCAATCAGGCGCGTTGCGTGGCTCAGGTCTACGCTGGAAGCTCTGAACTGGGAAAAGCCAAAGAGGAACAGCCAGGGCCCCGGCGTACTGCCCTGGCCGAGAGCCTGTCGGAGTCTCCCACGAATTTGGCACTGTGAGATTCCGGGTGGGGTTTGGGGGTGGGACTCCAGAGTGGTTTTCCAGGAACAGGACTGCGGGCAGGAGAGGCGGTCAGATGATGGAGCGAGCCCAGCCCGTTGAAACTCCTTGCGTCCCTTTCTCATCTTCGTGCCCTGGGAAACTCTCCCTCCCAACACTATGTAAGCTTCTTGAGGGCAGGGAGCATATCTGCCAACTTTACTGTACTGTGCTCTCCCAAACGCTTAGTAGAGTGCCCTGCAAAAAGTAATCACTCAGTAGATATTATTAATTTGACTCCATCTCCTCCCTTAACCCCACTACCCCTTCCAGTTATTGCCTACCTCCCTCCTATCATTCCTGTTCATTCTCCTTGAGCCAGTTGTTTACTCATGGCGTAGTGGATAGAGCACGGGCCTGGGATCTAATCCTGGCTCCACCACTTGTCTGCTGTGTGGCTTTGGGCAAGTCACTTCCCTTTTCTGGGCCTCTGTTACCTCATCTGTAAAATGGGGATTGAGGCTGTGAGCCCCACATGGGACAGAGACTATATCCAACCCGATTTGCTTGTATCCACCCCAGCGCTTAATACAGTGCCTGACACATAGTCAGCTCTTAACAAATGTCACAAATATTATTATTATTACTATTATTACTCCCTTTGTCTCCACTTCCTCTTCTCTGACTCTCTCCTTGATCCCCTGCAGTCCCCTGCACTTCTGCCCCGCTCCATTCAATCAGTCAATTAGAGACATTTATTGAGTGCTTACTGCGTGCAGAGCACTAAACTAAGGACTTGGGAGAGTACAGTGCAAGAGTTAGACATGTTCTCTGCCCACAAGGAGCTTACAGTCCATTGAAACTGCCTTTTCCAAAGTCACCAAAAACCTCCTTGCCAAATTCAGTGGATTCTAATTCTCCTTAACCTCTTGGTTGCCTTTGATGCTAAGTACCATCCCCTTGTGCTGGAAACTCTATCTAATCTTGATTTCACTGACACTGTCATCTCTTGGATCTTCTGCTATCTCTCTGGCCTCTCCCTTTTGGTCTCTTTCACCGACTCTTCCTCTGCCTTCCACTCCCCTACTGTGTGGGGATTAGGGTCCCCCAAAATTCGGTCTGTGTCCCTTTCTATTCTTCATCTACACTCAGTCCTTTGGGGAGCTCATCCATTCTCACAGTTTCAACTTCCATCTCTACACCGTTGACTCCCAAACCTACACCACCAGCCCTGACCTCTGTCACCTCTCTACAATTTTGCATTTCCTCCTGCCTTCAGGACATCTCTACCTGGATTACCCACTGTCACCTCAAACTTAACGTGTCCAAAATGGAAAATCTCATCTTCCCTCTAAAACTTCCCGTGACCTTCCCGTTGCTGAAGATGATACTGCCATCCTTCCTATATCACAAGCCCCCAACCTTGGCATTATCCTTGACCTATCTCTCTCCTTCAGCCCGCATATTCAGCCAGTCACTAAATCTTGTCGATTCTATCTCCACATCTCCAAAATTTGCACTTTTCTATTCATCCAAACTGCTACTGCACCGGTTTAAGTATTTGTTATAACTCATTTAAACTACTGCATCAGCCTTCTCACTGACCTCGCTGCCTCCAGCCTCTCCCCTCTTCAGTCTGCTGCCTGGATCATCTTTAAAAAAGATGATTTTGCAGACATCTCCCCACTCCTCCGATGCCTCCACTGGTTGCCCATTCATCTCTGCTTGAAGCAGAAACTTCTCATCATCGGATTCAAGCCGCTCAATCAGCTCTCTCCCCCTTATTTAATAATAATGCTATTTGTTAAGCATTTACTATGTGCCAAGTACTGTTCTAGGCACTGGGGTAGATACAAGGTAATCAGGTTGTCCTACGTGGGGCTCAAATTCTTAATCCCAATTTTACAATGAGGTAATTGAGGCACGGAGAAGTTAAGCGGATTGCCCAAGGTCACACAGCAGACAAGTGGCGAAGCCGGTATCAGAACCCATGTCCTCTGATTCCCAAGCCTACATTGATGCCACTAAGCAATGCTGCTTCTCCAATAATAATAATGTATGGTATCTGGGAAGCACTTACTATGTGTCAGGCATTGTTCTAAGTGCTGGGGTAGAAACAAGGTAATTCAGTTGGACCCAGTCTCTATCACACACAGACCTCACAGTCTTAATCCTCAGTTTACAGAAGAGGGAACTGGGGCCCAGAGAAGTGAAGTGACTTGCCTGAGGTCACACAGCAGATAAGTGGCAGAGCCGGGATTAGGATCCTTGACTTTCTGACTCCCAGTCCTGTATTCTATCCACTAGGCCATGCACAGGCCAGCACTCTCTCCATCTTCAAAGCCCTCTAGGAAGCCTTCCCAGATGAAGCTCTCATCCCACCCACCCAAATTCCCCTCCCTATTGCTTCTCCCATGCATTTAGTCCTATTTATTGCCATTGTTCTTGTCTGTCCATCTCCCCCGATTAGACTGTAAACCCGTCAAACGGCAGGGACTGTCTCTATCTGTTGCCGACTTGTTCATCCCAAGCGCTTAGTACAGTGCTCTGCACATAGTAAGCGCTCAATAAATACTATTGAATGAATGAATGAATAGTCCCACCCCCCAAGCGTGAGGTATCCCTCCCCGCATCTCCAGCACTATAGGACGTATATTCAGTTACTTCCCTTTCCTGTAATTGATTTTGAATAAATCCTGTAATTTATTTTAAATAATGTCACTCCTATTAGACTGTAAGATCCTTGGGATCAGGGATCATGTCTACCAACTGTATTGCACTCTCCCAACTGCTTAGTACAGTGCTCTGCACACCATAGGTGCTCGGAAACTATTGAACCACTGAATCATAGCTCTCTCAGGACCCCAAGTACTGTGTCAACTATATCTTTTTTTGAGATCTTTTTTGGGAGTCAGAGGTCATGGGTTCTAATCCCGGCTCCGCCGCTAGTCAGCTGTGTGACCTTGGGCAAGTCATTTAACTTCTCTTTGCCTCAGTTACCTCATCTGTCAAATGGGGATTAAAAAAAAGAACTGTGAGCCCCAAGTGGGACAACCTGATCACGTTGTATCCCCCAGCGCTTAGAACAGTGCTTTGCACATAGTAAGCGCTTAACAAATACCACAATTATTATTATTATTATTATTTCTTTGGTATTTGTTAAGGCACTGGGGTAGATACAAGCTAATCAGGTTGGACACAATTAGTGTCCCACGTGGGGCTCCATAGTCTTAATCCCCATTTTACAGATGAGGTAACTGAGGCACAGAGAAGTTAAGTGACTTGCCCAAGGCCACATAGACAAGTGGAGAAACTGGGATTAGAACCCAGGTCCTTCTATCCCCAGGCCCACACGCTAATCCACTATGCCACCGTGCTGCTTCTTGTTCTCTCCCAAACACCGAGTACACTGCTCTGCACACAATTAGCACCTCAGTGCATACCACTGATGGATGGATTAATTGACTCCAACTCCTCCCAGAGCTTGCCCTTCTACGAAGGCTCCTGTGTCCTTCCAGATCCCTGTGACCCAAGCCAGGCAGATTTCTGTAGCTGGAAGGGAGGTTGAGAGGTCATCTGGTCCTGCCCCTGCCTCAAGACAGCTGAAAAACCAAATGACTATGGGCAGTTGTATCCACAGGGTACTCGTCTTGTCCACAGGATACTAATCTTTTTGATGGGACTTAGAGAAAGTGGCCCTTCCAAGCATAAGGGGTGGCCACTGGGCAGGCAGGAGAAAGAGCAGGGGCCTGGGAGTTAGAGGACCTGAGTTCTAATCCTGATTCTGCCACTTACCTGCTCTGTGTGACTTAGGGTGAGCCCCTTAACTTGTCTGTGCCTCAGTTCCTCATCTGTCAAGTGGGGTTTCAACACAGGTTTCTTCTCTTACTTAGAATATGAGCCCCATGTGGGACAGGGATTGTATCTGGCCTGATTATCTTTTATCTACCCCAACACTTATTTTAGTTCGTGACACAAAATAAGCACTTAACAAATACCACAATTATTATCTAAGAGATACAGAGAAAAGGCATCTTATCCCCATTTTACAACTAAGGAAACTGAGGGCCAGAGAGAAAAAGTGAAACAGCGTGGCTCAGTGGAAAGAGCCCGGGCTTGGAAGTCAGAGGTCATGGGTTCGAATCCCAGCTCCACCACCTGTCAGCTGTGTGACTGTGGGCAAGTCACTTCACTTCTCTGCTCCCTCACCTGTAAAATGGGGGTTAAGACTGTGAGCCTCACGTGGGGCAACCTGATTACCCTGTATCTACCCCAGCGCTTAGAACAGTGCTCTGCACATAGTAGGCGCTTAACAAATACCAACATTATCCCCGTTTAGACTGTAAGCCCCAATTAGACTGTAAGCCCCAATTAGACTGTAAGCCCGTCAATGGGCAGGGATTGTCTCTATCTGTTGCCAAATTGTACATTCCAAGCGCTTAGTACAGTGCTCTGCACATAGTAAGTGCTCAATAAATACTATTGAATGAAAGAATGAACTTGCCTGAGGTCACCCATCAAACCAATGGCAGAGCTGGACTAGAACCCAGATCTCCTGACTTCCAGTCCTCTCCTCTTTCTGGTAGGCCACACTGCTCTCTGCTGCTCTCCCCTCTCTGAGATGGAGCTGGGAGCCTCCACGGGGGCAAATCTGCAGTGTGGAATCCCCTTCAGCCAAATAAGGATGACCTTATCTGCCAGCCTCTCCCGGGAGTCTGATGTTCTTTCACAAAGCAAGTGAAACCAAGATGAATGTGAAACCTGCTGCAGGATTAGAAACAAAAGCCCCTCTGGTCCAGCAAGAGACATCTGGGGTTAGGGGATCAAAGGAGCTGGCGTTAAGAGCCCATCCCTGGGAGAGGCAGGTGGGTGGGTGAGGGGAAGACAGGGAGAACAGGTGAAGGAGCCAGAAAACTTGCCTCGCATGTAATGACAGATGTCCGAAGGATCGATCGGGAGCGGACTTGAGGCTGGGTGGGAGGGAGGGTGGGGGCAGGTACAGCCTGGGGAGGGCTCTCAGAGGGGAGGCAGGGGAAGAGCCGAAGCCCTACAGGGAGGGAGTGTTCTGGTGGGGAGGCAGAAGGGACCCTCTTTGGCGGGGACCGCACCGCCCAATTCCCCTTTGGGGCTAGACCCCTTTCGTCCTGCCCAGAATGAAAGGCGAAGAAGGTCACGACCAGACTCCCTGTCCTGGGCTGAGTTGACAGGCCAGGTGTGCACAGACGGGCTCCGGCTCCAGGAGGCAGAACGAACCACCGGGCACCAAGGAAGTCTGGGCCCGCGGGCGGATCAGGGGCCAAGCACTCGAAGCTCCTCTGAGCCCTCAGCTGCACTGAGGCAGCCATTGAGCCTCAACGGGTGACATGGGCTGGCTCTACCCCAGGCAGAGCCTGGTCCACAAGCTACAAGCATCCTCAAAAATCCACTTGCTCGTGCAGCTTTCCCCCTAGAAATAGGAAGAGGAAATCTAAGCCTTCCGGAACAGGTGGCAGCTTGAGGCTGGGGTTAAGCTGAAGGCCCCGATAAGGAGCTTAGAGGGCCCAGCCAAGGGCCACCCTCCCGCCCTGCAGACACATTGCTGCCGGAGGCTCCAACTTCTCCAGCTGGTCAGCACCAAGTCGGCCTCGGCGAAAGGTAGGCGGTGTATCATGCCTGTGGGGAATGGTTTCTGGGCCTTTTCAGCCGGGGAGAATATGGAGGGCTACCCATCCTTGTTTACAGATGGGTAAACTGTAAACTGTCCACTTGGGGAGACTCTTTGGGAAACCCGAGAACCCATGTCTGGAGTCTGTGGACACAGAACCTTCCTGGAATGCTGGCAAAGGCCTTTTGGGGTCACCTAATCTACTTCCCAGATTGAATATTTTCAAAAGGGAGGGTTGGGGAGTGTTTGTAGGGGGTTTGACATTTGGGGGTTCTTATCCTCAGCCACCAATCTCCTACTGCACGAGCAAAGTACAAACCAGAGAGAATTGGATCCCGTTGTAAAAGTGTGTGAGCCCTCCCCTCCGACACCAAGATCCCAGATGCCGGGGTCCCCGGGGGGGCTGGGTCCTCTTCAAGGGGCTCCAAACCCAGAAGCTATTGGGGAGGGGGTTGAGGTTTCACTGGAAATGGTGGGGAGGGTGGAAACGGGTATAGCAAAGTCAGAACTGAACCTGGTTTGCCCAACTGGGCTCAGCCCATTGTGGCCCACCATTTTACAGCCTCGAGCAAGAGCTGCAAACACAAGTCCAAACAATAAATTACTATGAATACATGTGCTATTTATTAAGCTCTATGTGCCAGGCACTGTACTAAGCGCTGGGATGGATACAAGCAAGTCAAGTTGAAGAGAGTCCCTGTCCCCTATGGGGCTCACAGTCTAAGTTGGACAGAGGAAGATTTAATCCCCATTTTACAGATGAGGCAACTGAGGCACAGAGGAGTTAAGTGACTTTCCCAAGATAACACAGCAGACAAGTGGCAGAGCCAGGATTAGAACCTAGATCTTTCTGATTCCCAGGCCTGGACTCTATCCACTAGACCTTGCTGCTGTAGTTTGCCGTATTTTTTTGGTTTCTCAGTCAATTCATCAGTGATATTTATTAAACACTGTGTGCAGAGCACTAGATTAAATGCTTGGGAAAATTTAACACAACAGATTTGGTAGAAATGTTCTCTGCCCACAAGGAGATTGCAGCCTAGTGGGAGAGACAGGCAGTAAAATAAATTACAAATATTTACATGAGTGCTGAGAGACTGAGGTGAATATCAAATGCTTAAAGAGTACAGATCCAAATCTGATGCAGAAGGGAAAGGGAGGAGGGGAAATGAGAGCTTAGTCAGGAAAGTCATCTTGGAGATGTGATTTTAATAAGGCTTTGAAAGTGGGGAGAGGGGTGACCTGTCATATATGAAGGGGAAGGAGTTCAGGCTAGACGGAGGAGCAAAGTGTCCAGGCTAGGTTATAGTAGGAAATCAGCGAGATAAGGTAGGGAGGAGAGCTGATTGACAGCCTTAAAGTCGATGGTAAGAAGTTTCCGTCTGATGCAGAGGTGGATGGTTGCCCATTCACTGCAGGTACTTGAGGAATGAGGAGATGTGGACTGAACTTTTTATAGAAAAATCATCCAGACTGCAGGGAGGCTGATGCAATAGTCAAGGTGAGAGATGATAAGCGGTTGGATTGATGTCGTAACAGTTTGGATGGAGAGGAAAGGCTGGACTTTAGTGATGCCATAAAGGTAAGACTGACAGGATTTTGGTGACAGATTGAATATGTCAGTTGAATGTATCGAGGATAATGCCAAGGTTACGGGCTTGTGAGACAGAAAGGATAGCTGTATTGTCTATAGTGATGGGAAAGAAAGGGAGAGAACAAGCTTTGGATTGGAAGATGAGCAGTTTTATTTTGGACAAGTTATTTTAGAGGTTTGTGGGACATTCAGGTAGAGGTGACCTGAAGGCAAGAGGAAATGTGAGACTGCAGAGGAGAGAGATCAGGGCTGGAGAGGTAGATTTTGGAATTATCCGCCTAGATGAAATTATAGGAGTGAATGAGTTCTCCAAAGGAGTGGATGCAGAGAGAGAATCAAAGAAGGGGAGGCAGAATTGAGGTTTAAGGGACTCCCTCAGTTAGAGGGTGAGAAACAGAAGAGGAGATTGTGAGAGATACTGAGATGGAGCGATCAGAGAGTTCAGCAGAGGACAGTGTAAGTGAAGCCAAGGTTGGGTAATGTTTCCAGGAGAAGCGGGTGGTAGGCAATGTTGAAGGCAGCTGGAGGGATTAAGGAGGATTAGGATGGAGTTGAAACAAGAAGGAAATCGCTGGTAGCTGATGGCAGCTTCTGTGGAGTAAAAAGGAGGGAAGCCAGAGTGGAGGTGATCAAGGAGCAAATTGGAGGAGAGGAAGCTGAGGCAGCAGATGTAGACAATTTGCCCAAGGAGTTTGGAAAGGAATGGTAAGAGGGAGTTGGGGTGATAACTGGAGGGAGCCCTCAGGCAGGGATGGACTTTTTTTAGGATAGGGGCTGCATGAACATGTTTGAAAGCACTGGGGAAGAAGCCATTGGAAAGGGAACGGTTGAAGACGGCAGTCTGGGAGAAAAGAAGAGAGGGGACAAGTGTTTTGATAAGATGTAAAGGGATGGGGTCAGAGGCGTAAATTCGTGGATTCACGGGAGTCCCAGGCACAGACTTTCCAGCTCATCCAAGTCCGTTGCCGGATTTTCCATGGCGACTCAGACAGCCACTCTCCCCCTATCTTTTTGGGTGAGGAGGTGTGTCCGTGTCTGTGTATATAACTTCCAGGGTTAA
Organism: Ornithorhynchus anatinus; assembly: GCF_004115215.2. Lineage (NCBI taxonomy): Eukaryota > Metazoa > Chordata > Mammalia > Monotremata > Ornithorhynchidae > Ornithorhynchus > Ornithorhynchus anatinus. Next base: position 28,434,930 of record NC_041735.1, read on the forward strand.
AGAGGAGACAGTGAGAGTCGAGCGTGAGAGCGTGGCTAGAAAGACTGACCGGTGACTGACCGGTGACCACCAAGCCCTTGTGTAATTAGCCCAAAACAGCAGGATTGGGGTTTCCGCTCCTTTCTTCTCTCCAGCCACAGCCCGCGAGGAAGATGTGCGACCAGACGTTTTCAGTGAATGTGTTCGGCTCCTGTGACAAATGTTTCAAGCAGAAGCCTCTGCGAACCGTTTTCATCAAATCCCAGCAGCTCAGCTACTGCTCGTTATGCGTGGAAATGGTATGGCCCCACTCATTCGATTCCTAGTATTTAGTGGGTACTTGCTGTGGGCACCATATTATGCCCTCGGGAGAGGACAAGAGAGGTGAAAAACTCAACCTCTGCCCTCCAGGAGTTTACAGTCCAACAGGTTTTTATCGGGAAGTTGTTGGCTGGACAGTGGCCCGAGCACATTGACTCAGCCCAATTTTGATCATCGTCATCATCACATCCAAAGGAGGGACTATTGCTAAGTCGACCTCGGCCAGGAGAGTTTGAATATCTGGTGGGTAGGGGCGAACCCTGGGGGACCCACACACACTCACTACTCTCTGGGCACACACTCTCTGAGCTGCCCTCCTAGAAGCCCAAATTCGCATAATCCCAGCCTGGCATAATAATAATAATAATAATGTTGATATTTGTTAAGCGCTTACTATGTGCAGAGCACTGTTCTAAACGCTGAGGTAGATACAGGGTAATCGGGTTGTCCCACGTGAGGCTCACAGTTAACCCCCATTTTCCAGATGAGGTAACTGAGGCACAGAGAAGTGAAGTGACTTGCCCACAGTCACACAGCTGACAAGTGGCAGAGTCAGGATTCGAACCCATGATCTCTGACTCCCAAGCCCGGGCTCTTTCCACTGAGCCACGCTGCTTCTCTTGGAACCAGGAACAGAAAAATGGGGGAGAGGAGAGGGCTTATTTGCCCATAGTCGGTCAGTCAGTCAGCCAGTCAATCGTATTTAGTGAGCACTTACTGAGTGCAGGGCACTCTACTAAGCTCTTGGGAGAGTACAATATAACGATATAACAGATATATTTCCTACCCACTGTGCGCTTACAGTCTAGAGGGGGAGACAGACATTAATATAAATAAATAAATTGCAGATATGTACATAAGTGCTGTGGAGCTGGGAGTGGGGATGAATAAAGGGAACAAGTCAGGGCGACAAGAGATGGAGAAGAGGAAAGGAGGGCTTAATCAGGGAAGGCCTCCTGAAGGAGATGTGCCTTCAGTAAGGTTTTGAAGAGGGGGAGAGTAATTGACCGTCAGATATGAAGGGGGAGGGCATTCCAGAACAGAGACAGAAGGCGGCCGAGAGGTCAGAGGTCGGTGGCGAGATAGATAAGATCGAGGTACAGTGAGAAAATTAGCATTAGAGAAACGAAGTGTGCGGGCTGAGTTGTAGTAGGAGAGTAGCAAGGTAAGGTAAGAGGGGGAAAGGAGGGGAAAGGTGATTGAGTGTTTTAAAGCCTAAGGTTAGGAGTTTCTGGCTGATGAGGAGGTGGAGGGGCAACCACAGGAGGTTCTTGAAGAGAGGGGAAACATGGCCTGAACATCTCTGTAGAAAAATGATCCAGGCAGCGGAGTGAAGTATGAACTGGAGTAGGGAGAGACAGGTGGCCACGGACACCCTGGTCACATTTATATTTACCATGGCATCGCCACAAATGAGTAATATTTTTCCCCTTCGAGTCCACATTCCTGATCCTTGCTTTGCCCTAAGGCTTTATTTTTAGTGAGCTATGGTATTTATTAAGTGTGTACTATGTGCCAAGCACCAAACTAAGCACTGTGATAGACCCAAGTGACTCACATTAGACACGGTCCCTGCCCACATGGGGCTCACTCTAAGAGGGAGAATAGATATCGTGTCTCCACGTTGCAGATGAGGAAACAGAAACTCAGGGGGGCTAAAGTGACTTGTCCAAGGTCACAAAGCAATTGCAGAGCTGCAGTTAAAACTCCTGTTTCCTACCTCCCAGATCCCATGTCCTTTCCACTACACCACACTCCCTCTTTTCTTGGTTTGATAGCAGAAATGAGGCTAGATACAAAAGAAATAATGGAAAAATGTCAGTCTTGCAGCCTTGTGAACTTCATCGGAGAAGATATTAACACACAAACTCTCCTTTCTTTAATCTGAGATGGTAATTTCAGTGACTACATAAAAACCATTCCCCTTAAACTGACTTGGTACAGATTCCCTATGAATCAGCACTGGGAATTTTCCAGCTCTTCTTGGCCAACGCAGTGAAAACTTTCATACCCATCCTCCACAGATGCAGAAAGTTAGAGGAACCTGGCTTTTGTAACTACAGGGGTGCTTAACTTAACCACAGTTCTGACGAGGAGCAGCCAAGATCCTGGGAGCCTGGGTCAGCACCTCATCCTCTCGGAAGGGAGACAAACATTTCCTCCATCCGATACACACCTTCCCAGGGTTGATCAGGGAGCTGGAAGGATCCCAAGGCTGGGGCAGACCCCTAGAGGAGAAGCAGGACTCATCTTTTCCCAGGCTCAACTCCCTGGAATAGCTGGGCTTTGGACTGGATTTGGTCCTGAGCATTCCAGGTCATTTCTGAACATCAATAACTCAGAGAGCTGAGCCTGAGTTGACAGAGATGGGTTAGGTTTGCAGCATTGATATTTCTAACCACCTCAGCAAAGTCGGGCCTTTCATTGGAATTAGGCAATCTTGAATGCTTTTAAAAGGAAGGAAGTGGCTGCTGAACAAAGACTTACCTCTATCCATTGGTCTTTTTTTCCCCACACAGTCAATATCAGACTCTTAGCATCAGAGAAAATAACCTTGCAATAGCAAAATGCTCATCCCATTTACCTTCTGCAGTGGGTACTCGATAGCTAAAAGGTTTAGGGGTGCCTTGCCTCACTACCAGGTTCCTGGGTACAGTGGGCCGTGGCTTTGAAATCCACACATCACCCAGTCAGCACTTTGAACTCGTGAGACAGATCCACCTGGACATCCTGCTGAAGTGGAGATTATTAAATACCGTAACTATTAATAGTCTAAGACACAGAGCAGGATTACAGGTCAATCTGCTGGCAAAGAATGCTCTGAGAGTTGCATTTCTGTTTCTTGAACTTATTTTTAGAAAAATGGAAATCAAACCTAAAACGAACACAAAAGAATACCCCGATCAAGACTTGTCAGTGTGACATGAAATTGACATTTAAAATCAGGGCAGTAAGTATCCATCCATCCAAGAAGAGTTTGGATAAATTAATGGATGAGGACCTCCTACTAGGCTATTAACGGGAAAGCAAAGGATGATGGAGGATGATGGAAAAAAGAAAAAACTCACTTCCAATTAGCACTACCCAAATCCTGCTATTTCTCCCTAAAACAGAACCCTGGGCTGGATTCACTCTTGGTGTCATCCACTAAGATACTTGCTCATGGTTTTAGGTAAATCTTAAGCCCCTAATCATGGTGGGGTTCATTTAATCAGCTCGATTCTCTCCTTTGCTAGACATTTCAGAATAAGTCACCAAAACACATGCCTTGAAGATAATGCTGGGAGGAAGAGGATGATGGGGGAAGCAGCATGGCCTAGTGGAAAGAGTATGGGCTGGGAGTTGGAGGAGCTGGGTTCTAGTCCCTGCTCTGACACCTGCCTGCTCTATGATCTTGGGCAAGTCATTTAACTTCTGTGTGTCTCAGTTTCCTCAATTGTAAAATGGAGATTCAGTACCTGTTCTCCCTCCTACTTAGACCGTGAGCCCCACATGGGACAGGGACTGTGTCTGACCTGATTGATTTGTATCTACCCCAGCGCTCAGAAAGGTGCTTGACAGGCAGTGAGCATTTAACAAATACCATTTTAAAAAACCAATAAATAAATAAAAATTGTGAGCTCTCAAAAGCAGAGAGCAAGTCTTACCCTTCTTCTATCTGCTCTGTGGCCCTGCACTACCCACAGAAGCGACTCAATCAATAATGCTGATGATGGCGATGATGAGAGGCAACCAAATTATCTTAGAGGAAAACCAGTGCACTGAGCTGTGGGTATCCTGTCTATTTTGAGTTTGAGCGAGGATGCTGAAGTCCCGGTAATGAAGATGGATGCTTCAAAAGCATTCACTTAGATCTGCTTCTGTCTTGCCTCTTCAATCAGTCAGCATTTAGTGAACACTGTGCAGACCATGGTCCTAAGGGCTTCATTCATTCATTCAACTGTATTTTTTGAGTGCTTACTGTGTGCAAAGTACTGTACTAAGTGCTTAGAAGAGTACAATATAATAATAAACAGACACATTCCCTGCCTACCACGAGCTCACAGTCTAGAGGGCTTGGACAGTATAACAGACTTTGATGACAATCCCTCCCCTCAAGGAGCTTATAGTTTAGTAGAGTTGGAGAGAGCGAGAGATCAGGCCAAAGAGCAACATCTGGGTCTGGACGCTCTTCACTGGGCCTCGGAGGGCTGTGGGAACCATGGTGTCCCAGCGGGGTTCCCTGCCTCGCCCAAAGGGTGTGTTCAACTAGGGCAGCACTGACTCTCCGGGGACAAGACAGCAAGGTCGGGGGGAGGCAGAAGGTGAAGAAGGCCTAAGACGGAAGGCCTGCTCTGACAGCCATTGCAGCTCGAACGCCTCCACCCCTAGCCTGCTGCCCTCCAGCTGCTGGGGCAAAGCCTTACTCTGCTGACCAAAACCTGCCCCCCCCCCCAGGCCCCATTGTCTCCAAACCTGGCCTGGGGGTGATCCCCAAGGGCTGCTGCACAGGTCCCACCCCCTTGCAACTCCCCTCCCTGCATTGGCTCCTGTGGGAGACCCCGTCCTTTGGCATCTTCCCTTCCTCATGGGTTCCTGCAGGAGACCCCCCCCCCACCAGCATCTCCCTCCCTTGACACCACGACTCCCTCCAGTTACGGCCCCATCTCCCTCCTACTTTTCCTCTCCAAACTCCTTGAGCAAGTTGTCTACACTCGCTGCCTCAAGATCTTCTCCTCCAATTCTCTCCTTGACCCCCTCCAATCTGGCTTCCGTCCCCTTCACTCTCCCTGTCGAAGGTCACAGATGATCTCCTTCTCGCCAAATCCAACAGCCGCTACTCCATCCTAATCCTCCTCTACCTCTCAGCTGCCTTCGACACTGTCGACCACCGCCTTCTCCTGGAAACATTACCCAACCTCGGCTTCACTGACACTGTCCTCTCCTGGTTCTCCTCCTATCTCTCTTACTGCTCCTTCTCAGTCTCTTTTGCAGGCTCCTCCTCTGCCTCCCAGCCCCTAACTATGAAGGATCTCTCAAGATTCAGTTCTGGGTTCCCTTCTATTCTCCTCCTACACGCACTCCCTTGGAGAACTCATTTGCTCAGTGGCTTCAAATACCACCTCTATGCGGATGATACCCAAATCTACATCTCCCACCCTGATCTCCCTCTGCAGTCTCACGTTTTTTCCTGCCTTCGAAACATCTATACTTGGATGTCCTCCTGTCACCTCAGACTTAACATGTCTAAAACAGAACTCATCTTCCCACCCAAACCCTGTCCTCCCCCCCACTTTCCCATCACTGTAGCACCCTTCCTGTCTCATAAGCCCGTAACCTTGGCATTATCCTTGACTCCTCTCTCTCGTTCAACCCACATATTCAATCCATCACTAAATCTTGTCCTTTCGACCTTCTCGACATCATTAAAATCCTCCCTTTCCTCTCCGTCCAAACCGTTACAAAGTAAATCCAATCACTTATCCTAACCCGCCTGGATTACTGTATCAACTTCCTTGCTGACCTCCCAGCCTCCTGTCTCTCCCTACTCCAGTCCATACTTCACTCTGCCGCCCGATCGTTTATTTTCTACACGTTTCTCCATTCCTCCAGAGGATGGGCATCTCCACATCAAACGGAAACTCCTTACTATCGGCTTTAAAGCACTCAATCACCTTGTCCCCTCCTACCTCACCTGGCTACTCTCCTACTCTCCCAGACCACACGCTTCGCTCCTCTAACGCCAGACTTTTCACCGCATCTCGATCTCGTCTATCTCACGGCTGATCTGTCTCCCATGCCGTCCCTCCTCGTATCCGACGAATACTCTTCCCGTCTTTAAAGCCTTACTGAAGGCACGTCTCCCAGAGGCCGTCTCTAAACTCTCCTTTCTTTTTCTCCCACTCCCTTCTGCATTGCCCTGACTTGCTCCTTTTATTCAGCCCACATCCCAGCACGTATCTACATATCCACAATTTATTTATTTACAGTAATGTCTGCCTCCCCCATTAATAATTATAATGATAACGATGGTATTTGTTAAGCACTTGGTCTGTGCCAAGCACTGCTGTAAGCGCCGGGGTACATACAAGGTAATCAGGTTGTCCCGCTCGGGGCTCATAGCCTTAATCCCCAATTTACAGATGAGGTAACTGAGGCACAGAGAAGTGAAGTCACTTGCCCAAGGTCGCACAGCAGACAAGGGCAGAGCCGGGATTAGAACCCACGTCCTCTGACTCCCAAGCCCCTGCTCTTGCCACTGAGCCACGCTGCTTCTCTGGACTAGCAGCTCGTTGTGGGCAGGGAACCGTCCGTTATGCGGTTCTACCGTACTCTCCCAAGAGTTTAGTCCAGGGCTGTGCTCCCAGTAAGGGCTTAATGAATACGAATTGATTGATTGACTGACAAACTAACTAATCTTCCGCACGGGGTCCTGGGGGAGACTCCCGCCCCAGCATCTCCTCTCCCCTCCTGCACGGGATCCTGAGGGAGACCCCCTTCACCCACCCATCTCCCCTCCCCACGGGGTCCTGCGGGAGACCACCCCCCACCCCTCCACCCATCTCCCACTCCCCTTCCCAGGGGGTCCTGCGAAAGACCCCCCCCACACCCCTACCCATCTCCCCCTCCCCACGGGGTTCTGCCGGAGACCCCCTCCCCCCACCCATCTCCCCTTCCCCACAGGGTCCTGCGGGAGATCCCCTCCCCCCAGAAGCAGAGTTGCGCAGTGGAGAGAAGCAGCGTGGCTCAGTGGAAAGAGCATGGGCTTTAGAGTCAGAGGTCATGGGTTCGAATCCAGGCTCCGCCGCTTGTCAGCTGTGTGACTGTGGGCAAGTCACTTAACTTCTCTGTGCCTCAGATCCCTCATCTGTAAAATGGGGATTAAGACTGTGAGCCTCACGTGGGACAATCTGATTACTCTGTATCTACCCAGCGCTTAGAACAGTGCTCTGCACATAGTAAGCGCTTAACAAATACCAACATTATTATTATTAAAGAGCCCGGGCCTGGGAGTCGGAGGTCATGGGTTCGAATCCCGGCTCTGCTACTTGTCAGCTGTGTGACTGTGGGCAAGTCACTTAACTTCTCTGTGCCTCAGTTCCCTCATCGGTAAAAATGGGGATTAACTGTGAACCTCTCGTGGGACAACCTGATTACCCCGTATCTACCCCGGCGCTTAGAACAGTGCTCTGCACATAATAATAATAGTAATAATAATAATGTTGGTATTCGTTAAGCGCTTACTATGTGCCGAGCACCGTTCTAAGCGCTGGGGTAGACACAGGGGAATCAGGTTGTCCCACGTGGGGCTCACAGTTTTAATCCCCATTTTACAGATGAGGTAACTGAGGCCCCGAGAAGTTAAGTGACTTGCCCGAAGTCACACAGCTGACAAGTGGCCGAGCCGGGATTCGCACCCATGACCTTTGACTCCAAAGCCCGGGCTCTTTCCACAGCGCTTAACAAATACCAACATCATCATTATTATTATCTCTCCCTCCCCACGGGGTCCTGCGGGAGAGCCCCCCCCCCCAACCCACCTCCCCCTCCCCTTCCCACGGGGTCCTGCCGGAGACCCCCTCCCCCCACCCATCTCCCCGTCCCCACGGGGTCCTCCGGGAGACCCCCTCCCCCACCCCTCTCCCCCTCCCCACGGGGTCCCGCGGGAGACCCCCCCTCCCCCACCCATCTCCCCCTCCCTTTCCCACGGGGTCCCGCGGGAGACCCCCTCCCCCACCCATCACCCCCTCCCTTCCCCACGGGGTCCCGAGGGAGATCCCCTCCCCCCACCCACCTCCCCCCCTTCCCAGGGGGTCCTGCGGGAGACCCCCTCCCCCCCATCTCCACTTCCCTTTCCCACGGGGTCCTGCGGGAAACCCCCTCCCCCCACCCATCTCCCCCTCCCTTTCCCACGGGGTCCAGAGGGAGACCCCCTCCCCCCACCCATCTCCCCTACCCACGGGATCCTGCGGGAGACCCCCCCCTCCCCACCCATTTCCCCTCTCCCCTCCCCACGGGGTCCTGCGGGAGACCCCCACCCCCCCATCGCCCCTTCCCACGGGGTCGTGCGGGAGACCCCTTCCCCCCCCCCATCTCCCCGCGCCCCCCCCCCCGCCTGCACGGGGTCCGGCGGAGATCCCGCCCCCTTGACATCTTCCCTCCCGCACGGAGAAGAGGGAGACGACAGACAGAGACAGAGAGAGCGGGAGGGAGGGAGGGAGGGAGGCAGGCAGAGCGGGCCGTTCCCGCGTCGGCTGCCCGCGCCGCCAGTGGCGTCACCGCCAAGGGCTTGCGGGAGGAGGAGGAGGAGGAAGATAGAAGAAGAAGGCCGGGCCCGAGCCGCACAGCGCCCGCCCGAGCGACCCTCCCCCGGCCCCATCCCCCGGTCCCATCCCCCGGTCCCATCCCGCATCTCCCCCGCGCGCGAAGATGGCCACCGAGGGGCTGCACGAAGGCGAGACCCTGGCGTCGCTGAAGAGCGAGGCGGACAGCCTCAAGGGCAAACTGGAGGAGGAACGGGCCAAGCTGCACGACGTGGAGCGTGAGTGGCGCCGGGTGGTGGGGCGGGAGGAGCGGAGCTGGGCGCGGGCCTTCCCGCCCGGGAAGCACCGCTGTCCCCCTCCAGGTCCTGCCCGAGGACTGACGGGTCCCTACCTCTTGGAAGATGCCCTCCCGGCCACCTCCTGGGCTTCACCACTCGGCCTGGGCCACTAGCCGCCGGCCAGCTCGACCATTCGTGCGTTCGATCGTACTGATGGAGCGCTTACTAGGTGCAGAGCGCCGTCCTAAGCGCTTGGAGTGGACGGTTCGCCAACAGATAGAGACCGTCCCCGCCCAGGGGCTCCAGGATCCGGGATGGGCGGGGGAAAGCCCCTCCGCCGCTGGCCAACATCCCCACGCCTCCTGACCCCCTTCTCCCTCCCGGGGTGTTGGGCCCGAGGAATCCGCAGTGATCAGACCGGGCTACGAACAGATGACCGAGATGATAATGATAACGTCGGTATCTGTTAAGCGCTCGCTATGTGCAGAGCCCTGTTCTAAGCGCTGGGGTAGACACAGGGGGATCCGGTTGTCCCACGTGGGGCTCACGGTCTTCATCCCCGTTTTACAGATGAGGGGACCGAGGCACAGCGAAGTGACTTTGCCCACAGTCACCCCGCTGACAGGTGGCAGAGCTGGGATTCGAACTCATGACCCCTGACTCCAAAGCCCGTGCCCTTTCGGATGATCCCCTCCCCCCCCACCTCTGCCCCGCACAAGCTGCAAACTGGAGAAACTTCAGGCAGCTGGCATCCTTTCCCCCTGACCCGAATTGGCATCGGAGGATAACGGGCAGGAACACAGATGCCTCCGACCGGAACGTCTGCTTCTTTTCTCCCTCCCTGGTCCGCTCCTCCCTCCTCCCTTCAATCGATCGGCGGAAAAGATGGGGCCCCCGGAGACTAGCTTCAGTTTCTTGTTTCTGTTTTTCAGTCTTGGATGGTGCCCTTTCCTGGCCTTTGAGGGATGGAAGCTCACGGTCTAGGGCATAGAACTCGGGCCTGGGAGTCGGAAGGTCATGGGTTCTGACCCCCGGCTCCGCCATTTGTCTTCCGTGTGGCCTTGGGAAAGTCTTTTGACTTCTCTGTGCCTCAGTTACCTCGTCTGTTTAAAAAAGGGGATTTAGAGGGTGAGCCCGATGTGGGACGGGGCCGTGTCCAACCTGATTAACGTCTATCTATCCCAGAGCTTATTCGTTCATTTATTCAATCGTATTTATTGAACGCTTACTGTGTACGGAGCACTGTACCAAGCGCTTGGAAAGTACAATTCGGCAACGGATAGAGACAATCCTTACCCAACAACGGGCTCACAGTCTAGAAGGGGGAGACAGACAACAAAGCAAAACAAATAGGCGTCAATAGCATCAAAATAGATAAATAGAATTATAGCACTTATCGAACAACGCAATGATTATTATTGCATTATTGTGTGCAGAACGTTGTCCTAAGCGCTTGCGAGAGTCCGGTACAACCCCACCAACAACGAGCTTACATCTTAGTAAACGCTTAACAAGTACCGTAACTATTATTATTATTCAATTCCAGGAATCTCCTAGTAGGCAGGACTAAATAAGGCATTTCTGCCTCATGTTGGATAAATCAGCCTCTTTTTCCTCTCTCTCCTGATCTGTTCTTCCGTGGAACAGAATATCCTGTCCTCTCCCCGCCACCGCTTCCCAAGTTTGGGGAACCTGCTCTTTGTCTTCCTTTTAGAGATTTTCAGAGGTTCCCCCAAGAAGCTCAGGTGCCAGATGAACTTGGAGAAGCAACACGGGATGATCTGAATTTTGTAACAACTAGAAACAAACTGAGCAGGTTTCCCCCCGCAGGGGAATGAGGTGGTGAAGGGAAATGGTGTTTCTGCAGAATGAGTCTGAGATGTGGGCACCTCCCTGGCTGACGATGTAAGCGTGGGGGTATTCCTTATCTTTCTTCGCAAGTCCGGGTTCAGTAGCCGGGATGCCTGGGAGGTGTTGTTTGGGACAGGCACACCCACCTGGCCACATGCACACCTACGGCGGCATAGTTGCACGCACACAGGCGCACTCAAAAATTTACAACCTGATTCTCTCCCTCTGCTAGCATATCAGGACTGCTGTTGGTAAAAACCAGCACCTTAAAACAAGGCCTATCTCTCCTTAGGCTCTTCCTGAGGTTTTTTTCACTCCCAATGGCCTCCGCTTAAAGAAATCCAACACCGGTGTGCTTAACCTGTGGGCAAAATGCTCCAGACCCCACTCTGAATGTCGGGTGGATTTTTAAGTAAACAAATGGCAAGCATCCCTCAGTAGGGCAGCATCTGACCTCAGAAGCGTTATTCTGGCATCTGGCACAGTGTGTGCTCAGCGCTTTATGAAAGGGAAGTGTTGGAGAGATAATCCATTAGGAGACGGGACCGATTTCTCTGCCTCGTAGCCAAGCTCTTAGGTATCCGGGACAGTAAAAAGCCTATTAGCTAAACCTCGGCTATCTGAACAACCAGATAGGCAAGCACCACTAGCTCAGATCATCAGGGAGGGGGAAAAAAACTCAGCCAGACAAAATGGGGCATGCCCAGCGAACAGTAGCCAAACCCCATTAGCACCAGCTACCTTTGTGCCAGTATGTTGGGAAATTTCCATTCTCCAGTAATTTTGCACAGAGGTCCAGGAAAGGTCTTTTCCATACATTTCCTCATCCAAATGGGGCAGCTAGAATGTCAGACTTGGGATGAGTTGAGAGAGAATTTGGCACCCAGAGGGAAAAATATTCTAAGCAGAAGAAATACTGGGTGAGAAATGGTCAAAAAGGTAAAGAGTTTCAATTTTGGTTGCATGAGACAGAATCTTTTTTAGAAGCTAAACTTCCAAAACTCCTGAAGTTGAGTGAAACTCTACTGGTGGTGGTAGGGAGTTTGCAGAGCTGATATCCCTCTTCCCTGAGGCACCTGCAAACATTCACGGTCAGAGTTTTCCCACTCTCTGTGCCTGTGAACAGGAAGGGAGGAAGGAAGAGTGTCCCTTTAAGGATGCAGACGACCAGATCTGGACTTTGAAAAGCTTGAATATAAAATGCCGAACACTCTGGCCCGGATGCAGGCTAGTGAGTTGACTCCTTTGGGATAAAAAGCAATATGCTTTCAAGGTGCATACACAGTGGAACAGTGACGCAAGGGGTTACTTGGGGACATTGGAGGAGACCAAAGAAGGCAGTTTGCCAAGTGACAAGCCGGCAGCCTGCAACATTTTCAAGGATTCCATTTTTCCCACGGTCTTATTAGTTCCTCGTACTAAATAATCTTGGGCTCCGAATTGTGGATGTTTGAATTTTCTCTTTTAACCACTTAAGTAAGTGTCTTGGACAACTTCCTTTGGTGTTTCTGCAGAATTTTAATCCACTCACGACGCTAGTGTGGGGATGTGGAGATTGGGGCCGGGGGGTGGAGAAGTTGGCGCTAGCATCCCTCTCTGCCTCTGTCCTGAGATAAAGTTCTGAGTCCCGGGCTCTCGATTCTCTCCTTCAGATTCCGAAGGGCAGTGATAATTCTCCCCACCCTAAATTCTCCAGTGCCACATGGCTCATACCCTTGAAAATCTTTGGAGTTGCTTCCAGGTGGGCAGGGGCTGAGGAAAAGCCTTTCTGCATGATGGCTGAGCATTAAAGCCTGGAGGAAACTGGGACTGAATCCTGCTGTGTGCTGAGAACTGAACGTCGTGCAGGGGGATTATCTAATATGTGACCCCATGGCACTTACATTCTAATGAGGCTCCAGGATTTCTTCTTACTATATTTTCCCCTTTAAAGGCCAAATTCTCTCTCAACTGACCCCATGTCTGACATTCCCGCCGCTCCGATTGGAGGGGGATAGGTATGGAAAAGGCCCTTCCTGGCTCTCTGTGCAAAATTAGTGGAGAAAGCCAATTTCCCAAAATACTAACTGATGCACAGATAGCTGGCCCTAATGGGGCTCCAGCAGGCCTAAATCAATGAATAAATGAGAGAGAAAAGCGATAGAAATAAGCCCCAAGTGGATAAATGCATTGACAAATAGATGCTTGAGTGCTACGAGAAGCACTCGATGGGGGAATAGGAATAATCAGCAGGCCTCCAGGAGCAGGTGGCTTTTTAGGACTTAGAGAGATGAGGGGAGGTGGTTTGGCAAGTTATAAGGGAGGAAGCTCTAATCAAGGATTACTTTGACTAAACTGTCAGAGCTGCAGGCAGCTGCAGCATCCCCTCTAAACTGTGAGCTCACTGTGGGCAGGAAACGTGTCTACCAACTCTGTCATATTGTACTCTTCCAAACGCTTGCAGTGCTGTGCGCAAAGTAAGCGCTCAATAAATATGACTGAGGGAATGATTGATTGAGCTACCCCCTTTTCCTCACCTCTCTGCCCCTTTCTCTTGCCAGGAGCAGAAACAGTCCCGAAAGCGGGGGGCTGGATAAGAGCCCGTTAGTCTCTTTATGTGATGGGGGAGAGACATCTCCCCAACCTTTCAATTATCATAACTGTGGTGTTCGTTAAGTTCTTACTTTGTGCCAAGCACTGTTTTAAGCACTAGGGTAGACACAAGATCATCAAATTGGACACAGTCCCTGTCCCACATGCGACTCACTGTGGACAGGGCTTAGGACAGTGCCTGACGCATAGCAAGTGTCTGAACGGATACCGTAATGATTATGAATTAGGAGAGAGAACAGGATTTTAATTCCCATTTACAGATGAGGAAATGGAGGTGCAGAGACGTTAAGTGACTCCCCCAAGGTCACACAGAAGGCAAGTGTTAGAGCTAAGGTTAGAACCCAAGTCCCCTGATTCCCGGGCCCGTGATCTGTCCCTAGGCCAAGTTTCTTCAGTGGGGTTTGTTCAGTGCTCCACAGTGGGGAAGAAGAGTCGGAGTGACGTGTTGCCCCTACGTCATTTCAGCAAAATGAACAGTTGCCTCCTATCATTGGCCTGCACCCTGGGCACTCGTTTTTTGAATATTCTGTGAAATCCTAATGCGGATTCCTGGATCAGCGGTACAGGGTAAGGCAGCTGTTTGACCTGATTCCTTGCAGTTCATCAGGTAGCTGAGAGAGTGGAAGCTCTGGGCCAGTTCGTGATGAAGACGAGAAGGACGCTCAAAGGCCACGGCAACAAAGTCCTGTGCATGGACTGGTGCAAGGATAAGAGGAGAATTGTGAGCTCTTCCCAGGTAAAAAAAGAAGATGGGTCCCAAGTATGGTGTTGGGCTGAGGGAGGACTCTACATTCCTGAGGTGCTTGAGAAACAAAAAACACCGAAAGTCAACTCCTCTAAGGTCTCCTCCTGGACACTGGTGCATCCCTGGGAAGAGGACCGTGATTGCACCAGGCAGCTAAATATTGAAAAGTTACTCTGACCTAGGAAACCCATTCACTTAGCAGTATTTACTGAGCACCTCCTGGGTGAAAAGTACTGTACTAGATGCTTGGGGGCATCCAGTAAGAGTAATAGACAATTATCTCTGCCCTTGAGGAGCTCACCATCTAACCTTCACTTGCTCCCTTTGCTCTTCCCTCCTCTTCCCACCCCATAGCACTTATATATATATACTTATATGTATGTATACATCTATAATTCTATTTATTTATATTGATGCCTGTTTACTTGTACTGTTATCTGTCTTCCCTCCGAGAACATGAGCCCGTTGTGGGCAGGGATTGTCTCTATTGCTGAATTGTATTTTCCAAGCGCTTAGTACAGTGCTCTGTACACAGTAAGCGCTCAATAAATACGACCGAATGAATGAAAGGGTGAGCCAGGCAGACACCAATTGTATGTATACACGGGGAACAGGAGAAAAGCCATAGACACAAGCAGTAACAACAAAAAATGAGAAAAGGGAAAAAAGTGGTTAAAACGGTCTACGCAAGTACAAAGGGAGCGGCGGGATGGGAGTGGAGGAGAGATGAGATGACGGAATAGGGGAGGAGAGGTTCATTGGGGAAGGTCTCCCAGAGGAAGCGGCCTCTCAGAGAACTTTGATGATGGGGAGACCTGTGGTCTGGTGGATTTGGGAATCCCCTAGGGGTCTGTCAGTTCTTTATCAGGCCCCGGCTGAAGGAGTGGGACTAGACTGCCAAACACCTGCTTGACCCTCCAGTCACGCTACCCAGACCTCGCTGGTAGAGGCCATAGGCCCATTTCCTGTCGGCTTCTGCGCAGCCAGGTAAAATGAAAAGGTGAGCGTTTAATTTAGTGTCCTGGACCCTTCCTTTTTCCACACTAATAGGGTTCTAAACCAAAACTACTTAGGGAATAATAATAATTGGTTATTTAAGCACTTATGTGCCAAGCTATGTACTAAACACTGGGGTAAATACAAGATAATCAGGTCAGAGACGGTCCCTGTCTGACATGGGGTTCCTAGTCTTGGAGGGAACAAGTATTGAGGATAATAATTGCATTTCTCCACTTCACTCTGTCCTTATACGAATCTCCCCTCTGGTCTTTGTTGGATTCCCAGATGTTGGGTTTTTTTTTCTCTCTAGGACGGGAAGGTGATTGTGTGGGACTCCTTCACAACTAACAAGGTGAGAGATCAGATGCTGCCCTGTCTGTCTTGGAGCTATGAGGAGAAATACCAGGGCAATCTTGATGAGGAACGGGGTATTTGTTAAAGAGTTTATTAGGTGCCAAGCACTGGGGCCAGGTCGGACAGAGGAAGCGCACAGTCAAGAGCGTTCCGTTCTGATACAGATAAAAGTGTTGTGAGCGACTTGAGGGTTAAAGGGAAAACCAGTTGCCTTTCCCCTCTAGACTGTGCATGGTGTAGAGAAGCAGCATAGTGTAGTGGATAGAGCATGGGCCTGGGAGTCAGAAGGTCATCGGTTCTAATCCTGGCTCTGCCACTTGTCTGCCATGGAACCTTGAACAAGTCACTTTACTTCTCTGGGCCTCAGTTACCTCATCTGGAAAATGGAGATTTAGACTGTGAGCCCCACGTGGGATAGATACTGTGTCCAATCCAATTTTCTTATACCCACCCCAGCGATTAGTACATCGCCTGGCACATAGTAAGCACTCAAATACCATAATAATAATAATGTCAACTAACTGCTATATATTATACTCTCTCAAGCACTTGGCTCTGCTCACAGTATGTGCTTGACCAATGAAATAATAGTATTCATGGAATGTCTTCTCCGTAATAAGAACTGTTCTAAACTCATGGATGATTACAGTGGACTTAGGCATGATCCCTGCCCTTAAGGGACTCACACTTAAGTGGGGATATGTGCCTCTGTGTATACACACTGATCAAAAGAATAATCGACTCTCTGAAAAAGGTGGAGGCAAAAATTACTGGTAGTTAATCAATCAATGGCATTTATTGAGCGCTTTTTATGGTATTTGTTATGCTCTTACTCTGTGCCAGGCACAGTTTTAAATGCTGGGGTAGATACAAAATAATCAGGATGGACGCAGTCCACCGCCCACATGGAGCTCTCCATTTTACAGATGAGGTAAGCAAGGCACAGAGAAGTTAAGTGACTTGCCCAAGATCACAGAGCAGACAAGTGGAGGAGCCAGGATTAGAATTTAGCTTATTGTGTGTAGAGCACTGTACTAAGAGCTTGCGATATAACAGAATTGGTAGACACATCCCCTACCCACAAGGAGCTTACAGTCCAGAGAAGGTCGCAGACTTAAAATAAATTACGAGTATGTTCACAAGTCCTGCGGGGCTGATGGTGGGTAAATAATTTCAGGGTACAAATCCTGGATGCAAGGATGACTCAGAGGGGAGCGGGAGTAAGGGAAAGGAGGTTCTAGTCAGGGTAGGCTTCTCAGAGGAGGTGTGATTTTAATAAAGCTATGAAGGTGGGAAGCGTGATCCTCTGTCAGATGTGAAGGGGGAAGGAGGTCCAAGCCAGAGGCAGGATGGGGGCGAGGGGTCGGCGGCAAGATCGAGATACAGTGAGTAGGTTGACACTAAAGGAGCAAAGTGAACTTCCTGGGTTGCAGTAGGACATCAGTAAAGTAACGCAGGAAGGGGCGAGGCGACGAGTGCTTTAAAACCAATGGTAAGGAAAGTTCACGGACCAAATCGAGCCATTTGCTGCTTTCACTATTGTACCACTGGTGTGCCGCCTTTCGAGTGGCCCTGAGCATTTCGCTGTGTGTATGTTTCAGGAACACGCGGTCACGATGCCCTGCACCTGGGTGATGGCCTGTGCATATGCCCCATCTGGATGTGCCATTGCTTGTGGGTAAGTAGATGCCTCTTCCAGTGAATTTTCAAACGGAAACCTTATTTTCAGGAAGACTTTTGCATCCTCTGGGGGAATCTTAGAATTTAGCAATCAAACACCAGTAATTATCAAGCACTGACTGTGTGCAGAATACTATATGGGCCTGGAGAAGTAGAATACAGCAGTCCCTGCCCACAAGGAGCTTACAGTCTACAGGGGGAGGTACACATTAAGATAAATTATGGATATGTTCATAAAATGTTGTGGGGCTAGTGGCTGGGTGAATGAATATCAGGGGCTTGAAGGGTACAGGTCCGACTGCCGAGTCGATGCAGAAGGGAGAGTCGGAAATAGGAGCTTAGCTGGGGAAGGCCTCTTGGAGAAGATGTGATGTTAAGGCCATGACGCTGGGGAGGTTGATGGTCTGTCGTATGTGAAGGGGGAGAGCGTTCCAGGCCGGAGGGAGGATATGGGCAAGGGGTAGGCGATGAGATAGATGAGATCAAGGTACAATGAGTAGGGTGGCATTCGAGGAGCAAAGTGTGTGGTCTGGGTCGAAGTAGGAAATCGGCAAGTTAAAGTAGGTGGGAGAGAGCTGATGGAGTGCTTGAAACAAACCTGTGGTAAGGAGTTTCTGCTTGATAGCATAGTGGGAAACGCTTCCCTTTTGTTGAAATCTGAATCTCTGGCTCTTCTGTCTTCTTTTCACATTCTCCCTCACTCCCACTGAGTGGGTCCAGTGGAACTGTGCATAGGGGACTGAGGCAGAGGGGGAGAAAGAGGTCTTAGAACTGCGTCCCCAGTGCTGCCTTCGTAGCCTGCAAACAGCCAGAAGAGGGAAGGTCTCTGAGTGGCTGCTGGCACTGCCGCTCTCTTCCGGCAGCTGCCTCGCGCCCCTTAAGGGAAGAGACTGGTTTGCTCTCTGGCTGATGCCGGGCAGTCACCACCGTCGGTCTTAAAACAAAGCCATGGCAGCACAGCAAGCTCGGCGGCAGCTACCGTGGCGTCTAAAGGAGTCAAAGAAGAGGAACAAGAGGGTGGTGGAGGAAGGGAAAGAGTGGGAAAAGGATATGGCCTGCCTCTCCCCCTCTCCCCTCCTCACTTCCTAACCAGTTAACATCTGTCTCCCCTTCTAGACGGTAAACTCGCTTTGGGCAGGGAATGTGCCTGTTGATTGTTATATTTGCTCTCCCAAGCACTAAGTACAGTGTTCTGCATCCGATGAGCGCTCAATAAATACGAGCGATTCTCTGACTGACGCTCTTCTTCTCCAGCCCTCTCGGGCACAGAATACTGAGCAGGAGCAAGCCAGGCCACCATATTGGGAACCCATCTAGGAAGCTAGTCAATTCAGGACAGATAGTAAGGGGAGTGGGGAGGAGAGGAGGGGGAGAGGTCTAAAAATGCTCTGACTGCAGTTGAGCTGCAGTAAGGTGTTCTTTGAGAACTACTGTGAAGGTAAGGATTCTCAGAGCAGTTGCTGTTTTTGTGCAGTTAGTGTTTTGAGGTATGATTTCACTTATGCGATTTGGCACGTTAGCATCAGTGAATTAGGTGTAGGAAAAAGCAGATGTGTGAGTGGTATTGGGAGAGACAGGAAGCTGCCTCGGCTCTGCTCCAGCTTTACTCTAACTCTTCAGCACTTTTTGAATCAACCAATGAACGGTATTTGTTGAGTGCTCACTTGGTGCAAAACACTATTCTAAAAGCTTGGGAGAGTACAATACAGTTGGTAAACATGATCCCTGCCCTCAAGAAACTTAAAATCTAATGGATGAAACAGACATTAAAATAATTTACAGATAAGGGAGTCAACCAAGTTTAAGGATGTGTGCCTAAGTGCTTGGGCAAGTTGACTAATCGCATGGGAGAGGAAGTAGGGAGGGAAAGAAGGGTAGGGAGCTCAGTGTTTAGTCCAGGAAGGCTTCCTGGAGGACACATGATTTCAGTTCGGCTTGGAAGGCCGGGAAAGTGCTGGTCAGGAGAATATGAGGGAGGAGGAGTTCCAGACAGTAAGGAGAGCGTGAGCAAGGGGTTGATGGCAGGTGAGGTGAAAACAAGGCCCAGGGAGTAGATTAGTGTTAGAGGAGCAAAGTGTGCAGGCTGGGTTGCCATAGGAAAGGAGATAATAATAATTATGCCACTTGTTAAGTGCTTCCTATGTGCCAAACACTGTTCTAATCACTGGGGTACGCTCAACTGTATATATTTTCGTTACCCTATTTATTTTGTTAATGAATTGTACATCGCCTTGATTCTATTTAGTTGCCATTGTTTTTACGAGATGTTCTTCCCCTTGACGCTGTTTAGTGCCATTGTTCTTGTCTGTCCGTCTCCCCCGATTAGACTGTAAGCCCGTCAAACGGCAGGGACTGTCTCTATCTGTTGCCGACTTGTTCATCCCAAGCGCTTAGTACAGTGCTCTGCACATAGTAAGCGCTCAATAAATACTATTGAATGAATGAATGGGGTAGATACAAATTAATCAGGTTGAGCACAGTCCCTGTCCCACATGAGGCTCACACTCAACTCCATTTTACAAATGAGGAAACTGAAGTAGAGAGAAGTCGTTACTTTTCCAAGGTCACACAGTAGACATGGCAGAGTCAGGATTAGAACCCAGCTCCTTCTGACTCTCAGGTCCATGTTCTATCCACTAAGCCATGCTGCTTCTCCAGGGTGAGAGAGCTGATTGAATGCCTTGAATCCAGTAGTGAGGAGTTTCTGCTTGATGCGGGGTTGGATGGGCAGTCACTGGAGGCACTTGAAGAGTGGGGAGATAGGCTGGGAATTGGGTTTTTTTTGGAAAAATGATCCGGGCAGCAGAGGGAAGTATGGAGAACGGGGAGGCTGGAGGCAGGGAGGTCAGCAAGGAGGTTGAGCAGTAGTGAGAGGATATAAGTGCATCTGGTTCTTTGTGTTTCTGCAACTTTGAGAAGCAGCATGGCTCAGTGGCAAGAGCCCGGGCTTGGGAGCTAGAGATCATGGGTTCTAATCCCAGCGCCGTAGCTTGTCAGCTGTGTGACCTGGGGCAAGTCATGTAACTTCTCTGTGCCTCAGTTACCTCATCTGTAAAATGGGAATTAAGATGGTGAGCCCTACATGGGAAACCTGATTACCTTGTATCTACCCCAGTGCTTAGAACAGTGCTTGACACATAGTAAGCGCTTAAAAAATACCAACATTGTTATTATTAGTCAATGTAGGAAAACAGCAATGAGTGGCAAGGTTGAAAAGCATTCTGCTAGTGGTGGATATAGCAATAATGTAGGTATTTATGTGGAAAAATGTAAATCATGGTGGCACCTTAGAACCATCTCCTCCCTAACCCATTAATTTCACTTGAATTAGTGGTTGCTCTGTTGAAATTTTCCCATAACCTAAAGCACTTGAGGTACACAACTACATTTTAGCAGAACTGTCTGTATTTATTTGAGCATTAAAGTTTATATAGCTTCTCCCTTTAAAAGTTGAAAGTTCCCCCCATCAAACAGCGTAAAGTGACCAGCCGGTGATAAGGAGATGGAGTGTCAGGAAAGCTCGGGGAAAAAACTGCTCCACAGATTGCTTTTAATGGTCCAGTTTTCCAGGCTTGTGTCTCTTACCCTCCAGAAACACTGAGGACCGAAGACCCTGAAACTGGTTTCGGGAAATACAGACTTCATCCTTTGTGTACACAAAGAGGGAAAGAAGGCAGGAGAAGATAAACATGCCAAAAATGTTTGACTAAATGATGTGGCATATTTATAAATGATAGGAGATTCATGGTTTGCCAAAGCGTTTATGAAACATTAGTGAATGAAGAGGCTGTGCAGGTATTTAAAATGGCTGAATTAATGGTCCTCCTGACCTTTAGGTTTGGGAAAGCAAACCAGAAAAATTAATAGAAGACTATAATGATCCTAGAAGGGATATTTTGGGGTAATCCCCAGCTGGAGTTGAAAGTGACTTTCATTGAGCCTCTTTTCCTCATGGTTTGGCAGTCTTTGAGGCCCACATTCTCCACCTCAACCACCCTCTACAACTCGTCACGGTCATCAGCCGTCTGTCCCCTGCCCTCCTCCTGCCCGATCTCCATTTTCTTGAGAGACTTCAATCAATCAATTGTATTTATTGAGCATTTATTTGTGTGCAGAGAACTGTACTAAGCATTTAGGAGAGTACAACATAATAGAGTTGGTAGACACATTCCCTGCCCACAACGAGTAATGATAATGATGGTATTTGTTAAGCACTTACTATGTGCCAGGCACTGTACTAAGAGCTGGGGTGGATGCCAGCAAATTGGGTTGGGCATAGTCCCTGTCTCCCTTTGGGCTCACAATCTCAATCCCCATTTTACAGATGAGGTAACTGAGGCCCAGAGAAGTGAAAATGACTTGCCCAAGGTCACATAATAATAATGTTGGTATTTGTTAAGCGCTTACTATGTTCCGAGCACTGTTCTAAGCACTGGGGTAGATACAGGGTAATCAGGTTGTCTCACGTGAGGCTCACAGTTAATCCCCATTTTATAGATGAGGTAACTGAGGCACAGAGAAGTTAAGTGACTTGCCCACAGCCACACAGCTGACAAGTAGCAGAGCCGGGATTCGAACTCATGACCTCTGACTCCCAAGCCCGTGCTCTTTCCACTGAGCCATGCTGCCAAGTGGTGGAACCAGGATTAGAACCCAGGACCTTCTGACTCCCAAGCCCATGCTCTATCCACTATGCTACGCTGCTTCTCTCCCCACTCCAGTCCATACTTCACTCTGCTGCCCAGATCATTTTTCTACAAAAGTATTCAGACCCTTTTTCCCCACTCCTCAAGCACCTCCTGTCCAACAGAAACTACCTCCACGTCCAACAGAAACTCCTTACCATCAGCTTTGAAGCCCTCCATCACCTTGCTCCCTCCTACCTCACCTTGCTACTCTCTTTCTACAACCGAGCCCGCACACGTCGCTCCTCTGATGCCAACCTACTCGCTGTACCTCAGTATCATCTATCTCCCCACTGATCTCTCGCCCACATCCTGCCTCTGGACTGGAACTCGTTCCTTCTTCATATCCGGCAGACAAGTACTCTCCCTCCTTCTTCAAAGCCTTGTTGAAAGCACATCTTCTACGAGAGGCCTTCCCTGACTGAGCCCTCTTCTCCTTTTCTTCCACTCCCTTTTGTGTCACCCCGAGTTGCTCCCTTTATTCATTCCCCCTCCCAGCTCCTCAGCACTATGTACTTATTTGTAATTGATTTATATTAATGTCCATCTCACCCTCTAAACTGTTAGCTCACTATGGGCAGGGAATGTGTCTGTTAGTATATTGTACTTGCCCAAGTGCTTAATACAGTGCTCTGCACAGAGTAAGTGCTCAATAAATATGATTGATTGATACAATACAGCAGAATTAGCCAACATATTCCTTGACCATAATGAGCTTAAAGTTTAGAAGGGGAGACAGATGTTAATATGAATAAATAATTTATAGTATATAATTTAAAGGCATGTATATAAATACCTTGGGTTGGGGTGAATAGCAAATGTCCAAAGGTCACAGATCCAAGTGCATAGAAGATGCAGAAGGGAGAGCGAGCTGGGGAAAAAAGGACTTCATGGGGGAAGGCCTCTTGGGGGAGATGTGACCTTAATAATGCTTTAAAGCGGGAAAGAGTCATGGTCTGGCATACGTGGAGGGGGAGGGAGTCCCAGGCTAGGGGGAGAATGTGGGAAAGTGTTTAGCAGCAAGATAGTCAAGATCACAGTGAGTGACACAGTGAGTAAGCTAGTGCTATAAGAGTGGGGTTTGCAGGCTGGACTTAGTAGGAGATTGGTGAAGTGAGGTAGGATGGGGAGAGATGATTGAGTGCTTTAAAGCCAGTGGTAAGGAGTTCTGTTTGATATGGAGGTGGATGGGCAGCTATTGGAGGTTCTTGATGAGGGGGTTACATGGACTGAACGTTTTTGTCGGTAAATGATCCATCCAGCAGAGTGAAGTATGGACTGGAGTGGGGAGGTAAAGGAGGCCGGGAGGTCAGCGAGGAAGCAGATGTGGTAGTCAGAGTGGGGTAGAATAAGCGCCTGGGCTAAAGTGGTAACAGTTTGGATGGAGAGGAAAGGGAGGATTTTAGCAATGTTGTGAAAGTTTCGGTGACAGATTGAATATGTGGGTTGAATGAGAGGTTACCGGCTTGTGAGATAGGAAGGATAGTGGTTTCTACAGTGATGGGAAAGACAGGGAGGAGAGGGTTTGAGGGGGAAGAGACGGAGTTCAGTCTTGGACATCTTTAATTTGAGGTTTCAGCAGTACATCCAGGTAGGGTTATTCTAAGGGTGGGAGGAGTTGCAAGGTTGCAGAGAAAGAGAAGCGATAACTACCTAATGCCGCCCCGTCACCCACCTACCCGTGGATAGTTAGTCATGGTATTTCATAATTGAGTTTTGAGATTGGTGGGTTGAATCACATGTTCTTAAATGTTTTTGTTTCCACGTTAGTGGCTTGGACAATAAGTGTTCGGTGTACCCCCTTACGTTTGACAAAAATGAAAATATGGCTGCTAAAAAGAAGTCAGTCGCCATGCACACCAACTACCTGTCAGCGTGTAGTTTCACAAACTCGGACATGCAGGTAAACCAGCACGCCTCACTGAACGGTGGGTAATAGGTGAGTAGGCATGCAGCTGACCTGCGTATCATCGGGTCTACTCCAGGTGAGCTTTTTCCATCATTTGGGCCAGAGCGTTCACTCCCCGGCAGCTGGCAATCACCTTGGGTGGAAGATCGAGGAGGGGAGAGGAAAGAGTGATCCCAGATGTCTCTCTTTTAGCATCAAGATGGTCACAGGTGGCAAGCATGTGGAATCACATACCTCAAATAGTTGTCAGAGGGCCAAAATTATCAGCAGGCCCAATGGGGGTTTGGATAAACCCATGGAAGAATGGGCCATAATGGGTTAGTAAAGGGAAATTTAGGAGCATTGGTTCCTAAACATGAGGATAGATAACCTGGAAGGAAACCAGCACATGGTTCCTCTTACTTGTATCCACCTCAGCATTTAGTACAGTGCCTAGCACTTAGTAAACACTTGGCAAAAAAAAACCCAGAATTATAATAAACAGCATGGCCTAGTGGATAGAGCATGGGCTTGGGAGTCCAAAGGTCATGGGCTTCTAATCCCTGCTCTGCCCTTTGTCTGATGTCTGACCTTGGGCAAGTCATTTCACTTCTCTGTGCCTCATTTACCTCATCTTTTAAATGGGGATTATGACTGTGAGCCCCATGTGGGACAGGGTCTGAATCCAACCTGATTACCTTGTAGTTAACCCGAAGCTTAGAACACACTGTGCCTGGAACATAGAAAGCACTTAACAAATACCGTAATTATTTTGTATTATTATTAAGTATCCTGATGCCGCTGTCAGAGGTAGGCTGACAGGACCACTGAGTTGACCCAGTAAGAGCACAATTTATGCTGTCATGCAGTCCTTCTGGTGTGGCCAGGGTCTGGCCCACCTTCTCTCCTGGTAGAGCCCTGGAAGGGTTGGAAATTTCCAAATTGGGCCCAGGACTATAGCTCAATAGCCATATCCAACCAGACCTGAGGGGGCCTAAACCCCCTTCCAGGGGGCATACCCTCACACCCATCTCCCTAATCTGGGTCCAAGGAAGTGCCCCATACACCCAGACCTGGCAGATTCTCAGCGATCACCAGGAGTGAAGCAGCTTCATGGCCCAGGCCAAGAAGATGCCTAGAGCCATCGATTTCCAATGGAGTCCCCCCATTTACTTCCAACCCCAACTCTTTGGAAGATCTGTGCACAGGCAGCAACATGGTCTGAATCCAGTTTCCTCGGCTCTCCCCTTCCCCGCTAGCTGCCTTGAGAAGATGCCATCCCCCCGGCCCGGATAAGCAGGACCCGGCTCTCTGGGGACTCTTGGTCTGTAGCCTCTCTCCCGGTGAGTAAAGGTCTTTGACTCAATTCCAAAAAGCCTTACATGACGACTCTCTTTGTCTTCCACCCGTTGACCTGCATCCGAACAGTGTCCCACCGGAGTCATTTCTGAAAAATAGCTCGAGCAATTTGTCTCACTTGAGCTGTAAAGAGAGCTCCACGCTTGGGCTGGAAGGTAGAGCCATGACATTTGCAGAGCCCGAGTTTATATTTTCATTCTTCTATTTGATTCACATAATCCGTGATGGATTCTCACATCTTAAATGGCCGAGTATTTCACACCTGGGGCTCTGTATGTAAGAAGTAAAGCTAGTTTGCACAGAGCATCTTCAGCTAAAGTGCTGGATGTGCAGCTTCCCAATGACGACACCCCTTTCCTGCATTGCCTTAAAGACTGATTTAGCGGCACCACCATCTGCTGATGCCCGCTTGAATAACCCTCCCCAAATTGTAAAGCTGGAAATCAAATGTCGAAGCATCTAGCTGGGTGTGAGAGCCAACACTTCTAGCGTTCGCTGTAACTCATTTGAGCAGAGAGATTGGCCTTGTGGTTGTCATTCATTCATTCATTCAATAGTATTTATTGAGCGCTTACTATGTGCAGAGCACTGTACTAAGCGCTTGGGATGAACAAGTCGGCAACAGATAGAGACAGTCCCTGCCGTTTGACGGGCTTACAGTCTAATCGGGGGAGACGGACAGACAAGAACGATGGCACTAAACAGCGTCAAGGGGAAGAACATCTCGTAAAAACAATGGCAACTAAATAGAATCAAGGCGATGTACAATTCATTAACAAAATAAATAGGGTAACGAAAATATATACAGTTGAGCGGACGGGTACAGTGCTGTGGGGATGGGAAGGGAGAGGTGGAGGAGCAGAGGGAAAAGGGGAAAATGAGGCTTTAGCTGCGGAGAGGTAAAGGGGGGATGGCAGAGGGAGTAGAGGGGGAAGAGGAGCTCAGTCTGGGAAGGCCTCTTGGAGGAGGTGATTTTTAAGTAAGGTTTTGAAGAGGGAAAGAGAATCAGTTTGGCGGAGGTGAGGAGGGAGGGCGTTCCAGGACCGCGGGAGGACGTGACCCAGGGGTCGACGGCGGGATAGGCGAGACCGAGGGATGGCGAGGAGGTGGGCGGCAGAGGAGCGGAGCGTGCGGGGTGGGCAGTAGAAAGAGAGAAGGGAGGAGAGGTAGGAAGGGGCAAGGTGATGGAGAGCCTCGAAGCCTAGAGTGAGGAGTTTTTGTTTGGAGCGGAGGTCGATAGGCAACCACTGGAGTTGTTTAAGAAGGGGAGTGACATGCCCAGATCGTTTCTGCAGGAAGATGAGCCAGGCAGCGGAGTGAAGAATAGACTGGAGCGGGGCGAGAGAGGAGGAAGGGAGGTCAGAGAGAAGGCTGACACAGTAGTCTAGCCGGGATATAACGAGAGCCCGTAATAGTAAGGTAGCCGTTTGGGTGGAGAGGAAAGGGCGGATCTTGGCGATATTGTAGAGGTGAAACCGGCAGGTCTCGGTAACGGATAGGATGTGTGGGGTGAACGAGAGGGACGAGTCAAGGATGACACCGAGATTGCGGGCCTGCGGGACGGGAACTTTGTCGACTTGATAAAGCTAGTTCACTCTCTTCTGGTTTCCAGGCAGGAAACATTCCTCTGAAAATAAATAGCATTCAGCTCCCAAGAGCCAGGGGAAATGAGGGACTCCCAAATTCCCCCTTTCTGCAGGGAAAGGAATTGAGACAGTGAGAGCTGGTCGATGACCCTCAGCTGCGTTGCCATCTTAGCAAAAGCAGGAGACTGGCTGCCTGGAGAGCCGCCTAGATGAGAGCCGGGACCTTCCAACGGGGCTAACAGATCGCCCTTGGGTTTTGAGCCTCAAATATTCCCTGTTCAAACAGAGGGAACTATCAGCCACAGTTGTTTACTCTGGGATATTTTCGGGTCTTAAAATAGAAGTCCTTCGTCATTCTATGGTTTCAACAGTGAATCTGAGATGCTAATGTGTCTGTTGCCATAGAAACTGCAGGAAGAGAGGGTATACCCAGAATGCCCTGCTGGACTGTGGCTGCTGAACTAGGCCGAAATAAAACCTAAGTAAAGGGAGAGAAGAATAAGCATCAGAAAACATTGTATACATGTAGAAATGGTTCTCTGCTTCATTGCTTGCAGCAGTGAGACGAGGAGGGTGGAGTGGAAAGATTTTGTTCTGAAAACCTGAAGGATGGTGTTTGGCCTTTCAAGTTCTACAGGGTGCTACTAGGAATGCCTCTCCCTCCTTCCCACATGGAATGTCTGTGAGGAGAATACCTTCCATCCTCACCCCTCTCCCCTTAAGAAGGAGAATCACTCACCTGGAGCCATTCTTCATGGTGACTTGCTAAAGAAATTTCCCATCCAGACTGTGAAAGTCTCTTTAAAGATGGCGAAGAGGGGGCAAGAGCACAGAGGAGAGGTCATCAGCCCTCTAGTTGGGAAAAGCTCCCACAATTCAGTTGCTGCCTGCCTTATTCCAACCTCTTCTCCCTCCCCTCCTACCCCCACCAAGACCAGTCATCATCATCAATGGCCCTGACCACACTATTGGTTGATGAAGCCTCCCATCCGACGAGCCTCCAGCCTGGCACTTCAGGACCAAGAACCGACTCGAAGGAATTAATTTCGTGCCAGGGGTTTGCACGGTATCCCTCACACCGTCATCTGCCAACCATGTTCCCACTGGGGCATAGAGGGCAGCAAGCAAGTAGATGGATGAGGTGCAGTATATTGTGAAGAGCATGTGTTGTCTTTGCCAAAGTAAGCTAGCCACAGTGCATGGTTGTACTTGTACACACATACACTTTTGTCTATTATTCATATACATATATATGCATCCATTCACTTTTGTCTATTATTCATATATATATATATGTATATGTTATCATGGCTGGGATGTCATGACCAGGAAAATGTGGGGGTTAGTCAGGGAAGACTTCCTGGAGGAGGTCTTTTTAGGAGGCTGTGGACAAAAGGGAGAGTAGTAGTTTGGCAAAGCTGGATGGGGAGAGTGCCAGAGATAAGTCTGAACCATGGGATCAAGGTGGGAGAGTTGTAAATGAGGTATACTTAGGTAAGCTTGTTCAGAGCCAGGAACATGAGCTGGGATGTAATAATAATAATGTTGGTATTTGTTAAGTGCTTACTATGTGCAGAGCACTGTTCTAAGCACTGGGGTAATAATAATAATAATGTTGGTATTTGTTAAGCGCTTACTATGTGCCGAGCACTGTTCTAAGCGCTGGGGTAAACACAGGGGAATCCGGTTGTCCCACGTGGGGCTCTCAGTCTTCATCCCCATTTTACAGATGAGGGAACTGAGGCACAGAGAAGTTAAGTGACTTGCCCACAGTCACACAGCTGACAAGTGGCAGAGCTGGGATTCGAACTCATGAGCCCTGACTCCAAAGCCCATGCTCTTTCCACTGCGCCACGCTGGGGTAGATACAGGGTAATCAGGTTGTCCCACGTGAGGCTCACAGTTAATCCCCATTTTACAGATGAGGTAACTGAGGCACAGAGAAGTTCAGTGACTTGCCCACAGCCACACAGCTGACAAGTGGCAGAGCCGGGAGTCAAACCCATGACCTCTGACTCCGAAGCCCAGGCTCTTTCCACTGAGCCACGCTGCTTCCCTTTAGAAAGGGTGCTGGCTCTGATTCCCTCTGTGTCTTATCTAATTTACCCCTTTTCTGCCTGACTCCTTCAGTCATATCTCTGGCTTTCTAGAAAACCTTACTGCAGGAGACGCTTGTACGTTCTTTCACCTTTTTTTGTTGTAGTAGGCAAAGAGAACAGATAGGTTAGGAAGAATCAGATTTGAGCTGGGTCTACATGCCCTTGGAGCTCTCTCAGGATCAGTGGGGAATTATTATTATTATTTTAATGGTATTAAGCGCTTACTATGTGTTAAGCACTGTTCCAAGCGCTGGCATAGATACAAGTTAATCAGCTCGGACATAGTCCCTGCCCACATAGGGCTCACAGTCTAAATGGGAGGGAGAACAGGTATTGAATCCCTATTTTACAATTATGGAAAGTGAGGCACAAAGAAGTTTAGTGACTTGTCTAAGGTCACACAGCAGATAAGTAGTGGAACCGGGATTAGAACCTAAGTCTTCTGACTCCCAGGCCCATACTCTTTCCACTAGACCGAGCTGCTTCACCATTATTAGATTAATAGGGGAGCCCCAGTGCCCCACTGCTTTGGTCTGGAGTTGAGGGATGCAAGAAGGTGGAGAGTTCCTCTAGATTATAGCTAGGGACAGCATCATTAGGTACAAAGCTCCTCCTAGTAGTTTGTCAGATCAAAGGAACAAGACCCACTCAGAATCCCGTAAGCCTGAGGACGAAGCAGATATCGATGGAGAGCACTCAGTCACTTTACCCACTCCTACCTCACCTCGCTACTCTCCTACTACAACCCAGCCTGCAGACTTTGCTTCTCTAATGCCAACCTTCTCACTGTACTTCGATCTCATCAACCTCACCACCAACCTCTTGTCCACGTTCTTTCTCTGGCCCGGAATACCCTCCCTCTTCATATCTGACAATTAATCTTTCCCCCCTTCAAAGCCTTGTTGAAGGCCCATCTCCCCCAAGAGGGCTTCCCTGATTAAGCCCTCCTTTCCTCTTCCCCCACTCCCTTCTGCACTGCCCTCCCTTTAAGCGTTCCCCACCCTCAGCCCCAAAGTACTTTCTATACCTATCTAATTTTACTTATATTAATGCCAATCTCCCCCTCTAGACTGTAAGCTCAATGAGGGCAGAAAATGTCTGATATACTGCTTCATTTTACTCTCCCAAGTGCTACGTATTGTGCTCTGCACACAGTAAGTGCTCAATAATATGATTGACCGGCTGGCTGACTGAGAGGAAACTTAGTGACTAGCCAAGCCCCACATTGTTGAAATTAAGTGACTCTTTCCGGGGGGTGTAGCCCCTGAAAACCTGCCCCATCATTTGCCCCCGCCTCCAGCTGCTGAAGCTAGATAACTAGCTGATAACTAGCTAACTTGGCTGTTCACCAGACAGTCCTGTTAGGACTTTCCAGGAGGGCATATGCAGAGGCTCCCTGTGAACAGTAGCTTAACCTTACCGGTGGTTCCAGGAAGGCCCAGACCTCACCTGCTTGTAGATTCCTCCCACTGGCTGGATATATTCCTTCCCCTTTTCCTGGGGATCTGTTGGTCTGAATGCCCAGAAGACGACGTTTTGCTCTCTGCCTCACCGGCATAGATTTGGGAATGACAAGGTCTGGCGCCAATTATAAAAAAAGCAAATTAATTTATAGAAATGATTGACAATCCCGATGGAGAAGTTCCAAGGTGAGAAGAGGTTTTCAGAGGGAGTTAGCGTGCCGCAAGTTTTTTTATGAAGATAGAGAAGGCTGTTCCATTTAAGTTGGACAAATTTCTTCCCAGAAGTTGAAAAACCACTACCAGTCAGCAAAGCAGGCTTTTGATTTTGCAACCAACTCTGAAGGATCCTAATTACACTACTTGTCAGTTTTGTGATATTATGCCTTGAATGAACAAAGATGAAATAGTTTGATGAAGCTTCATGTAGCAGTAGACAGCACATTAGGGAATTTCATATTCTTTCAGTGGTGTTTTTTGTGGTATTTAAGTGCTTACTCTGTGCTAGGCACTGGGGCAGATCCAAGCTTAATCAGGTTGTACCCAGTCCCCATCCCACATGGGGCTCCATAGTCTTAATCCCCATTTTACAGATAATTGAGGCACTAGAGAAGTGAAGTGACTTGTCCAAGGCCACACAGCAGACCAGAGATGGAGCTGGGCTTACAGCCCAAGTTCTTCTGACTCCCGAGCCCATGCTCTATGGACTAGAACACGTTGCTTTTGAATAACGTGAAAGTCCAAATACATTCTACCAGCAATCTAACTACGAGATGTACCCCACGATTCGGCCAAAATGCATTCTTTGAAAGCCTGGGGGAGTCGCCAAGAGCTGAAAGGTGGGGTGCACGATTGAGTGCCGATGGACTGCATTTAGAATCCTTGGCATCACCACAAGGTGGCAGGGAAGACCTTAGGAACCCACAAAAATGCCCTTTCGCTTGCCCTGGGTTTAAAAATTAGGTGCCTAATCTCTATTATCGACTGCTCCTTCCCCCCACCATGACCCCGGCCCTGAGGAGAGGGCAGCTGGTCTCTCCATTGCCCAGCCATCCCTGCACTGGTTTCAGCTGCGGGAATGAAACCCAGGTCTCCTTTCCCTCTTCCCCAGGAAGAAGTCAACCCCGAGAACACTCGGCTAGGTTAAACCTCATGCCTGGCCGAGTTTAAGTGGAGCCGGAGGCCGTGCCCTTCCCCTCCCCGTCTTCATTGGCCTACTTCTCAGGATTCCATAGGAAAGACAAAAGTCCGATTTCTTTTTTCCTTCCGCCCCGGGAGAAAATTGTTTAGATAACAACGTTTTTGTAGCCTGATTTAATGCATTTAAAAAAGAAAATAATCACCCTGCTCTTCTGTCCTCTGACCATTGAATTGCTTATCTCTGGCAGCCAGTAATGCCCCCTCCTTCTCCCTACCCCGCCAACCACTCTGTTGTGTTTGTCGCAGATCCTGACGGCCAGTGGGGACGGGACCTGTGCTCTGTGGGATGTGGAGAGCGGGCAGCTGTTGCAGAGTTTCCACGGACATGGGGCAGACGTTCTGTGCCTGGACTTAGCACCTTCAGAGACTGGAAACACCTTTGTATCAGGGGTAAACATGACCTAAAAGGAGTTCCCGGCAGGACCTTATCTGTGGGTGGCACGGGAGAGGCGAGGCTGGGCTGGTGGGCCGGCGTAGTTCGTTCATTCTGGGATTCAGCGTTTATCATTTGCCCAGCACTGTGCTGAGAGCTGCGGTAGGTTCAGGTGAATCGCATCGGAGACAGGCCCTGCGCCCACCATCGGAGGTTCCCTGCAAACTTGGGTCCCTGGGCCAGGTCAGGTTGAGAGAAGCAAACGAGTCACATGAGCCTTTGTCTTGGTCCTAAGAGTAGCCAGGATCTCCGGGAAGGTTTCTTTGGGTGGAATTTATTAGCCCAGTCATCCTCCGGACCAATTGTTTGCCCTCCAAAGAAGGGGAGAGTTGGTCAGTTTGCACTAATGTTCCTTGTCCATGGTGGGAAGGAGCCCAGGGAAGCCAAATTCAGGGTTTGCTTTCACCTCCTTCCCTCTTATCCTTCCCACCCTAGGGTTTCTTTCTGCCTCTGAATAAGTGCTAAATCTGGCTAGTTATTTTCCCTCCTTTTTATCTCCAGGAAATGAGTTAAGAGCCGGTTGGAGCCTTCCTGGGGGGTGGCGGGGACTGGAATTTGGATGTAGGAAGGGGAGAGGCGACATTCTTAGTCCTTCCCTGATCACCCCCACCCTTTCCGTGGGCACACACCCACGCTGACCCTTCGCTTCAGTTCTTATGGAAAGTTTCCAATTCACCGAGTAATGGAGACCAGTGACCCAGAAAACAGTAAGAAGGAAACCAGGTTTGTTCCTGATCACAAGCAAGAATATCAAGTGTCACTGAGCCCTAAAAGACCCAGATTTCAAATTCACTTTAGTTATGAATTGCCCCAAAGACATTCATGACTTTTTGAATGAACTTGAAACCCTGATGAATTACTGCTTTACTCATTAGCATGGTTTAGTGGGAAAAGCCCAGGCTTGGGAGTCAGAGGTCGTGGGTTCCAATCCCAGCTCTGCCGCTTGTCAGCTGTGTGACCTTGGGCGAGTCACTTCACTTCTCTGTGCCTCAGTCACCTCATCTGTAAAATGAGGATGAAGACTATGAGCCCCTCGTGGGACAACCTGATTACCTTGTATCTACCCCAGCGCTTAGAACAGTGCTTGGCACATAGTAAGCACTAAACAAATACCAACATTATTATTATTATTGGGAAAATAAAAATTTGTCAGCCATACTTGCCCTTACGGCATCGCTGGTACTAAAATTTACTGCCCCAAAGACAGTAAATGGGGTGCTGGGGATGGGGCAGAAGAGGCCTGCTTTCACCCAGGCGGGGCCAAAAGGATGTAATGCTTTTACTTTTCCAAAGTGCTTCTCTTGTCAATGATCTCATTTTGTTTTTTATTGTACTTATATATTTTGGTATTTGCTAAGCGCTTGCTATGTACCAGGCACTATACTACATGCTAGGATAGGTGGGTATCCCACAAAGGGCTCACAGTCATAATCGCCTTTTTACAGATGAGGTAACTGAAGCACAGAGAAGTTAAGTGACTTGCCCAAGGTCACCCAGCAGACAAGTGGTGGAGCCAGGATTAGAACCCAGGTCTTCCTGAGTCCCAGGCCTGTGTTGTATCCACTAGGCCACACTTTGAGGGAGAGAAAGGCTAGTATTATTATTCCCGTTGCATAGATGAGGAAACTGAGGCATGGGGCGAGGTTAAGTGATTTCCCCAAGGCCACCTAGCGGGCCAGTGGCAGAGCTAGAACTAGAATCTGAGTTTTCCAACCCTAAGCTCTTTCCATGAAACCATGTTGCCTCATGGGGCCAGGCCATGGGGTGACAGGAATCACTGGATGGCCAAGTCAGGTATCTCCAATTTGGGACTTCTCTACTATTACTACTACTACTACTAACAATAATAATAATAATAGTGATATTAGTGCCAGGCACAGTACAAAGCACAAAGACAATCAGGTTAGACTCAATCTCTGTCCCACCTGGGACTCTCTACCTAAGTAGGAGGGAGAAGAGTTATTGAATCCCCATTTTGCAGATGAGGGAACTGAGGCACAGAGAGGAAAAGGGCCTTGATCTAGGTGACCCAGCAGGCAAGTGGCTTGAAAAAACAGGTCCTGGCCAGTATAAAGGTTGTATGGCTTCTAGACATATGAAAGAGAAATACATTTTCCAAGACTACCAATCCCAGCCACCCTTAAAGACCCCTGCATGTGCTCAATGTCTGGCACAGGAGTGACCACCTCCCCCTAGTAGTGACAGTTGGGCCTGAGCTGAGCCAGGCCCCAGGATTTGGGCCCCTGCAGTGTTCTGACGGCCGGGCAGGGTCACCGTGGTGTTGCTTGGGGTTCATTTTCTCCCAGCCCCCCTTGCTCCCTTTCTCCCCTGCTCCCTCCTTCTACGCTTCCTTCCCCTCCCGCTTCTCATCCCACGCCAAATTCTTCTCCTTGTCCCACTGCTGGTCTTCCTCACTTTTTTCCCTTCCTAAACCTTCAATCGACCAGCCATTCCAACCACCAAAGGAGATTGACCCGACACAGTAACCAACCATGGCCTCTGGTCTTTGCCCAGCAGATGCCCAAATCACATTCCAGAAGAGAGACCCACCATAGAATGAAGACCCTGACCCTCTCTTAGACTCTAAGGTGCAGACTGGCATGTCCCAACCCAAGACCCACTCTGAAATCTGCAGGGAAAGTCCCAGGAAAACAGGGGGGAAGGAAGCAGTTGGGGAGGTGGCCTTTCAAAATGAAGGGGATCTCTGCTCCCTGCAACCAGGTTTGCAGGGGGCTCTCCTGACTGCAGGACAGCTCAGCAGGTGTCTGGCCATCATCAAACAGTGTTTATTTAAATCCCACATGCCTAACCTGAGGTCAAGCACTGCAGAAAGCAAGTCAGGCTGACCTGGCCCTTCCCAGAAACTCCACCTGGAAAAATGTGACTCCCAGATGCGGCTCAGTCACCATTGTACTCAAGAAAAATAGGCCTGGGTCCAGCCTGGGGAGGGGGCTCAAGACGACTTCGAGGAGCCATCGGTGGGCATAACCTGGGTGCTCTTGTCTTCCTAGGGGTGTGACAAGAAAGCCATGGTTTGGGATATGCGGTCCGGACAGTGCATCCAGTCATTCGAAACCCACGAGTCCGACATCAACAGTGTCAGGTTCGTGTACCAGACGTGTTCCGTATCCTGAGGTGGGAAGTGCGTCATGGAAAATGTATTTGGGGTTGTGAGAAATGGTCCTTTCTAGAAGAGTGGGGTGCCTTTGGGAACCAAGCTGGACTGCGAAGCCTCAGATTGGACTCAGACCTCATGGCATGGCCACCCAAGGATCCACGAGACCCAGGGAGCCTAAGAGCTGGGCGAGGGTCCAGTGACCATCTCTGAGATTGACACTTCAGCCTGGCACAGGCCGGAGAGGCCCTAACCTGGGCCCTCAGGACCCTAAGCACCCTGGACTCATGTGGTTGAGCCCATTCTGGGTTCAGTCCACTGGGAGGGGTCAAAGTCCAGACACCATGCTCCTCCCAGGTGGCTGTAGAGAAGTCATATCCCACCCCTAGAGAAGTCGTATCCCACCCCCATCCCCATCCATAGACCAACAAGTCTCCTCAAGGGGCCAGGTCAGCCTGGATCTCTCCTGCCTGAACTTGGCTCTGACCCCCGGATGGGTGCCAAGGCAGCAAAGAGCCCCACCTGGCCCAGCTTCACTATCTCGAGTCCCCAACAGAAGTAGCCTCACAGAGACTCACCTTCTCGATTCACCACGATCCCCTCCCAAATTCCTCTCTGGGCCGGGGCCTGGACCCCAGGATCCTTCCCACCATTGAATCCCCAGGGGACTGGTTTACGCCTCGGAGCTGGTGTTCCCGCTCTGAGGTGAGAGCAAGCAGCGACGTCGACCCACCACCCTTGGGGCGCTTGCTCTGCCGGGGTTCCAGACCGTGATGAGGATCCCACCCCCCGCTGGGTGATGTCCTCCTCACTGGGGATTTGTTCCCTCCAGATACTACCCAAGCGGAGACGCCTTCGCTTCCGGCTCAGATGACGCCACGGTGAGCTTCCTGGGGCAACTCTCACTTTCTCAAATAGCAACTATGCCGGGGACTCATCTCTAGATGAGTGGCGGGGGAGGGACTCCATCCCCCTTTGTGGTTTTGCCCCTTTATCACCCTCTCAGTGGGAGGCGGGGAAGCACAGACTCTGATGTACCGTCTCTGCGCCTGGACTTCATCTCCAGGAGGCCTCCCAGGCCCCTCCTTTCCCGGTCCTGACTAGCAGCGATGCACCAAAGCATCAGAAAGACTGCTTCGTGCTTCTGGGAATGGGGGTGGGGATGCAGCACACTTTCTAAAACACAGTTGAGCTCAGACCCCATTCCTCTTCAATCGAGCAAAAAATGTCAGCAAGGGCTGTGATTCCCTGTCTCCTGGGCAAAGAGCCTTAAAAATTTAAGACTCAGCATATAGCATCCATCCAATAATAATAATAATGGTAGAATTTAAATATTTATAGTGTGCCAAGCACTGTTTTAAGCACTGAGGTAGATACAAGGCAATCAGGTCAATCACAGACCTGTAGTAGGGAGAACAGGTATTGAATCCCCATTTTACAAGTAAGAAAACTGGAGCCCAGAGAAGTTAAGGGACTTGTCCAAGGTCACGCAGCAGGCAAGTGGTGGAACTGGGATTAGAACTCAGGTCCTCTGACTCCAAGGCCTGTGCTCTTTCCAATAGGCCGTGCTGCTTCCTTAGACTGTATGGCATGGGAATCTAATTGCTTTCACAAGTGCAGTCAGCGACAGAGACCATCTTCATGGATTGGGCTCGGGCACTGGTGCAAATTACAGTCCAAATGTCCATATCCCTGAGAGCCCCCCAGCATCACCTCCCAGAAAGTGAGGTGGATTGTGCAGTGGGTCAAAGAGTCCCTTTCCTTGTTCAGTTCCAAACTCTAAAATTCAACAGGCCACAAGCTTTTTCTAGATTTCTGTTTCTCTATCAACCCCCTGAACGCAGCAAGGGTGCTGACCAGTCACCATTCATCTTGGTGTGTCAAAACGGGGGTGAGAGGGCTAGCCCTGGGGGTATCCTGGCTGGTGGGGCTCGTCTAGACTCCCCTTGGATGGGCCCCCAGCTGGCCTTCCTCCATCCCAACCCAAGCTCCACTGGGCCAGTCATCTGTGGCTACCGTCCTTTTGGCCACTCTTCCCCCTGACCCACCCACCTGCCCTCCCCCCCAAGCCCTTAGACTAGCTCATATAGTGAAGGATGGCTGTAGCCTCCCTCAGGGAGAAGTGCTTGGGGCACAGAGCTGGAAAAGAGAGCTTTATTCAAGTCCTGCCTCATGTTCCTTCCTCTGGGAGCCAAGATACGACATTCCCATTTTGGGAGGGAAGAACGGAGTGACTCGCCCCAAATCCAAACCAGGCAGGAGCCCCCTTGCCCACTCAAATCCAGCTGTCCTGAGTTCTCCTGATGTCCACCCAGCTGAACCCAAAAGGCTTCAGTGATACGGATTCCTGTGCAGGAGAGGGAAGAGTTTGGGGACAGGGATGGGACATCTCATTCCTGGTTCTTGGCCCTGGGTGGAGTTTAGAGCCCAGTGCTCCAGGGAGGAGCACCAGGATAGCCACTCCAGCACTTTAAAGCCGGTCTGGGAATAATTAAAGGCTTTCCACAGGTGTTTCTGCTTTTACCTCCACCAAGCCTCATGAGAACTATTCCCAGGGGCAGTTGGCGGTTGAGACAGCCCTGACATTGTTCCCACTTGCCTCTCCCCGACCAAACATGAGGGAAAGAGCGGGTCCCATCCCATCGCAATAGAGACTGTCTCGTGGAACTGCCCGTAACCAAACCTGCATGGCGGGATGACCCAGGGGCCGGGGGGACCGTGCATGTTATTTCCTTTTGACTCCCAGTGTCGCCTTTACGATCTGCGGGCCGACCGGGAAGTCGCCATCTACTCCAAGGAGAGCATCATATTTGGAGCCTCCAGTGTGGATTTCTCCCTCAGTGGTAAGAGCTGCTGCCTCAGGGC
The DNA here is from genome assembly GCF_004115215.2 of Ornithorhynchus anatinus. Classification (NCBI taxonomy): domain Eukaryota; kingdom Metazoa; phylum Chordata; class Mammalia; order Monotremata; family Ornithorhynchidae; genus Ornithorhynchus; species Ornithorhynchus anatinus. The sequence continues at coordinate 28,472,662 of NC_041735.1, forward strand.
CACTTCAGAAATCTCCCGAGCAGAATAAAGAGGCCACATTCTCTCGACGGCGTCCCAGGGACTGAACTCTGCCTGAGCCCCAGACCAGGGCAGGCCCCATCCTGGTCCCCCCTCACCTCCTGTCCCTCTCAGAGAAGGTGGGAATTCAGGGCTTTCCTGCTCCACTACAAGGCAGACCCTTGCAATACCCTGAAGTCTGCCCCAGGTGGGGAGGTGTCCACGGAGCCCCACATCCTCATCATCCATTGTGTTGGGCGGGGCTCACTCTGCTAAACTTGACCCAACTCTCAGAAAGTGCAGGGTCAGTTTTTAGGCCCATGTAGCTCTTCTTTGAGCTTCACGGTGGTTTCGGGGTCCTAACAGAGCTGGACAGAATATCCTGTGTCCTCTGCTTTATGACTTAAGCAGAGGAAGGGTGTGTGGGTGAGTGTGTATGCGTCTGTCCTACGGGCTGAACAAAATGTCCTGGGTCCTCAGTCATGTGACGTAAGCAGAGGAAGGGATGGGTGTGTGTCATAATTAAGGGCTGGACAGAATGTCCTGGGTCCTCTGTCTTGTGATGTAAGTAGAGGAAAGAGTGTGTGTTTGTGTGTGTGAGTGTTTCCGTCACCTAATTAAGAGCCGAACAGAATGTCCTGCCCCCTCCTGCTTGTGATATAAGCTGAGGAAGAGAGTGTGTGTCCATGAGTTGTCACTTTCATTCGCTTAGAGCAGTGATTCTGAAACTTTTATCCCTGCAGAAATCCTTCATCCTTCATTTCCTTCTCCCCTGTCCCGCAGGAGTCACTCCCCATATCCACAATGCCCTCTAAACAGTTGACAAGGGGATGAGAAAAATGACCTGTTCACTTTGTCTAGGAGAGAGAGAGACACTGGGGGAGATGTAAAGCACATTCTGCCTCTACTGATGTTAATGTTGTAGAGAAAGGGGGAGGCTAGGAGTCAGTTATGTGGGAAGATGGTTTTTTAAAGATCCATCCATAGCTGCAGGCAACATCAAACAGATGTTCGGAGCCCCATTGCTCCAGGCCTGGCTAGCCTGAGACTTCCTGATAACCCCCAACATGGGGGTCTGGGAACAAGAGACCCACGCAGCGCAGCGAGAAGTTCAGGGACAGCTCCACTTTTCCCCTTGGCTTTGCAAATATCTCTTTTTAGCATGTGGACTCTTCTCTTCACAGGTCGTTTGCTCTTCTCTGGCTACAACGATTACACTATCAATGTGTGGGATGTTCTGAAAGGGGCTCGGGTTTCCATTCTGTTTGGACACGAGAATCGCGTGAGCACCTTACGGGTTTCACCCGACGGGACGGCTTTCTGCTCGGGATCCTGGGACCACACTCTCAGAGTACGGGAAAGGTTTTCTCACTTCCTGTTGGGTTGGGGATAGCAGAGACCGAGGGACCAGAAGGGCTGGCCTTCAGCGGAGGATGGGTTTGGACCTGAGGCCCGGAGATCGGAATTTGGATCATTTAATCAATTGATGGTATTATTTATTGAGCGCTTACTGTTTGCAGAGCACTTTGCTAACCACTTGGGAGAGTACTCTGCAATAAACACGATCTCTGACCTTACAATCTAGTGGAGGAGGCCGACATTAAAATCAACTACAAATAGGGGAAATAGGGTATAAGGGTACAAATATAAGTAATGTGGGGTTGTGGGTGGGGTGAAAACTTAAATACTTAGGAAATATGAACCCAAGAGCAGACGTCATGCGGAAGGAAGGGAGACTAGGGAAGATGAGCAGTTAGTCAGGGAAGGCTTCATGGAAGAGATATGCTTTCAGTAGGGCTTTGAAAATAGGGAGAGTTGTGGTCAGTTGGATATGAAGAGGGAGGGAGGTTCAGGCAGGAGGGGTGACCTGAGTAAGGAGTCAAAGGCAAGAGATGAGATTGAGACACAGTAAATTGGTGTTAGAGGAGAGAAATGTGCGGCTGGGTTGTAGTGGAGAAGGATCGCAGCATGTTGTAGTGGATAGAGCACAGTTCTGGGAGTCAGAAGATCATGGGGTCTAATTCCGGCTCTGCTGCTTGTCTGCTATGTGACCTTGGGCAAATCACTTCACTTCCTCTGTGCCTCAGTTACCTCATCTGTAAAACAGGAGCTGCAACTGCGAGCCCCACATGGGACAGGGTTCAACTCGATTTGCTTGTATCCACCCCAACACTTAATACAGTGCCGGCACTTAGTAAGCACTTAGCAAAGACCGTCATTATTATTATTGTTATCATTATTATTAAGGGGATAGCTGATTGAATGCCTCACAGCCAATGAAAAGGAGTTCCATGTGGGGATGGGACAACCAATTGGATGTTTTTGAGGAGTGAGAAGATGTGCACAAGACAATTTTTTTGGAAAAATGACCCAGGCAACAGTGTGAAATATGGACTGGACAGGGAGAGGCTGGAGACAGGGAGGTCAACAAGGAGGCTGGTGCAGTAGTCCAAGTGGAATGTGACAAGTCCAGGGACCAGCGTCATAGTAATTTGGACAGAGAGGAGGGGCAGATTCTAGAGAGGAAGGGGCACATTCTAGAGATGTTAGGAAGATAGAACTGAAAGGATTTGCAGGTTGAATGAGGTGAGTTAAGGGTAAAGCCAGGGTTGCAAGCCTGTGAGATGGGGAGGGCGGGAGTGTTGTCTACCCTGATGGGAAAGTCGGGGGGATCAGGGGTTGAATGGGAAGGCCATGCCTCAATGGATGATTTTTGGCAAGTCACCTTACTAGCCGGTACTCTATGCCACACTCTGTATGTGTTCAGATAATGAACATGGTGTTGGGGAGATGGGCAAAATGTCTGGTTTTCTGAGGGTAAAATGATATCACTTTGGAGACCGAAAATTCAAAAAACATATGGTATGGAAATGGTGTTTGAACATAAACTCAAGAGAGGATCCTCCTGCTCAAAGTTCTGGCCTCAGAATAAATCAGATATCTCTCTATCGGTTAAGGGAAAACTTCTGTTTTACTTGTGAGATTGCAGAGTTTTAGAGAAAGAAAATTGAGAATTCTGGAAGTTGCTCCATTACCCAAGAAATGCAATGGTTATTTAGGGGTGAATTTTTACCTCTGAAACCCACGAATTAATGATTCAATTCTTTTTTTTTCCAGATCTGGGCATAATCTGCTATGTCCCCGCTAGATGCAAGTTAATAGTGGAATCTTGGACTACACCATGGAATATCTGAATCTGGAAATGGGATCTGACTTTAAAGAGAATTTAAAGAGGTTTTATTGTTTCAGCCTATTGAAAAAACTTGAGAGCTGAAAGTTCATTCACTTTCTTAGTATGCTATCAAATGTTGTGATGGAAAATGCAACCGCTAGCGAGACCATATTATAAGCATTTAATTCACAGCGAACATCACCCTCTAGGAAAATGTTTTTAATCTTAATTTTAAGATCACTTTTATTAGAAGTGCTTTAGATAATTATGAAATTAGGGTTTTCTCTGAAGTCACCTATCCAACAGAATGCATTCTTACCAGGCACTCTGCACTATATTGTTTGCATGAGTCAAATTCTTTCCTAAGGTAGAGTAAACTGTTCACCCGAGGCAGCCTGATTTCTGGAAAGTTCCTCTTTCAACGATGAATTTTGATGTAGCGTGTTAGAAGCCTGATTTGGGGGAAGGTCCTGGCCAAAAACAACTCCACCCTGACCGTTCACTATCCAGTTAGAGAAAAAGGTCCAGCACTAAGACAATATGTTGCTATTAAACCCTGTTTTCCCTGGCTTTTTGCAATCACTGAATGTAAATAAGACAGCTGCAGGTCAAGGAGGCTGGGAATGGACTGCTCTGTGGTGAGGTAATATCTCTACTTGGTGGGAATTTTTTGTCCTTTGGCTTGGCAAGTCCAACTCCTTTCATTTGAGGAAATACTTCCTGCTGAGCACAGGTGTGTTTGTGGTGCAAATTCCACCCCCCCACACACACGCTCCCGCCCACAAACAATCAACAGTTTTCTCTGAAGAGAATCAGGACAGAGGACTTAATAATAATAATAATAATGGTGGTATTTGTTAAGCGCTTACTATGTGCAAAGCACTGCTCTAAGCGCTGGGGGGATACAAGCTGAACAGGCTGTCCCACCTGGGGCTCACAGTCTTCATCCCCATTTTACAGATGAGGTAACTGAAGCCCCAGAGAAGTGAAGTGACTTGCCCACAGGAGAAGCTGGTAGGACGTTCATGTTTGGGTGGACATTACTGAGTGAACAAAATGCTTTTTGCCCCGATGAATCAGCCTGTTATATTAAAATATGTACTGAGCTGGAAGTGTGATAAAAATCAAACACATGAATTTTGGATAAGTGTTTCATCATCTAGCCGAAGGAGAACTAACCACAGGAAGTCAAAAGATCAATTGGGAAGCAATCCTTTGCTTGAGGTTTGAGTGATGACCTGGGAGAAGGGAAGATAAAGTCTCATTTGGTACTGCTGTTGATTTAGTGTAGGCTGTGTGCTCCAGCAAAGTTTCCGTAAAAACAGGGAGATTGTCCAGGCTTGGAATTTTGTGAAAACAAGATTGGTTGCCAAGAACATTAAAAAATCCGAACTGGGGCTTCAGGGAGGACAGGTTGGTGCTGGTGGAGAGTCTCATGGAGTCCACACAGCCAGCTTGGATGCCCCTTGGAAACGAAGCCCAGAGCAATGCCCTAGCTGAATCATGGAGCCCCTACCATTTCTCTGCTGCTTCCAGAGCTGTGCCTGTGCCCTGGTCTGTCTTATAGGCTGTGCCAGTGCCGCCACAGTCGGGGAGCTGGGTTGGCTGGCATTAGTCATTTAAGCCCAGCAGGAAGCCGAGAGACCGTGGCATCGAACAATCCATCAGTGAAATTTACTGAGCACGAGAAGCGGCCTAGGATAGAGCACGGACCTAGTAGTCAGAAGACCCTGGGTTCTAATCCCGGATCTATCACTTGTCTGCTCTGTGATCTTAGGCAAGTCCCTTCACTTCTCTGGGCCTCAATTCCCTCAACTATAAAATGGGGATTAAGAGTCATTCATTCATTCAATAGTATTTATTGAGCTCTTACTATGTGCAGAGCACTGTACTAAGCGCTTGGAATGTACAAATCAGTAACAGATAGAGACAGTCTTTGACAGGCTTGCGAGACCTACATGGGAAATGTACTCTGTCCAATCCGAACAGCTAGTATCTATCCCAGCGCTTAATGAGATACCTGGCATATAGTAAGGATTTAACAAATGGCATTTTTTTAAAAAATCAAATAAATAACTTTGCTCAGAGCATTTTACTATAAATGATTGGGAGAGTCCAGTAGAGTAAGTTGACCAGTCTCAGCACGAGTATCCACTGCTCGAGATGATTCTGGGTTTTCTCTTCCTGGCTGGCCTGTGGACTCTCTGGGGAAATATCCTATCACGGAGCCCTGCTCCTTCCCTAACCCCCATTGCTGACCTTCTCTCGTGGCTGATAAAAGGCTAAAGTGGCTGAAAGAGCAGATGTGGAGGAAGAGGAGAGAGACAATCTGTGGAGACAGGGTGAATAATGACCGAGGGTAGGGGAGGGTATTCATATGGGCCTCTGATCTGACAGCAGTATTAATTGAGCATTTGCAGGATGCATGACGTTAGGGTACTAGGCGCCTGGGGAATTTATAGAAGAGGTGGAAAAAAAGCCCTCAAGGAGTTTACAAGTCTAAGGAAGGGCATTCAGATTTCATTTCTACCGCTGGCCAACCTGTATACATTTAACGTGTATCACCGTAATAAATAGGCACCCAGATCAGCCTTCAGCCCCAAACTCTTCCTTGCAGTTGGAAATGTCCATTTCAGTTACAATGCCGCGATGAATCGAATGCACTGAGGAAATTGTAGGATGTGGAATAGAGCTCATTGTGCAATATTAAGTTACGCTGTAGACATTTATCCAAAAAAAATTAATGCCCAGGTAGTATTTATTAAGAATATTGTATATTTGTTTTTGAACATACTATGCCGTGTTGAAATGTATGACTTGGCCTAAGTGTAATGAATTGTATTTTACATATTCAAAGTTGTGACTTTTATGAATGGGTTAGGCTATTTCACAGGATTATTTCGTTTTTCCCAGGAGAGTCCTGGGCAGACCGGATTCCATAATTCTTCATTTTTCACGCTTTGGGTTCCATTCTAGTAGTAGTAGAAGTAATATTTTTTTTTAGCACCTAGAGTATGCAAAGTACTGAAATGAGCCCTGGGAAAAACAAACAAAAAAACAAAACATGAGTGAGAATTAGTCCTGTACCCCAAGAGGCTTGCAATCTAAAAATAAGGTGGGTCGGGAGACTGGCAGCAAAAACTTAAGGAAAAATGAAACTGTAAACACGAAAACAATATAAGGCAAGGGCGATAATTACATAGGTACAAACAAAAGAGCAATAGGGAATTTTAGCCCGAGGAGCAGAATTTCAGGCTCTTTGAGGCTTAGAGACCAACAGTGGAAGCTGTAGCCACAGTAACTTCCCTAGATAACAGCAGCAGCCATGGCCTTCCCAGTGAGAAACAGCATGGGCTACTGGATAGAACATGGACCTGGGAGTCAAAGGACCTGGATTCTAATTTCGGTTCGGCCACATCACGTCTGCTCTATGACCTCGAGCGGGTCACTTAACTTGTTTCTGCCAGTTACCTCACCTGTAAAATGGGGGCTAAGACCGTGAGCCCCATGTGGGACATGCACTGTGTCTGACCTGATTAGCTTGCTATCTACCACAGTGCTTAGTACACTGCCTAGCACGTAGTACATGCTTAACAAATGCCATTTAAAAAAAAGTTCTATATGTTTCTCCGGAGGCCCCAGGATAGCACAGATTAGAGAAATGGGGGTCGCCGATGACATAACTCAGCATCCTGGCAGGTTGGAAAACCAAGGCCGTGAACTGCACTGCTTCAGCCACGCCAGCTGGGAGTGAGGCCCCAGGATGGCCCGGAGGAGGATGGGTGGGGGTTACCGGCCATGTAGCTGGCTACTCTGGGGTGTTACCATGGGGGCTACCAGTTCTGCGACCTGCCCAGGGCCATGGGACTAGAACAATGGGACTAGAACAAATCCATTAATGTCAGCTCACTCATTCATGTTTATTGAGCGCTTTCTCTGTGCAGAGCACTATACTAAGCACTTGGGAGAGTACAATGTAACAATAAACAAATACATTCCCTGCCCACTGTCTACAAGGGGAGACAGACATTGATATGAATAACTTGCAGATTAATTACAGATATGTACATCTGTCAGGCAAGCAACAGTCCATTCATCCAACTATTTGTTAACCGAGAAAACCGAGAGATTCGTTGGACCCTCTATTCCTGCCTCTGAGAGAGAAAGGGGAATGCTAGTAACCGTTAGCGCCCCAGGAGGTCATCGTCCGGACGGAAGTCCCTTCCAGGATCGGATGCACTTTCTGTAGCTTCTAATTGGAGGGCTGTTCCCGTGCTGGACCAGTGGGCGTGGGTGGATAGGTCAGCATCCTAAAGTCAGTCAGCTGGTCAGAGAACCGGCCCTTCAGGCAAATCCATTAAATCTTCCACTTGTCCCCAAACTGTCACCGGCGATCAACTCCTGATGTTTGGACACTCGATCTCCACGAGGACATTTACGATCCTCTTAGGATCAGTAATAACATAAACGGCGGCATTGGAGCCTGGGAAACGGCGATAAATGAAACAATGTAGTGGAACGGGGCCTGCTAAGCATAAACAAGGGAGAAAGCTGTCAAGGGCAACATTACTGTCTAAACGACTATCTCCACATTCTATCAAACACAAATACAGAAATATTTATGTAGCACAGGAAGGGTGGGACTCAGGTCCTTCTCTGTGGGCATGTTAGCTGCAGCAGTTTAAACTAACTTTCGACACAAAAGACCGACTCCGTTGTCATGACTCAGGAAGTGCAATAGGAGACACGGTTGTTGTGTCTTTTTCTTGAACGTGCAGTCAACTGGAGTGCGAAGGGAACCGTGCCAGCTGCCCTCTGGAAAGGTGTATCTCTGTTTATCTTGGGTTTATTGTTCAGAACAAACTTTCGATCGTTCAATCGGTAATCATCAAAGCACCCGCTGCGTGCAGAGCGCTGTACTGACCGCTCAGGAGAGTACATCTGGAGCGGAAGACCCGATCCTTGCCCTTGAGGGCTCACTTTCAGCAGTCAAATTCAATGGTTCCAAGCCAAACCGGGAAACAAGGGGGTTGCCCTGAGGATGAACCCAGGAAAAATGGGCCAATGCTCGATAGGAATCTGACCAGAGCCAGCTGCAATGGAGTCTTTCCAGGCACCGTTTCGTTTTGTGCTTGTGTGAAATGTATCTCGCCATTGAAAGGTAGCGGGGGCGAAAGCCATCCTTCCACGGAGTCGCCCCCCAAAACTGACAGCTTCTCTGAGCACGTTTGAATTCTGCTCTCCGGAGCAAGCTCTTTGAGCGGCCCCAGTGCCTCCGATGAACAACGAGTGCTTTCACTTCTGTTCCTCCCTTATCCCTTCAGCATCTCTGTCAGGGAGACCAGGAGAGGTGTGGGCTAGGGTTCCCTCTGCGGGTAAGAAGACAGTTCGGTTTTCATTCCCATGCAACCCGTGAGCTTTTGCTTAGATGTGGAGCTTTGATATGGACATCAGTCCCAGAAAGAAGGAGATAAAATCACTAGCCGTTTCCTTTATGTGGGTCACTTTAACCGTCAGCAGCCTGTCCTTTGTCTTCTCCTTCCTCTTCTCTGTCTCCGCTCCCATTGAGGACTGCCCATCAATGTGCCGGATGGGCTCCTATTGCATTTGGCTAAATAGTCCGCACACTGGGCTTATGCGCCCCCGCCAAGCCCCAAAACAGGGCCTCCTGAGGCCCGGTAGGCTGAGGCGCTGTGCCCGATTAGCAGGCCTACCCATTACGGGGGGCTGTGACAAGGTGACGGGGGCTGTGGCTGGGCTGCCTGGGATCCCAAAGTACCCTGGGGAACATCCAGAAATATGAAGGAAAAAACATGGAATGTGGAGAGTACTTGTATTTTCCAAAGTTCTATCACATCATTTATCACCTTTCGCCCTCAAACTGACACTGGAACTAGGGGCAGGCAAGAATGATCCCATGGTACAGATGAAGAAACCAAGGCCGAGAGAGGTAAGGGACTTGTCCAGGGTCACCCAGCAGGCCAGTGGCAGAGGCTCCACTCCTCAGGACTCCAGACCAACAACCCCTTGCTATTACCATCTGTTCTCACTGCCTCTCACTCAACCCACAATCGACCGGTTATCAAGGATGCCTAGTCCCATGTGCCCTTGGGCATCCTAAGAGAAGCCCACATGTCAAGAGCAAACAAGATTCTATGTTGTTCGGGGGGGTCTTGCATTGGGACCAGGAGAATTTAAGGGGTCTCCCTTGGCAGCTTCTGCCCACCACACCCCGGAAAGGTGAAGCAGGGTTGGACGGGATTGTCCCATGCTGAGATGAGGTTCAGCTAGCCAACCTCATCTCTTCCCATCAATCTTCTCCTTCAGTGCCCATGATCTTTCGTCTCAGCCTTCTGGGATTGGCTGGAGGCCCTGCCCATGGCAGTGGTCCTGAGCCTTTGAACTCTGACTTCTTGGTCTTCCTTGATTCTAAACCACATTTGGATGGTTTCTCCCTAAGAGTAATAGTATTTATTAATGGCTTCCTAGATGCAAAACACTCAACAAAGCACTAGGAAAGAATACCTGGGTGGAAATTAGGCATGGCCCCTGGCCCTGGGTCGGCGGGGGGGGGGGTGGGGGGAGAAAGGGAATGGGGGAGATGGGGGTTGGGGCTCTCCCTGTCATTCGTCTTCATGGTGATTGACTGAAATTCACCAGATGGGACTGAGGTGGGTGCCGAGTGTTTACTTTGCTGTTTTCTGAGGTTGTGCAAGATTCATAAAAAGCAACCCATCTGCTCAGTTTCCAGATAGGGAGGGTTTCATCTGACATTCGCAAATGCGATTCTGTATTGTGATAACTGTTAGAACTAAAAACAACGCCGACTCCAGTTCTCCATCTGCAGGGCAAAATGAGTTGGCTTTGGCACCCTCAGTCTTACTGGAACTTTATGTTTGTTTTCCTTTTGTTAATTTTCATGTTTATTTCGAAGTACAATAGCCTGTTGGCTGGCCCAAATCTGGTTACCCACACTTTCTGGCTTGTCCGTACTCAAAGCACACTGTAGCGAAAGAGAGAGAATGATGTGGGATAGAAGAATTGACAGGGACAGTGACCTTCTCAGTTTGGAACTTGCAAATATGGAGGATCACACTGGAGGATCTAAGAGTGGGAGGCATCCTGAGGGAAGGTGGTCATAAACGGATGGATTTGAAGACTCCTAGGAAAGAAAAGGGAGAAAGAAACAGGGGTCAGGAACTAGTTGAAAAGCCCTCAAGGACATCATGAGAGTTGGGTGTTCCTGAAGAAAAATATTAAGGTCACAAAAAAGATAGGGAAGAAGGAAGAAACTGAGTTGGAATTCACATAAGGAGCTTAGACACAAAGGGAAAGCAGGGAAAATGAATGGAGATTTTCAAGGAAGAGAACAAATCCATCAATACACCATATTTACTGAGAGTTTACTGTGTGCAGAGCACTGTACTGAGCACTTGAGAGAGTACTACATTCATTTATTCAGTCAGTCAACCATATTTATTGAGTGCTTACCATATGCAGAGCACTGTACTAAGCACTTGGGAGAGCACAATGCAACAATAAGCAGACACATTCCCTGTCTTCAGTGAGCTTAAAGTCTAAAAGAGGGGAGACAGACATCAATACAAATAAATGAATTACAGGTATGCGCATAAGTGCTATGGGGCTGGGATGGGGGAAGAACAAAGGAAGCAAGTTAGGGTGATGCAGAAGGGAGTGGGAGAAGAAGAAAGGGGAGGTTTAGTCAGGGAAGGCCCCTTGGAGAAGATATGCCTTCAATAAGGCTTTGAAGGTGGGGAGAGTAATTGTCTGTCAGATTTGAGGAGGGAGGGTGTTCCAGGCCAGAAGCCAGATGTAGGCTAGGGGTCGGGCGGGTCCCACCCCACCACGTAGAGGTGGGTCGGGAGATCCGAGGCACATTGAGAAGGTTGGCATTAGAGGAGTCAAATGTGCAGGCTGGGTTGTGGAAGGAGAGTTGAGAGGGGAAGAGGGGGCTAGGTGGTGGAGTGCTTCAAAGCTAATTGTGAGGAGTTTTTGTTTGGTTAGGAGGTGGATGGGCAACCACTGGAGTTTTTTGAAGAGCAGCATGGTGTGCCCTGAACGTTTTAGTAGAAAAATGGTCCGGGCAGCAGAGCGAAGTATGGACTGGAGTGGGGAGAGACAGGAGGCTGTAAGGAGGTCAGCAAGGAGGCTGATGCAGTAATCCAGGTGGGATACGATGAGTGACTGGAGTAAGGTGGCAGCAATTTGGATGGAGAGGAGAGGAAGGATTTTAATGATGCGGTGAAGGTGGGACAGAGAGGAGCTAGTGATGGATTGATCAGGTGGGTTGAATGAGAGAGAGGAGTCAAGGATGATGATGATAATAATGATGATTGTGGTATTGGTTAAGCACTTACTATGTGCCAAGCACTGTTGTGAGCGCTGCGGTAGATACAGGGTAATCAGGTTGTCTCACGTGGAGCTCACACTAACGCCAAGGTTACAGGATTGTGAGACAGGAAGGATGGTACTGCCATCTACAGTGATGGGCAAGTCAGGGGAGGACAGGGTTTGGGAGGGAAGATAGCAATATAACTATAATCCCACAGTGATCTTTTACCATCTAGAGGACAAAGAAATAGCAGTAGCTTGTAGGAATTAAATCAGAAAGGGTAGAAGAGAAAGTGTGTGTAATTTTCAGAAGACAAAAATAGGAAAATATCTTCCTCTTTAGTAGACAGCAGATGTAGGAAAGTGCCAGGGTTTTGGGGCACCCGAATCATGCCCCCCCTTCCATATCCCCTGCCTCCACCCAGCTGGATGGCAGCTGAGGCAGTTGCAGTTGGTGGGGAGGATGCAGAGTTGACTTAGGCAAAATTGTGGTCCACATGAACTCCGTATTCAGCATTCCTGGGATAATCAGCACACGGGTTCATCTTGGAACAGAGACCAAACATGTTTTTGCTCCTCTTGAGAGCCGCACTCGACTTTGGAGAAAAGTCCATCCCCTTTCTAATGATAATGCTAATAATGATGGTATTTGTTAAGGCCTTACTCTGTGCCAGGCACTGTACTAGGCGCTGGGATGGATACAAGCAAACCGTGTTGGGCACAGTCACTGTCCCACATGGGGCTCACAGTCTCAATTCCCATTTTACAGATGAGGGAACTGAAGCCCACGGCAGTGAAGTGACTTGCCCAAGGTCACACAGCAGACACGTGGTGGAGCTGGGATTAGAACCTATGACCTTCTGACTCCCAGACCCGCGCTCTATCTACTACGCTACGCTGCTTCTCACATAAAAAGGTGCATTTGATCAAATCATAAGTTATTTTCCCAAATACGAAGATCCCGGCACTAAAGTGGAAAAGGGAAGTTCACTAAAATGCTCGTTTTGGCACCCCTGGTCGGGGTTGAGGTGGGGTGAGGGGGAGGAACTGCACGTCATCTGCCTCAAAGGCTGGCCCTAAAGTCGGTTTCATGGAGAAGTGGCGTTTATTCTCTCCCCTGCGCACGCCTCCCTCCTTCCCAGCCAGCACATCTGCTCACAGCAGAGTGGAGATATTGCCAGGATGGAAGTGGGGAGCCACGGATGATGGGCACTTCAAATGTCCTTCCCCTTATTACATGGAATCTGAGGGGGCCGGTGGTAAATATCTACAGCTCTCCCCTTGTTCAAAGCCTTCCTGAACTCCAACTTCCTACCACAAGCCTTCTCCACGACATCTCCATCATCCCTAATCATGCCAACCCAACAGGCCACCTCTAGCATTCATATACTGGGAGATTCGACGATGACAGAATCTCTCGTCAGGAATGACAGATGAGCCTGTCCTGAAACTTCTCCTACGAACCTGAATTAAGCACGGGCCCGGGAGCCAGAGGCCCTGGGATCTAATATCGACTCCACCACTTGCCTGCTGTGTGGCCTTGGGCAAGTCACTTACCTTCTCTGTGCCTCAGTTTCCTAAACTGTAAAATGAGGATTCAATACCTGTTCTCCCTCCTGTTCATTCATTCGTTCATAGAGAAGCAGCGTGGCATGGTGGAAAGAGCACGGGGTTGGGAGTCAGAGGTCGTGGGTTCTAATCCGGGCTCTGCCACTTGTCTGCTGTGTGATCTTGGGCAACTCACTTCACTTTTCTGTGCCTTAGCTCACCTGTAAAATGGGGATTAAGACTGTGAGCCCCATGAGGGACAACCTGATTACCTTGTTTCTACCCCAGCGCTTAGAACTGTGCTTGGCACATAGTAAGCGCTTAACAAATACCATTATTTCCCCCCGATCGGACTGTGAGCTCGTCACTGGGCAGGGACTGTCTCTATCTGTTGCCGAATTGTACTTTCCCAAGTGCTTAGTACAGTGCTCTGCACACAGTAAGTGCTCAATAAATATGATCGAATGAACATTCCAAGCGCTTAGTACAGTGCTCTGCACACAGTAAGGGCTCAATAAATAACTGAATGAATGAATGAATAAATGATTGAAATTCATTCGATCGTATTTATTGAGCACTTACTGTGTGCAGAGCACTGTACTAAGCACTTGGGAAAGTATATGAGAATAAACTGACGCATTTCCTGCCCACAGAGAGCTTACAGTCCAGAGAGGGAGACAGACATTAATATAAAAAAATTAAAGATAAGTACCTAGGTTCTGTGGGTCTGGGAGGGGGGAATGAATGAATAAAGGGAGCAAGTCAGGGCATCGCAGAATGGAGTGGGAGAAGAGGAAAGAAGGGCTAAGCCAGGGAAGATGTGCCTTCAATAAGGTTTTGAAGAGGGAGAGAGCAATCGTCTGTTGGATTTAAGGAGGGAGGGCGTTCCAGGCCGAGGCAGGACGTGAGCAAGGGGTCGGTGGCAAGATAGACGAGATTGCGGTAGAGTGAGAACGTTTGCATTAGAGGACCAAAGTGTTGCAGGCTGGATTGTAGTAGGAGAGTAGTGAGGTGAGGTAGGAGGGGGCAAAGTGATTGAGTGCTTCAAAGCCAGTGGTGAGAAGTTTTTGTTTGATGTGGAGATGGATGGGCAACCACTGGAGTTTCTTGAGGAAACTCCTACTTGACTGTGAGCCCCATATGGGGCAGGGACTGTGACCCACTTGATTAACTTGTATCTACCCCACCATTTAGTGCTTGACACAGAGTAAGTGCTTAAATACCAAAAAAATCAAAATAACCTGAATGGAGGAATTGATTACAGTGCTAGCAGCCTGCTCAGTGTCCCTCCCATTCTCTCATCCCTGTCAGTAATGTTCCCACGGAAGTCCAGTATATGTTGAGGAGACAATTACTCTCCCCTTTGCAAAACCTTATTGAAGGCACATCTCTTCCAAGAAGCCTTCCCTAACTAAGCCCCCCAAAGAAGCAGCGTGGCTCAGTGGAAAGAGCCCGGGCTTGGGAGTCAGAGATCCTGGATTTGAATCCCAGCTCTGCCACTTGGCAGCTGTGTGACTGTGGGCAAGTCACTTCACTTCTCTGTGCCTCAGTTACCTCATCTGTAAAATGGGGATTAAGACTGTGAGCCTCACCTGGGACAACCTGATTACCCTGTATCTACCCCAGCGCTTAGAACAGTGCTCTTCACAGAGTAAGCGCTTAACAAATACCAACATTATTCTTCTTATTATTTACTCTTCTTCTACTTCCTTCTTCTATGGGGCATTTGTTAAATGCTTACTATGTGCCCTTCTTCTGCATTGCCCTGACTTGCTCCCTTTGTTCTCTCCCCCTCCCAGCTCTACTGCATTTGTGTACATATCTGTAATTTTTTTAATATTAATGTCTGTCTCCCCCCATCTTGACTGTAGCTTGTTGTGACAGGGAATGTATCTGTTTACCTCTGTATTGTACTCTCTCAAGCGCGTATTACAGTGCTCTCCACACATTAGAGAGTCAATAAATACAACTGAATGAATGAATGAAAGTAGAAAACCTATCCTCTCTCCTTCGATCTTACCCTCTTTCCCTCCTTAACGGGACCCCTGGCATTGGTCAGAGAGACGGGAGCCTTCCTGGCTCTCCAAGGGTCTAGATCGCTAGCTGTTGGGCTTCGGGAATGCCTGAGGAGATCGTCCTCCGATTTGCATCCCTAGGCCAGGATTCACAGTCTCCAAGCCCCAGAGGGGAAGAGTCCCAAACCCAACAACCCTGCTGGGATCCTCAGGAACTATTATAGTGGGGCGCTCCAGGCCAGATGGATCCTGTCCCCACAATCGGCTTCAAGGCTCCTCACCAACTGGCCACACCTTATCTATCTGCTCTCTTCGCTCAACTATTCCCCAACTCACTGTCTTTGCTCTTCCCGAGCCGACCTGCAGTTTGCTCTCGACTCCTGCCTCCGTCCCCTCACTCATACCGTTCACCCTGTTTGGAACTTAGCACTGGCTTTAAGTCAGTCAGCTCTCCCTCTCCTCTTACCTCGCTGATCTCCTCCTACAAACCACTTCATTCTGCCGACACCACGGTTATCTCGTACTTCCATCTCATATATGCCCTGCCAATGGCTTGCCCGTGTTCTCCCCGTTCCTAGCTGACCACTCTCCCCACCTTCAGAGCCCTCCCAAAATCACATCTCCAAGAGGCCTTCCCTGACTAAGCCCCCAATTTCTCCTCCCATCCCTCTTGTGTCACCAATTCCCTCAAATCTGTACCCCTTAAGCACTTGATATTCACCCCCCCACCCCCACCCTACAGCATTTATGTACATATCCTTACACTCTGCCATTTCCCCTATGTGAAACTTATTTTAACATCTGCCTCCTTATCTAGACTATAAGGTATTTTTATGGTATTTGTTAAGCGCTTACTATGTGCCAGGCACTGTACTAAATGCTGGGGTAGATACAAGCTAATCAGGTTGGACAGAGTCCATGTCCCACACGGGGCTGACAGTCCTATTCCCCATTTGACAGATGAGGTCACTGAGGCACAGAGAAGTGAAGTGTCTTGCCCAAGGTCACACAGCAGACAAGTGGCAGAGCGGGGATTAGAACACAGATCCTTCTGACACTCAGGACTGTGGTCTGTGGTCTGTCCATTACACCACGCTGCTTCCCTTCTCCTGTGCAGGGATCGTGTCAACCAATTCTATTGTAGTGCATTTTCCCAGTGTTTAGTACAGTGTTCTGCACAAAGTAAGTGCTCATTCAAGTGCTTCGTACAGTGCCTGGCACATAGTAAATGCTTAACAGACACCCCAAGTATTATTATTATCATTATTATTATTATGACTATGACTGGGGAGGTTGGTCCAGTCTCCTTGGCCGCAAACATTTCTCCACTTCCAGCCTGGGAACAGTAGAGCAGGATCAAGAGGGATTTAGATACATTCATGGAAGAGGGTCCATGATGGGTGATGAAAGGGTCCTTTAGGGATGTAGAAGGGTAATAATGATAGTAACAGTTGGAGTATTTGTTAAGTGCTTACTATGAGCCAGGCACTGTACTAAGCGCTGGGCGGGGCGGGGGGAGGGGGCAAGCAAATCACGTTGGACAACACTGTCCCTTCTCACCTGGGGCTCCCAGCCTCGATCCCCATTTTATAGATAAGGGAACTGAAGGACAGAGGAAGTGAAGTGACTTGTCCAAGGTCACACGGCAGGCACGTGGGGGAGCCGGGAGTCCTTCCCTAAGTAAGCCACGAGGGTCGATGGTCGGCAGGTCGTCGACTCCCTGTTTCTCCAAGCAGCACGATGGCGGAGGCCGAGCCCAGGGCTGGCAGGGAGGCGGGAGGCCGGAGGTGGGTCTGGCCCGGGATGGAGGACCCGAGAGGTATCATCACTGCCTCTTTCTGGACAAGGATGCCCAAAGGCCAGGGATTACAGGGAGAGGAGAGGACAGGACAGGACAGCAGAGGACAGGACAGGAGAGGACAGGACAGGAGGGGAGGGAAAGGGAGGGGAGGAAAGAAAGAAAGCGAGAGAGAGAGAGAGAGAGAAACAAAGGAAACAGAAGGAGATAAAGAAAAAGAAAGAAGGAGAGAGAACGAAAGAAGGAAAGAAAGAAAAAAGGAAAGAAGAAAGAAAAAGAGAAAAAGAAAGAAGGGAAAGAGAAAAAGAATGAGAAAGAAAGAAAAGAGAGAAAGAGGGGAGAAAGGATTGTCTCTTTTGCCGGATTGTACTTTCCAAGTGCTTAGCACAGTGCCCTGCACACAGTAAGCGCTCAATAAATATGATGGAAGAAAGAAAAAAGAAAGGGAGAAGGAAAGAAAAAAGGAAAGAGAAAGAGACAGAGAAAGTGGAGAGGAAGAAGAGAAAGAAAGAGAAAGAGAGAGAGAGAGAAACAGAGAAAGGGAAGAGAAAGAAGAGGAAGAAAGAAAGAGAGGAGGAAGAAAGAAAGAGAGAAAGAGAGCAAGAAAGTAAGAGAGAAATTGAGAAAGAAAGAGAAGAGGAAGAAAGAGAGAAAGAAAGAAGAGAAAGAGGAAGAAAGAAAGAAGAACGAGAAGGAAAGGGAGAAATAGAGAAAGAAAGAAAAGGAGAAAGGGAGAGAGAGAAATAGAGAAAGAAAGGGAAGAGGAAGAGGAAGAAAGAGAGAAAGAAAGAAAAAGAGAGCGAAAGAAAGAGAAGAGAAAGAGGAAGAAAGGAAGGAAGAAAGGAAGAAAGAAAGAAAGAAGAGGAAGAAAGAAAAAGAGAGAGGAAGAAAGAGAGAGAAAGAGAAGAGAAAGAGGAAGAAAGAAAGGGAGAAAGAAAGAAGAGAAAGAGGAAGAAAGAGAGAGAGAGAGAGAGACACAAAAAAGAAAGACTGGATGGATGAGTGAGTGAGCGAGTGAGCGAGTGAGCGTCGGGGTGCGGAGGGTCCCTCCCGTCCCCAACGCTGGCCCGGCCCGGTCCGGCGTCGGGGCCGCGGGGCCGCGGGGCCGCCGGTCTGCCGGCTCTTTGTTCCCGAGCGGCGGGGGGCGGCGGGGGGCGGCGGGGAGGGAGGGGAGGCGTGTCCTGCGGCCCCCGCCCCGCCCCCGGGAGCCCCCGTGCTCTGCGGCCCCGCCCCCGCGGCCCGCCGCTTAAAGCCCCGCAGCGGCGGCGGCGGGGCCCCCCGCCTCCCGGACCCGCGACCCGGGATCCCCCCCGCCCCGCCCCTCCCCGCCTCCCGGACCCGCGGCCCGGGATCCCCCTCCCCTCCCCGCCCCCGTCCGGAGCGGGAGCGGGAGCCATGGCGGGGTCCCTGCGGGAGCAGACGGCGCTGCTGGTGGCCGACTACCTGGCGCAGTGCGGGCCGGGCCCCGCTCCGCCCGCCCCGCCGCCCAGCCCCGCCGCCGCCACCCTGCGCCGCGCCGCCGCCGCCCTGCGCCGCCAGCACCGCCCCTTCTTCGTCTGCGCCCGCCGGCGGGCCGGGGCCGGGGCCGGACCGGGGGACCGGCCGGGGGACGGAGACGGGGCCGGGGACGGGGACGGGGACGGGGCCGGACCGGCCGCGCTGCTGGCCCAGGTGGCGGCCGAGCTGGACCACGACGGAGGCCTCAACTGGGGGCGGGTGGTGGCCCTGGTGGCCCTGGCCGGGGCGCTGCTGGACCCCGAGCCGGACCCCCGGACCCCCGACCTCAGCCGGACCCTGGCCGACACGCTGTGCCACTACCTGGCCGAGGAGAAGGGCGATTGGCTGCGGGAGCACGGCGGCTGGGTGAGCCCCCCTCTCCTCCCCTCCCCTTCCCGCCCCGGAATCTTCTCCCCTCTTATCCCGTCGTCCGTCTCCCCCCTTTCGACCGTCGGCCCGTGGCCCTTTCCGAGCGCTCAGCCCAGTGCCCCGCACGCCCTAAGCGTCCAACCGATGGGAATGAATGAACGGGGGATGTCCCCCCGGACGGCGGGGCTTCTGGCGGCCGCCGGTTTCTTCCACCCCCTCGAGGGCTCTTTGGGAAAGTTTCCTTCGCGACGCTTGAAGGGTTTCCTTTTTTTTTTTTTACCCTTATAAGGAAGCTTCTTTTTCCCCGCCGAAAAGTTTGGGAAGTCACCGGGACTGCGAGGGAGAGAGACCTTGGTCGGGACTGGGGGGAAATGGCCTCGTGGGCTCCTAAATCTGTGTGCGTCTCGGGTTTGGATGGTGGGATCGGGGCTAGGCGGCCACTGGGCCATGTCCCCGGAGGGCAGGGGTGTCCCGCCCGTGGCTTGTAAGGGAGCCGACCTTCGTCGCCCCCCGGTGCGGCTCCGGTGGCCACGGGTTGGGAGGGAAGAGGCCCTGCCCCGGGCTCCTCCACGTGCCCGCCCACCCCGAGGCCTCCCTCGCCTCCCTGGACCTCGGGGGAGCCCCCTCCTCCAGCAGAAAGACCGTGGGGGCGGGGGGGGGGGGGTGCCCCGTCTTTAGGATGATCGAAGGCCCTGGGGGCTGCCCTTCGGCCCACCGTCCACCCACTGCCTTCCCCTCCCCACCGGGACATCCGCCGACGGGGAGCTTGCCCATCCTAAGCGTCGATGCCTCCTAAATGGCCATCAGCCTCGCTCCCCGCTTTTTAAAAATCCAGCAGAACGCCGCCCGAGCTTAACCGTCGCCGGCTCCTCCGGCTCCCCTCTGCGATGTCCCCCTTTCCTCTGCCTCTTTGTGTGAGCACGTGTGTGCGTGAGACCGACCACCCACAAAACCATTTCCATGAAAGCGTGGCCACCGACGGTCTGGTTTCCGCCCCCTTCCCCCAGCTCCTCCACTTAGGTCGAGGGCTTCTGGGCACACGCGGGGCCCTCGGCACCCCGAGGATTCCTTAGAGCGGTCGGACCCTGGGAAGGCTTCAGGGAAAAATAGCGGGTTTTAGCGCTTTTGGGGGGGAAGAACACTTCCCGGGGCGCCTGCCCTCGGAAATGCTGATCCAAATAGGGAAACTCGCCCCGAAAGTAAACTTCGCGAAGGTGAGAAACTCGAATCGGTGACTCGTACAATTAGAGAATAAAGAACAAAGTTCCGGAAGAAATTAAGGCCCCGGCTTGTTTACACAGACATCTGCCAAGCAGAGTTCAAACACAGCCATCTGGAGTTGTATCCCTGCCACTCTTCATTATCCTGAATAAAAATCTCCTGAAGCAGCTGGCAGCCTTAGTCTCTTGGGTCGGTTCTCAAGCCAGTTACTTGAGGATCTTCCGAGTAACATATGTTCATTGTTCGGCATCGAGAGGGTGAGCCATTTCTCCGACCCTCCGTCCTGCTTTTCAAGAAGCGAGAGAAGAAAAAGGAGGGGACTGTCCCAGCCACAGTAAACTCTGAAATGCCCGTTGGGATTAGAAGTTCCAGCACTCTCATCTCCGTCTAGCTGCTATCAAAGAGTCAAAGGGCAAGATGTCATGAAGCACTAATATTTGTAGGTGATAAGTGCACCTATGGCACAAGGATTGCCAGGCCGACTGCCCAATAGACAGTGAGGCTTCCTCTGAAAGGGTGCCTATTGAGCACCACAAGTGACCGGTTTTCAAAATTCACACTCAAAGTGCATCTGTTTGAAGTGCATTGGGTTTAGTGCGTGAGGATGGTCCATTAATTCTCCCTCTTGTCTCGTTCTCCCCCTCCCAGGATGGCTTCTACCATTTCTTCAACCAACCGGAGGGCCGACCGGCCGAACAGAACAGCGCCTTCTGCAACGCCATCATGGCCGCGGCAGGATTTGGGCTAGCGGGATTAGCCTTCCTCTTGGCCGTGCGGTAGACGGCGATCGGAGAGCGAAGAGAACTCCGATCCGTTCAGCCCTTGCCGTCTCTCTCTTTTTTTTTTTTTTAAGAAAAAAGGCAAATCGACTGACCAGAGACACGAGGTACACTTGCAGAGGGGCAGACGGGAGATGGGTTTTCAAAGGAAAATGGTCCGAGAAGAATTTGAAGGCATCCAGGCGAATGCCGACAGACTGGTACCTGGGATACTGACATCTAAGCTCATTGCAGAGTTTTTAAAAATGTGCATCTTGCTTCCAGCGTCGTTATCCCAACACTGCCAGGCTT
The DNA here is from genome assembly GCF_004115215.2 of Ornithorhynchus anatinus. NCBI lineage: Eukaryota > Metazoa > Chordata > Mammalia > Monotremata > Ornithorhynchidae > Ornithorhynchus > Ornithorhynchus anatinus. The sequence continues at coordinate 28,493,701 of NC_041735.1, forward strand.
GTGTTCTGTCCAGGCTGCCTGGCCTGTGAATGCTGTCATACCTCCAGGGCTCTATTTTGTGAATGAGAGTTGCATGTTGGTGAGATGAGGAAACATGAGAAGGCAGCACGTGACTTAAGCCAGTTTGTAGATGGGAACTTACTTGTACCGAGTGACTTGTGTTTTTATATATATGTGTGTGTGTATATATATATATATACATATATATATATATGTATATATATATATATACTGTTAATGAGTATGTGATGTTCTTGAAGATATAAATATTACATGGCTAGTTTTAGCAAGATAGCGTAGGAATGGCCGCAGTCTCTTAATGTGAGAAACTAATGACAAAACCTTTGTAGTGAATTGGAGTATTGGGAAATCCTTTGAAATCTGGAATTTCTGGGGGTTTCTCTCTCAAACCGCGTTTCCATAGATCTTAATATATTTTTTGGAAATATTTATCTCTGTATAATACTTGTCCTGACAGCAGCATAGCACCTTTTTTATTTTTGTTTACAATTGCTTTTAAAACCTAGGTTCTCATTAAATTTTTATTCTTTTTTTTTAAAAAAAAACACAAAGCCAAAGACCTTGTTTGGGTATTCTCTTGAGCCACTTTCTGTTCCTCTTCCTGCAGCAGTTCTGTTACTCTGTGGCCTTCTTCCCAATAGGAGGGAAGAACCTCCCCTGATACTTACCATATATTTATTTTGGGAGGTAAGCGGGGCGGAGGGGGATGAGACGTCAGTAGCCGGGGGAATGCTGATCCTCCGGAGCTACCACGTATCTTTTTGGGCCCCAAGAAACTCCCCGTCCCACCCCATCTGGAACTGGCATACGTAAGAGGTGAAGACACGAGTCAGGCCTCAGATACCCACCGGGCGCTGCGGCGGGGACGGGCTCGGTGGCGAGTCGGTCGCCAACTGGCTACCCGAGCGCCTGTCCTAAAGAAGAATGCCTTCCCCCAACTCTTGTCCTCTGAATCCTACTGCCAGCGGCTTAGGAGAGCATATGTGCCCCCTCAGCGTCGTGCTTTGAGCGTGCCCGTAAGGTTGACCGGGGATTTCCCGCTGTCGGGTATCTGGCCACGCCGAATGAAACCTGGAGCTGGCTCCCGACTCGCTCGGGGTCCCGCACGAGCAGGCCGCGCAGGGACACGGTGACCGCCGACCACCCCGTGGTGGTTCTCTTTCCCTTCCAGATGGCCACTGCAGCGATGAGGCCCTTGGCCTGCCCCGAGGCGTGAGCAGTCTGGAGCTCACTCGGGCCCGCCCCTCCAGAGTCTCCCCAGAGGTCAGACTGCAGCTCCCCCAGGGGCCAGAGGAGAGGGGACCCTGTTGGGGTGAAGGAAATAAGAATAGCATCTGGGCCAGACAGATTTCACTTTCACTTTTTCCTCAGTCACATTTTAGCTGTGACTCACGTGCTGAGGGATTCCGACACCGCAGTTTCCGACATCCGGTCCACACGCCGTGGTGCTCTGCCCGAGGTGCGGGAAGAGGGGCGGCCGCTCCGGTCCCCCTGCCTCCCCCCTCCACAGATTCCCTCTTCACTCTTGCCCCTCTGATCTATCGCCTGAGGGGCAACCATTACAGGTTGGGTTGAAAGGGGGCACAACTCCACGGGCTAAAGTGGGAGCTTTGGGCGTTCTCGGGCCGGACACTTACCTTGATGAACTCTTGTTTTCCAGAGGAGGGTGGATGGTGGCGACCACAGGATCTGGCCGGCTCACCACCGACTGCTGCTTTTAGCTTAATCATAGCATCGGCCTGGGGCGAGGTGCTTGTTTAGGTCACTGCGACTCCCCCTCAGGAAGGATGTGCCCGTCTGGGTTGGTGGCTGCGGGCGAACAGAGGTGCTCAAACTGCTGCTGAAGTCCGAACCCGTAAATACCATCACTGTAAGAGGAAAGGACTGAGCACAGAAGGGCCCCGACCGATCTCCCTCTTCTCAAGTGGTGGGCGGGGGGGGGCTCACACCCTCTCCCAGAGCACCGGGTTCCCGCGCGGATGCTAAGATTAAGCTAAAGTGGTGGGCTGGGCAGGTCTCTGGGAAACAGAAGTTCAAGGTAAGAGTCCAGCCCGAAAACCCACGATGTTGGGGAAAGACGGGAGAGCGCTGTTCCGGGGCTCCTCTTCCCTGCTGCGTGACTTGGCTGATAGTGACGCTCCACATGTTACCCTACGCCCTTCCTGTTCCCTCCCTACCATCCTTCAGTGACCTCGTGATAGAGCCCGAGGTGCCCAGTAGGGAAGTGTAGCTCCCTCGCTCGTCCGGGAAGCCGAGCACAATCTGCCAATGCTGCTCCTCTCCGGACCCCTCCAAACTTGGGGATTCTGCTTAAAGACCTTTCTCCTCCAGAAACCCTTCCTTCATTCGGCTTCCTCCACCCTCTCATCCCATGACACCCACCTGATCTTCTTTCATTCAATAGTACTTATTGAGCGCTTACTATGTGCAGAGCACTGTACTAAGTGCTTGGAATGAACAAGTCGGCAACAGATATTCTGTATTTTAGCTACTAAAAGGAAGAGTTTACACCATCGGCACCACCCTGCGCAAAGGCGAGAAATAAGGCCGTGTCAGTTAGGTCTCTCCCCTTGTTCTGGGATCCTCCTCCCCGGCCAGGTCTGAGCTAGATGGGAGGGGAGGATGTCAGGCTGGGGGCAGCAGGCAGGGAGGAGAGAAGCGGCGTGGCCTAGTGGCAAGAGCACAGGCTTGGGAGTCGGAGGACATGGGCTCTCAGTCCGGCTCCGCCACTCACCCTGCTGTGAGACCTTGGGTAAGTCACTTAACTCCTGTGCCTCAGTTACCTCCTCTGTAAAATGGGGATTAAGACTGTGAGCCCCATGCGGCACAGGGACCGTGTCCAACCTGATTACGTTGGTGGCCTCGTGGATAGAGCGCGGGCCTGGGCGGCCGAAGGACCTGGGTTCTAATCCCGGCTCCGCCACTGGTCTGCTGTGTGACCTTGGATGAGTCACTTTTCTTCTCCGGGCCTCAGTTACCTCATCTGGAAAATGGAGATTAAGACTGTGAGCCCCATGTGGGACGGGGACTGTGTCCAACCCGATCTGCTTGTATCTACCCCAGCGTTTACTGCAGTGCCTGGTGCCGAGTAAATGCTTAACGAAGAGCATTCATTCATTCATTCATTCATTCAATAGTATTTATTGAGTGCTTACTATGTGCAGAGCACTGTACTAAGCGCTTGGAATGTACAAATCGGAAACAGACAGTCCCTGCCCTTTGACGGGCTTGCAGTCTAATCGGGGGATGATTATTATTAGGTTCCTGAGGTGGCTGCAGCTGCAGGATCGGAGGAAGACTGGGGCTGCGATGGTGCCATGGAAGCAGAAATGTGCTTGTTGAGTGTCGGGGACCTTCCACTCCCACGGGAGCCAGAGGGGAAGCAGGTTACGGCAGGTCCCCGGGACTCTAGGGGCCATACCGGGGGCCGTCCCACCCTTCCGGGCTCGGGATCCCCCCAGCTCCCGCCGACCCCCCGGGAGCACCTCAGACCGCTGAGGCTCCTTTCGTTTTGTGACTTCCTCTCCAGCTGGAAGAGTCCCGCCGCTCTCAGCCCTGGGTTCCAGGCCCAGCCCACTGTCCCCGGAACGCCCGGCGACATTCCTGAGAAACACAGCTTATTTTTGGATTTCCTGTATCCTGATAACATCAGCATTCAAGAGGAGTCTGGTGTTGGGGTCTGGGCGTTCCAGCACCACCTGCCTTTTTCTTTGAAACTGGATGACCTTTTGTATCAGTACGTCCTGCAAACGGAGCCGGCCAGCCCCGCTCCGTGCCAAACCTCTCTCCTGCCCTCCCACAGCCCTATTCAAACGGGTGGCAAAAATTTTCAGGCTTGAAATGGAAAGTGGGTTAAAAATAGCCAGAGTTGTTTGTGTCTTTGAGTCCAAGCACGAAACCTCCTGGAAAAATACATACTCTCTCTTTTTTGCTCTTTTGCTCTTTCTCTCCCCCGCCCCAATCCTCTCCCATAAGGGTACTCGGAGAGGAGGTGGGAGTTGGGTGGCTTTAGGAATGGGGTGCGGGGCAGGTTTTATGTCCTAAAATAGGGAGAGTTCCCTCTGTCCTCATTTTCACCCTATCCAAGACCTCCATCCACCCAATCCTCTCGCCCACCCAGGTGCCTAGTCCCATAGCAGGTGCCCAATAAACACTGTTGGCAACAGGGGTGACGTCTACCTCAGTCCTGCACTTCACCCTTCCAGTGGAGGCTAGCCCAGTGTCCAGCTCCCACAGCCAGAGACTGGAGCTCTGTGGAGCTGAGACCTCTTGAATGAAAGGCGCTCTCTCCAGTGACGGCACAGGTCAGTGGCCTCCTCAGAGGTGGCTGGGAAGAGGATGGGGTTTTTTTTGGTTTTCTTTTTTTTAAGTTTCATTTCTCTTTCTCAAACAGCCCTTAGGAGAAAGAGGAACTCCTGGTTGTTTGCTACTTTGATTAGTGGGAGAGACTGACGCTGGAGCCAGTATTTTGGGCCGGTGCCAAATCTGGCCAAATCTGGTCGTCTCTTCCGACTCCACACCCTGGGGACCCAGGTGACTGCTCACCTATTAGGGGAGGGGAGATGGGGGCGGCTGGGTAGCATCAGGGTTGCTCTAACAAACCCAATCCAAAGCGGATGGGACGGAGAGGAGTCGGACAGGCGGACGTTGGAAGGGTTGGGTATTGTGTTGGGGTGAGCTGCCCCAATCAATCAATTGTATTTAGTGAGCACTTACTGTGTGCAGAGCACAGGATTGTTTGCGAGAGTACACTGGAGCAGTTGGTAGACGTTCCCTGCGCTCGAAGAGCTTACAGTCTCGAAAGGAGACAGTAATATAACTACATTACAGATATGTACCCAATGCTGTAGGGCTGAGGGTGAATAAAGGAGGAAGAAATGGGGTCATCTGCCCTTTCTACCAGGGAGTGAATGGGGTTAGCCCCAGGCCAAACACCAAATGATCTACCGGGACCTCTAAACATAAATATGGTAGATCGTCTAGTACAGAGCCCACATGCCCCATATCTCACTTATCCACACTTGACCAGGATGTCCTGACTGGTATGTTGAGCCACTGCAGGAACTGTGAGGAGGAGGAGGGAGGGGGAAGAAAGGAAGAGAAGCAGCATGACTTCGAGGAAAAAGCACTGGCTTGGGAGTCAGAGGACTTGAGTTCTAATCCCTGCTCTATCACTTGTTTGCTGTGTGACCTTGGGCAAGTCACTTACTATCTCTGTGCCTCAGTTACCTCATCTGTAAATGGGGATTGAGACTCTGAGCCCCACGTGGGACAACCTGATTACATATCCCAGCGCTTAGAACAGTGCTTGGCACAAAGTAAGCATTTAACAAATACCATAATTATTATTATTATTTTCTTCTACCTTCATTGTACTCACAGTCCATTCCTCATATGTACTGAGTAGTAGAGCACTGTAAAAAATGATCGGGAGGAATAGAGCAGAATTAGTAGACACAATCCCTGTCCTCAAGTTGTCCTTTGTATTCAAAGAAGATTCTCTTGATGGTGAAAGCTCTCCCAAGCACTGAACTGTGGTCTAGTGGATAGAGCGTGGCCGAACTGTGGCATAGTGGACAGAATGTGAGCCTGAGAGGAGGACCTGTGCTCTAATCTCGGCTCCACCACCTATCTGTTTGACCTTGGACAAGTCATTTAACTTCTCTGGGCCTCAGTTACCTCATCTGTGAAAAGGGAGTAAGAGTGTGAGACTCACGTGGGACAGGGACCGTGGCCAACCTGATTAACTTGTTTCAACTCCAGTGCTTAGAGCAGCGTTTAGCACGTAGTTGGTGCTAAACTAAACCAGAGAAGCAGCGTGGCTCAGTGGAAAGAGCACGGGCTTTGGAGTCAGGGCTCATGAGTTCGAATCCCAGCTCTGCCACTTGTCAGCTGTGTGACTGTGGGCGAGTCACTTAACTTCTCTGTGCCTCAGTTCCCTCATCTGTAAAATGGGGATTAAGACTGTGAGCCCCACGTGGGACAACCTGATTCCCCTATGTCTACCCCAGCGCTTAGAACAGTGCTCGGCACATAGTAAGCGCTTAACAAATACCAACATTATTATTATTATTATTGCTTAAGAAGTATCACGGTTATTATGACGATTATCTGGACCCAGCCGGTGCTCCATAAAGCTATTGATTGAAGAGGAGGAGGAAGAAGAGGCAGGGATGCCTTCTTTGCTCTTCCAAGTGCTTTGCACACAGTAGGTGCTCAGTAAATGCTACTGACCAAGGAACACGAGGGGTGAGGAGGGGGCCCACACCAGAAGGGCCTGGCGGTGTTGACATCACCACCCTGCACCAACAATTTGCTTTTAATTAGGATGAAGCTCGATGAATCATGTGACCTGTTTGCCTCTAGGTCTAGTAAAGAACAGGCTGGATCTGGCAGCAGAACTGAAAGGTAGAGAGCTGCGGCCATGGCCCCCGCCCGGCCTGCAGCTAACATCTGCTGGGAGGATTTATTTAGGGGGTTGTTGTTTTCCAACAGTCACATGCAGACTTGTGATCGGGTCAGCTGATGAAGCGTTCCATCTTCCAATATTGAATTCCCTCCCAGGAGTTCCCGGGAAAGGGCCGGAGCCGGAGTCGTCCTTGGCACGGCAACTCGGGGCCGGGCCCGCTTGACCGTGCTGGGCCGTGGCACCCCGTCGCCGGCCCCCTGGGCCCGGGGAGGGCATCCCGACCAGAACGGCTGAGGCCCCCAGGAAGCCGCAACTGGAGGGGGCCGGCAGAGGGGCCGCCCGCCACCACCTCCGCGTCCACGTGTTCCAAGTCGGGGGCGCAAACCCGTCCTTGCCGGAGCCTGACTCAGACGGTGATTCCAGAGCGGGGGGCCCGCGGGAGGCCGGACGAGGCCCTCCAGGAAAGTAACACAGAGACGTCTCAGGCACCACCGTGCGCTGATTTCCCGTGATCCTCCAGTGTTTCTTCAGGGGTAGCCTGACCCCCAAACTTGTTCCCCATCCACAGGAACCCTGACACCCGGTGTGGGATTAGATCTTGGCTGCAGGAGCCACACAGGGTCATAAAAGCGTCCGACATAAGAGCGTCTCCGTATCAGTCCTGGATAGGAGACAGAACAACTAATGTCAGCGTTTAGTACAGTGCCCAGCGCTTAGTACTGTGCCTGGCACAGGGTAAGCACTTAACAAATACCATTTAAAATAAAATTGATAATAATAGTCGTACTTAAGCGCTCATTATGTGCCGAGCACTGTTCTAAGCACCAGGGTAGGTATTCATTAATCAGATTGAACCCAGTCCCTGTCCCCTATGGGGTGCACCTCTTAATCCCTGTTTTACGGATGAGGGAACTGAGGCCCAGAGAATTTAAGTGACTTGCCCAAGGTCACACAGCAGATATGTGGCAGAGCCGGGTTTGGAACCCAGGTCCTTCTGACTCCCAGGCGTGTGCTCTATCCACTAAGCCACACCGCCTCTCACAGCTGAACAACCATTGTGCTTCTCACAACATCTCACAACGCCTGTTGGTTGTAGAACTGGCTGACTGGTCACCCTAAATCTGGAACTACCCAGTCCCTCCCTGCCCTCCTCCAAACTCCCCTCAATCAATCAGTCAATCAAGGGTATTTACTGAGTGCTTACTTTATATAGAGCACTGTACTGAATGCTTGGGAGAGTACAACAACTTTGATAGGCACGATCCTTGCTCTCACAGAGCTTACGGTCTAACGGGGCAGCCAGGCATTAAAATAAATCACAGGTAAGGGCAGTACAAGGATCTGTATATGAGTGTACCTTGTACAAGGATCTGTATATGAGTGTATGTGCATTTTGTGAAGGATGGGATGGGAGGGGGAGAATCTAAGTGCTTATGGGATGGAACTAAGTGCTTGGGAGAGGTAGTAGGGAGGGATTACGGCTTCCAGCGGCTTCTTCCCTTTCCCACAGCTTCTATCCCATTGCTTTCGAACTTGCTTACGTGTCCCCTCTCTTAAAAAAACCCTCCCTTAGCCCCATGGCTCCTTTCAGTTATCACCCCATCTCCCTCCTACCATTCCTTTCCAGACTTCTTGAGAGAGTTGTTTACACCCACTGTCTCCACTTCCCCTCCTCCAATTCTCTCCTTGATCCCCTCCAATCTGGTTTCTGCTCCTTTCATTCCATGGACACAGCCCTCTTTAAGGTAAACAATGACCTTCTTCTCACTAAATCTGACGGCCTCTACTTCAGCCTAATCCCCCCAAACCTCTCACCTGCCTTCAACACTGTCGACCGCCCCCTTCTCCTTGAAACTTTATCCAACCTTGGCTTCCCTGACACCGGTTCTTTTCCTATCTCGCTGACCTCTCCTCCTCAGTCTCTTTCATAGGCTCCTCTTCTGCCTCCCACTCTCTGACAGCCTCAAGTCTCAGAATTATTCTATTTTCCATCTTCACCCCATTCCCTTGAGAAGCAGAGTGGTCTAGTGGATAGGCTCCACCGCTTTCCTGCTGGGTGATCTTGGACAAGTCACCTCACTTCTCTGTGCCTCAGTTGCCTCATCTGTAAAATGAGGATGGAGACTGTGAGCCCCATGTAGGACAGGGACTGTATCCAACCCGATTTGCTTAGTACAGTGTCTGGCACATGTAAGTACTTAACAAATACCAGAATTATTGTTATGATGATGATGATGATTTCTTTCCCGTGCATTTAGTAAATAAACCCTCAGTAAATTCCACTGATGATGATGGTGACCAAATTAGGATTGGGAGGATGAGAGATTAGTCAGAGAAGGCTTCCTGGATGAGGTTAGATGTTAGTAAGGCTTTGAAGATGGGGAGAGTCCTGGTCTGTCAGATTTGTACTAGGAGGACAGGGGAAGGGTCTGCCAGCTCTCTTGTGTGGTAATCTCCCAAGTGCTTAGTACAGTGCTCTGCACAGAGTAAGTGCTCAATAAATACCATTGATGAGGGTGAAGGATTTCCAGGCAGGAGGTGGGCTTCAGCCAGAGCTTGAGCGCGAAGCACAGTGAGTTACAGTTAGCTTGAGAGGAATGAAGAATGCGAGCTGGGAAGAGAATCAGTAGGAGGATAAGTTTAAGTTATTTGAGTGCCTCAGGGACAACGGTCAGAAGTTTTCACCTCATGTGGAAAGGAATGGGTAACCAGTGGAGGTTCTTGAGTAAGGAAGGCGTATGTGTGCAGACAGATGTTTTCAAACAATGATCCGGGCAGCAGAGTGGAGTTTGGACGGGAGAGATTGGAGGCAGTCTGGCCTCCCTGCCTCTCTCGGGTCCTTGAGAGATTGTTGGGTTGCTTCCGCCCCAGACAGGGTGTCTCCAGCACTAAGAGTGCTGAAGCCTGCCAGGGGACACCTAGGTCCCCCGGCCCCGTCTGATGTCGCGGGACAAGCTGAACGGAAGCCACAAGATTCTCACTGAGGTCCCTAAACAATAATAACTGGGGTACTCATTAGGTGCTTACTACGTGCCAGGCACTATGCTAAGCGCTGGGGTGGAGACAAGCAAATCGGATCAGCCACAGACTCTGTCCCACATGAGGTTTACAGTCTTAATCCCCATTTTACAGATGAGGTAAGTGAGACACAAAGAAGGTCAAGACCACACAGCAGACAAGGGGCAGAGACAGGATTAGAACCCAGGTCCTTCTGAATTCCAGGCCACTAGACCACACTGCTTCTCCGCTACACACAGGAGGTTTGTGGCCGGAGGGTGGAACCCAACATAACCCCAATAATAGAGTAGTTTTTCAATATGGCGCTCTCGGCCTGGGTGATCTCTTACCCTGGACTGCCCGGTCCCTTCCATCCTCCCACCAGCCTTGTCCTTGCGACCACACGAATGGTCTCTTCACACACAAAGCTGCGCTCGGTGCAAGCAGTCAGAAACAAGCTACTCCTGCTCCAATGGGCTTGAACCCATGTGGCAAATCTGCCCCGACCAATGCCCATTCCTGCCACGCAGCCACCGAGTGCCGGGCGAGTCATGCCAGTGCACTCAGGCAAATCTCCTTGGGAAAGCACCATGATATATCCCGTGCCCCAAAAAGTCAGATGTGATTTGAAAGCAAAGTGGCCTAATGCCAAGAGCACAAGAATGAGAATCAGGAGACCTGGGTTGGCGGTCTGCCGTGTGACCTTGGACAACTCACTTAACCTCTCTGTGCTTAGGGTTCCTCATCTGTAAAATGGGGATTAAATACCTGTATCTCCCTTCTCTTTAGGCAGTGAGCCCATATGGGATGGATCTGGTTTTGATCTAATTGGATTGAATCTATCCCAGAGTTTAGGACATACATAGCATATATATACGTAAACACAAAGGACATTGAACAGTGCTTGGCACATAGTAAGTGCTTAACAAATACCATTCAAAAATGTAAATACAAAGGGCACACACATAAACATACACATATATTTATCTACGATATGTCCTTAGTATTTGAAGAAGACACCACTGATGGTGAAGGGGTTTTCTTGTTATGTTTCGTATGGTGTCCATTGAGCATTTACTGTGTGCCAGGCACGTTTCTAAGCACTGGAGTAGATACAAGCTAATAGGTTGGGCACAATCCCTGTCCCGCATGGGGTTCCCAGCCTTAATCCCCATTTTACAGATGAGGTAACTGAGTCACTCAGAAGTTAAGTGACTTGCCCAAAGTCACCCAGCAGAAAAGTGGCAGAGCAGGGATTAGAACTCGGTTCCTTCGGACTCCCAGGCCCGTGCCCTTTCCACTAGACCATGTCACTTCTCACTTACCAGTGTGTCACCCACAGTCCCAGCCTCAGAATGAGCACAGAATGCTTCCCTTTGTTGTGATGTTTCCATGTTTTCAGCCAGGGGCAATATTTTCTCTTCTGCCTCCTTGGCTCTCATTCCTTACAGACCTTTTAGTCAAAGAGAGTCACTCCTTTCTTTCAGTGAGCTAGGCTGGTTTGTCCTTAGTAACTGACTCCCAGTTTTCAGCATTGTTTTACTGTGTCCTTAAAACATCTCCTCCGCTCTCTTGCTTTCAGTTTCCCAGTTTCAGTGCCATACAGCAGCTGTTTGGGCCTCCTGCTCGCTCTCTCATTCTCCTCACGTATCTCACCCCATTGTAGCCGTGTTAAAGTGAGCAGAGCTTCAATCAATCAATCAATGGTATTTACTGAGCACTTACTATGTGCAGAGCACTGTACTGAGCACTTCGGAGAGTGCAATACGGCAGAATTAGCGGGCACGTTCCCTGCCTTATAAGGAAATTACAGTCTAGAGGTGAGTTTACAGCTTGTTCATTCATTCAATCGTATTTATTGAGTGCTTACTGCGTGCAAAGCCCGTCAAAGGGCAGGGACTGTATCTGTTACCGATCTGTTCATTCCAAGCGCTTAGTACGGTGCTCTGCACATAGTAAGCACTCAATAAATACGATTGAATGAATGAATGAATACTAAGCACCTGGGCGAGTACACATATCAATAAGCAGACTCATTCCCTGCCCACAACGAGCTGATAGTCTAGTGGATTGAGCACAGGGCCGAGAGTCAGAAGGTCCTGGGTTCTAATTCCGGCTCCGCCACTTGTCTGCTGTGGGACCTTGAGCAAGTCACTTCACTTCTCCGTGCTTCAGTTACCTCATCTGTAAAATGGGAATTGAGACATGGGACAGGGACTGTGTCCAACTCGATTTGCTTGTATCCACCCCAGACCTAAGTGCGGTGCCTGGCACGTAGAAAGTGCTTAACAGATACCCTCATTAGTATTATTATGGGGGAGACAGAGATCATATAAATAAATAAATTACAGATGTGGACATAGTGCTGTGGAGCTGGGAGGTGGGGTGAATAAAGGGAGCAAGTCAGGATGACACAGAAAGGAGTGGGAGAAAAGGAGCGCTTAATCAGGGGCAACCTTACAGTCTAGTGATGCTAGGAGACTGACAAGCTTCCAGAACTTCATCATTTGGGAATCTCGCCTTGCCATCTGATATTTGAGTCACACCTGTAAATGACGCCGGTTGGAACCACTTGAGAAGCCGGGTACGGCGCCTGTGTGGGGTCCAGGTCTCCCAGCCGGAGAAAAGGTCGGACCCCGCTACGGCTCGGTAGACTTTTAGTTTGGTCTGGAACCTGACTCCCAGGCTGCTGTCACACTCTGGCAATCTCCCAGAGGATGTTCTGGTTGGCCTTCTCGATTCGGTTTCCTCCTTTCTTGCCTATCGTTGGTCCGTAGGTCGGTGCGAGCTTGGCACACAGAAAGCTCTAGGGACGCCGCAGTTCCAGGGAAGGTTAAGTAGCTTCCACGGCCTCGGCCGAGAGCCAAGCCAATCTTACAGTGGTGCAGGGGGAGTGGCGTCGCAGGACGGCCTGTTTTTCAGACGTGTAGGGAGAGGGACCTTGAGGAGCAGTGGGTGTTTCAGAGCTGCACCTGGAGCTTAAGATTTGATAGATGAATAGAAACAGGCCCAGAATCTCCCTTCAGCTGCATCTCTTTCTCTGTTGTAAAGGACTTTGTGGGAAACTTTCCTTTCTTAATATCTTCCCGGGAAAAAAATGTATTTTGGCAAACTCTCCTCCCGGCACTGAAAATAGATCAGTGCTCTCCGGTTACATGTTGGGCATCTACCCCGCCTAGGCCCACTCTCCCGAGCCTAGGAGAACCCAGCTATCCCCCTTAAAAGCAGTCTCAGCCTGTTCCCCCACCCCGGCAGCCCCCATGACTTTTCCCCTCTCCCTCCACCATATTCGGCAGAAGCCTCTCTCTCCCCAGCTGCCAAGCCCCCTTCCATCATTCAGACCCAACTGCAATGAGCTCCAGTCCCTTCCCTGGCCAACGCTTAGCTCCTATGGCTGGACTAGGGCTAGGAATGAGGTTTCAGACACTTTAGAGAAGCAGCACAGCCTAGGGGATAGACCTCGAGCCTGGGAGACCGATAGACCCGGGTCCTAATTCCGGCTCTGCCACTTGCCTCCCGTATGTTCGTAGGAAAGTCGCTTCGCTTCTCTGTGCCTCAGTTCCCTCTTCTGAAAATGAGGATTAAAACTGTGAGCCCCAAGGGGGACAGGAACGGTGTCCAACCTGATTAACTTCTATCTGCCCCAATTCAATTCAATCATAGTTAATGAGTGCCTGCCATGTATAAAACACTGTACTAAATGCTTGGGTGAGTACAATATAACAATAAATGGACACATCACCTACCCATAGCACCTGTACAGTGCCTGGCTCATAGTAAGCACTTAACAAATGCCACAATTGTCATTATTATTATTCCACTACAAGGGCCAATCGGGGGTGGGGACGGGGAGACGTTCGGCCAACGGCAGGGGGCCAAGATTAACCACATCTTCTGGCGAGCTCTGAAGAGCAGCAGGTTTACACTCCATTTCAACCCGTGGGTGGGGGCCCCGTTTGGTGCCCCGGAATCGGTCTTAGGGCTTTCCTCTGGCCGGCGCAGTGACTGGAAGGCGACTGCTCAGATCAGCTGTTAAAGGGTGAGAGAATTATTTCTCAGAAACCAGCCAGAGCAGAGGAAATGATCTGTCTCATAGTCTTTGACAAGTCCTACCCACCCCACCACAACTCTTTCTCCAATCAGTGGGGAAGAAGGTTACAGGCTCTCCAGTAACCGGGGCGCCTGCAGTCACGAGCCGAGCCGGCCGGGGTAGCCTTAGAAGGGAGGCTTCTCTGTCGAGGAGTCCGCGGAGGTTTCTGCAGGTGGCCTCCCGCCGGGCTTGTAGAGAGGAAAACAGCCCCAGCCCCAGCACGGCACTGTCCTGGGTGGTTTCCTCATCTGCAAAATGGGGTTCAGACACCTGGTTTTTTTTTATTATGGTATTTATTAAGCACTTGCTTTGTGCCAGCCACTGAACTAAGCGCTGTGGGTAGGTACAAGCTAATCAGGTTGGCTACAACCCCTGTCCCACATGGGCTCCCCGTCTCAATTCCCATTTTACAGATGAGGTAACTGAGGCCCGGAGAAGCCCTAGGTCAGCCAGCAGGTGTGGTGGAGCCAAGAAGAACCCAGGTCCTTCTGACTCCCAGACCCATGCTCCATCCACTAGGCCACACTATTTCCCCCTCCCCTCTAGATTGTGAGCCCCGTGTGGGAGGGCGCCTGGTTTGGACCTGATTATCGTAGATTTAGCTCAGCACTTAGTACAGCACTTGGCCTAGAGTAAGTGCTTAACAAAGACCACAGGTTGCATTACTAGGGAGGGCAGTTGCAGAAGAGCAGCTCTAGTCCTTGGCAACTTCCTGCTGGGAGGTCCCCAAGGGGAACATTGGCCCCCCTCCAAATCTTCATTTCTGGCAACCCCAACTCCCCCTCAAGCTCCAACACAAGGGTAGGCAGGATTGGACCAACTTTCCAGGATGCTGAGCCACTGGAAGGAGCTCCCTGAGATGGGGCTTCTGGGAGGGGTAAATTTCTGTGGGGCAATACTAGGGAGTTACTACCAACTCTATGGGGATGATTCCCAAATCTACCTCTCCAGCTCCAACCTCTCTCCTTCTCTGCAGTCTCACATTTCCTCCTGCTTTCAGGACACCTCTTCTTGGATGTCCCGCCAACACCTCAAACTTAACCATATAAAACTTCTCATCTTCACACCCAAACCCTGCCTCCCCCTATTTCCCATCACTGTAAACACCACCAACATCCTCTGTCTCACATGCCCGGAACCTTAGCCTTATCCTCGGCTCGTCTCTCTCATTCACGCATTCGCTCTGTCACCAAATCCTGTCGGTTCTAAGGGGGAGAGAGGAAATGTGTTTTTTTATCTCCACTTTACAGATGAGGAAACTGAGGCACAGAGAAGTTCAGTGACTTGCCCAAGGTCACAGGGCAGGCAGGTGGTAGAGCCGGGATTAGAACTCAGGTCTCCTGGCTCCCAGGCTCATGGTCTTTCCACTAGGCCAAAGTTCACTTGGAGGAACGAAGAGTGTTTCTCCCCAGCTTCCGGGCCATCTCAGCCTGGCATTCCCTCCCTCTGAAGAAATCCCTGCCTGAACCTGGAGTCTCCTGCAGATCCCAACTTGGGACCCTGACATCCCAAATCAGCAAATGAGTATTGGCCCTGCTATTTAAAAGGGCCAGCACAAAAGTCCCCGGGGAAAATGATGATGTTGGTATTTGTTAAGCGCTTACTATGTGCCCAGCACTGTTCTAAGCGCTGGGGTAGAACCAGGGGAATCAGGGTGTCCCACGTGGGGCTCACAGTCTGCATCCCCATTTTACAGATGAGGTAACTGAGGCACCGAGAAGTTAAGTGACTTGCCCAAAGTCACACAGCTGACAAGTGACCGAGCCGGGATTCAAACCCCTGACCTCTGACTCCAAAGCCCGTGCTCTTTCCACTGAGCCACGCTGCTTCTCTAAAAGGTTTGCTTGTGGTGAGAATCAAATCCACATGGAGTCCAGCTCTGCTCTGCTCCTTCAGCCACATGAGAACAATTATGGATTGCTGATTCTGGATCATGGGACCCGAGGCACTGCAAATTCCATTCTTCCCTGCTGTTTGATTTTCTCGGGATCAGGAGTCAAGCCCAATCCTTTGAGCCGCACGTCCGGCCTTATCCGCCAGGCAGTCTTGCCTCTGGCAGCACCCAGAGAAGGCCGGCTCTGGCTCCCGCCTCAGCTCCCAGGAGGGCTGGGGGCGGGTGGAGGTGGAGTGGGGGGAGGGGCGACTTTCCTTCCATAATAATATTGATATTAATCATCCTTCCCTGTATTTGCCTGGTGCTTTTTTAAATTTTTCCAGTGCCCTTTCACCTCAGTGATCTCATTTTGTCTTGGCAACATTCCGGTGAGGTAGGGAGGGGCAGGTGTCATCCCTGTTTTGCCGATGAGGAAATGGGGCACGGGGAGGTTAAATAACTTATTCAAGGTTACACAGCAAGCCGGTGGCAGAACTGGAACTAGAACTCGGGTCTCCTGTTTCCCAGCTTCACGTTCTCCCCACTGGTGACATCGTCATTATCATCGTTATCGTTATCACCACCACCACCGCTGTGACGGTGATCACCGCCACCACAGACTGAGTACATCCTGTGTGAGAGCACAGTACTAGTTACTGGAGGGATGCCTGGAAGAACTATAAAAAGCATAATCCCTGACGCTTACAATCTCTTTCGGGGAGTCGAGCAAACAAACTGTCGTGAGAAATTGAGCAGGCAAATGAACCACGATTAAAAACCACCCTATTTATTTTTTTAATGAGATGTACATCACCTTGATTCTATTTATTTGCTATTGTTATAATGAGATGTTCTTCCCCTTGATTCTATTTATTGCCATTGTTCTTGTCTGTCTGTCTCCCCCGATTAGACTGTAAGCCCGTCAAAGGGCAGGGACTGTCTCTATCTGTTACCGATTTGTACATTCCAAGCGCTTAGTACAGTGCTCTGCACATAGTAAGCGCTCAATAAATACTACTGAATGAATGAATAAAGGAGAGTGAGAAAGTTTACAAAAGGCAGACCCAGTGGCTAAGTGCATCACAGGGCTGAGGGGATGGTCCGGCCACAAAGGTGCATGTCTGGCAGGGAGGGGTGGGGTGGGGAGATGAGTCGGGGACGGCTTCTTGGAGAGGGCTTTTGGGAAGTCTCCTCTCTGGGGCCATGGGCAATTTGGGCTGCCATAACACCAGGTGGTTTGAGAAAGCTGTGAGACCGAGCCGTGGTCTGGCCTGAGAGACCGTGACGGTCAGAGCTCTGGAGGCCACAAAAGGTCAATGCCTCCCCCACGGCTGTGGACAGCAGAGTGCGAAGAGACCCTTGGCAGAGCACACAGGAGGAATGGGAGACATTTTCACCACCAGCACTGCCCACCCCCACCCCCCGGGCCTTTACCCCACCCCGGCTCATTGAAGGGACTGATCTGAGGCGAGTGAAGGGCATGGGCGGTGGGGAGACAGGGAGAGGGAATCCAAGGAGGAGGTGGTTTGAAAGGTGGAGTTGAAGGGTCTGTTGGGGTGGGCTGGGATGAATTGGCAGTGGGGGAAATGAAAAGTGAGCTGTTTGGTGTGGGCTGGGGTGGAAGGTGGTGAGGAAGGAAGTTAATAATAATACTAATGATGATGATGATGGTATTTGTTAAGTGCTTACTATGTGCCAAGCACCATTCTAAGCACTGAAGTATATACAAGGTAATCAGGTTGCCCCACGTGGGGCTCACAGTCTTAACTGAGGCACAGAAAAGTTAAATGGCTTGTCCGAGGTCACACAGCAGACAAGTGGCAGAGCCGGAATTTGAACCCAAGTCCTCTAACTCCCAAGCCTGTGCTCTTTTCACTAAGCCATGCTGCTTGAGTGAGGAGTGTGGATTCAAGGAGGGAGGAGAGTAACGGGTAAAAATACGAGAGGGAGGGAAGGTGGGGTGGGTAGGTGAGAATGAGTGAAGTGGCAGGTGAAAAGGGGAAGGACAGGGTCTGGATAGAGCAGGAGGTAGGAAGATTCATTCATTCATTCAGTTGTATTTATTGAGTGCTTACTGTGTGCCGAGCACTGAACTAAGCGCTACCCAGTGAGAGGGGAGGGGCTAGAGACGGGGAAAGATGAGACATTGGCATGTGGCCTAGTAGAAAGAGCACAGGACTTTGCACATAGTAAGTACTTAGTAAATACTATTTATTGATTGGGAGTCAAGAAAACCAGATTCTAGTCCCAGAACTGCTATAGGCTGACTTGGCAACCACGGGCAAGTCACTGAGCCTCTCTGGGCCTCAGTTTCCTCATCCCTCCTTAGACTGTGAGTTCTGTTTCGGTTTGGATAGTATCCAAACAGACTATCCTGAATCTCCCCCAGAGTTTATCCCAGTGCTTGACTTTTGGGAAGTGCTGATTCCAAACCCACATCTTCAGCCCTGATCTTTCTTCTCCTCTGCAGTATCATATTTCCTTCTGCCTTGGGGACATTTCTACATGGATGTCCTGCCAACACCTCAAACTTAACATGTCCAAAGCAGGACTCCTTATCTTCCTACCCAAATCCCTCCCTCCCCATGACTTTTCCACCACTGTAGGCAACGCCATCATCCTCTCTGACTCACGAGCCCGTGACCTGGGCATTATCCTCGACTCATCTCCCTCATTCAATCCAAATATTCAGTCTGTCACCAAATCCTTTCCATTTAACCTTCACAACATGGCTAAAATCCACCCTTTCCTCAACTGCTACCATGGAAATTCAAGCACTTATCCTATCCTCAGCCTCCTTGCTCTCCTCCCTGTCTCTCGTCTCTCCCCACTTCAGTCCACGATTCACTCTGCTGCCCAGATCCTTTTTCTACAGAACTGCTGAGTGCATATTCATCTGTAAAATGGGGATTAAGACTGTGAGCCCCACATGGGACAACCTGATTCCCCTGTGTTTACCCCAGCGCTTAGAACAGTGCTCTGCACATAGTAAGCACTTAACAAATACCAACATTATTATATTTCCCCACTCATCAAGAACCTCCTGTGGTTGTCCGTCCACCTCCACATCAAGCTGAAACTGCTTACCATTAGCTTTACAACACTCAATCACCTTTCTTCCTTTACCATATCTTGCTGCTTTCCTACTTACAACCCAGCCGGCACCCTTCACTCTAATGCCAACCTACCCACTGTACCTTGATCTCTTCTATCTCGCCACCAACCTCTCACCCACATCCTGCCTCTGGCCTAGAACTCCCTCCCTCTTCTTTCCAACAGATGGTGACTCTCCCCAACTTCAAAGCCATATTAAAAACACATCTTCTTGAAGAGGCCTTCCCTGACTAAGCCCTCATTTCCTCTTCTCCCACTCCTTCTGAGTCACCCTTGCTCTTGAGTTTACACCCTTTATTCACCCCTCCCTCAATCCCACAGCATTTAGGTACATGGCCGTAATTTGTTTATTTATACTAATGTCTGTCTCCCCTCTCTACTGTAAGATCCTTGTTGTGGGCAAGGAACATGCCTACCAACTCTGTTATAGTGTACTCTCCCTAGTGCTTAGTACAGTGCTCTGCACATGGTATGCACTCAATAAATATAATCGATCGATTGCAGAATAAATATCAGGAGTTGAGAGTACAGGAAGGAAAAGACAAACTCCTTTGAGCATCATCAGGTAGAGGATAGAGAAAAAATCAAAGGGATAATCCCGCCACTAAATGAAACAATGGAGTACCCATCCCTGGAATTCCAGGATGTCATTCCCCATCCCGGTGAGCTGTCCCACCCCGAGAAAGATCGAGTAGAGTTGAAGAAGGTACAGCATCAGGTGATAGTGATGATCAGAGGAGGAGAAGCTTCTGTGTGAGAGACATGGGTGAGGTTAGGACCCCAATCTGGAGAGATGAAAGCTGAGGGGAGAGTAGATTGAAGTTCTCAAATCACTAAAGGGTGGACAGGGTGCTGAGTGGTTGCCAAATGCAGGACCACCGGGTCAAGGGGCCACCCGCTGAGTCTTGGTCTTGGTAACAGAAGAGGAGTCAGAAATAAACACTGCTTCAGCCAGCGAGTAGAGAGCTCATGGAATTCCTTCCTTCAGACAGTCGTGCAGGGAGGAAATATCAGCAGGTTCAAGAGGGGTTTGGATAAAGCCGTGGACGAGCCATGGGAAGGAGAGCTACTGGAGGGAATGTTAATGATGATCCATCTTTCATCCCTAAATACCAAGCTGGAAATAGCTCACACTGGGATTTCCTTCCTGGCAGCAGGGCTGTTTCTCAAGGCAGTGCTGTTGCCCCCACCCAGTAGCCCAGGAGGGAGGCCAATGGCACCATGATGCCAAGTCTCCTGGTGCCACTGTTGAAGACAGAAAGTGCCCAGTTCTTCCTTAGCACATGCTTATTACACCTTTTGGGTAGAACACTGATGAAGTGCGATTTAGTGGCTAGAGCCTGGGCCTGGGAGTCAGAAGAACCTGCTTCTAATCCTCGCTCGGCCACATGTCACTTAATTTCTCTAGGCCTCAGTTACCTCATGTGTGAAATGGGGATAAGAGTGTGAGCCTCATGTGGGACAGGGACCGTGTCCAATCTGATTAATTTGTATCTACCCCAGTATTAAGAGTAAGCACTTAACGAATATCATATCTTCACAACATCGCTAAAGTCTGCCCTTTCCTCTCCATCCAAACCGCTACCATGTTAAAACAATCACTCATCCTATCATGCTGGGGTTACTGCATCGGCCTCCTTGCTGACCTCTCAGCCTCCAGTCTCTCCCGACTCCAGTCTGTACTTCACTCTGCCGCCTGGATCATTTTTCTACAGAAACGTTCAGGACATGTTTCCCCACTCCTCAAAAAACTCCAGGGGTTGCCCATCCACCTCCGCATCAAACAAAAACTCCTCACCTTTGGCTTTAAAGCACTCCATCACCATGCCCCTGTCTACCTCACTTCACTGCAACCCATCAGGCACACTACGCTCCTTTATTGCTAACTTTCTCACTGTGCCTCGATCGTGCTGCCAATCCCTCGTCCACGTTCTGCCTCTGGCCTGGAACGCCCTCCTCCTCAAATCTGACAGACAATTACTCTCCCCTTCTTCAAAGCCTAATTGAAGGCACATCTTCTTCAAGAGGCCTTCCCTTATTAAGTCTCCCTTTCCTCTTCTTCCACTCCATTCTGCATCTCCCTGACTTGCTCCCTTTGTTCTTCCCCCCTCCCAACCCTACAGCACTTAGGAACATATCTGTAATATATTTATATTAACGTCTGTCTCCCTTCCTCTAGACTGTAAGCTCACTGTGGGCAGGGAATGTGTCTGTTTATTGTTTTATTGTATTCTCCCAAGTGTTTAGTATAGTGCTGTGCACACAGTAAGCACTCAATCAATACAATGGAATGAATGAATGATTATTATAGTCTTCGAAACTCCCTCCATCTTAGACTGTGAGCCCCGGGCAGGTCACAGACTGTGTCTAACCTGTTTATCTTGGCCATATCCCAGCTCTGGTCACCTAATAGGTGCTCAGTAAAGTCATAATTCTATGAAACTTGGCAAATTGGTCTTTCTACAACACCTGTCTGTCTGGATAGAACACAGAAACATATTTGCTGCACCGGTCAAGCCTCACAGGATTAAACACCAGTGTTCCTGAACACAGGGCTCGCCAGCTGCAGGAGAACTGAATGCGCTGATCGGGGGGTCTGAGATGCTCATGCTGAAGGCCTTGGATGCTGGAGACTTGCTGAGACTCCTTTAGACTGTAAGCTCGTTGTGAAAAGGGAATGTGTCCATTATATTGTACTCTCCCAAGTGCTTAGTAAAGTGTCTGCACACAGTAAATGCTCAATAAATTCAATTGATTGACTGAGTGTCTCTCTTCTCCAGGCCCCAAAAGGACCACACCCTCCAACCTGGAGATCGGTTCTGCTGAGCCCACTTGACCCACTTGATGGTCCCAAGACTCCCACGTCGCAGGGGTCTGGAGCCGGTAGAGGTTAGTGGGGCTCATCGGCTGGGGGTGGTGGGGGTAGATAGAGGATGGGAGAGAGAGTATCAAGGTCTGAGCAGCTTTGCTGCCCAGTAAACTTGCTGTGACTTTATACAGAGGTGAATTCCTGTCACTGAGGACCCAGGTGAGAATCCTGCTGGTCACTGGATAAAAAAAGTAACTGTGGAATTTGTTAAACACTTACTTTGTGTCAAGCACCAGGCTTGTGTTAGAGTAGATACCAGACAATCAGGGCAGATGCTCAGCCCCTATCCAACCCCAGGCTCACAGTCTAAGGGAGAAGGAGAACAGGTGTCATCCCCATTTTATAGATGAAGAAACAGGCTCAGAGAAATTAAGTCACTTGCCCAAGGTCACACAGCAGGCAAGTGGTGGGGCTGGGATTAGAACTCAAGTGTCTTGACTCCCAGCCCTCTGCTCCTTCTGTTAGGTCATGATTCCAAGTCCCTACACAAATTAGCAGAATTCCTTGAGCCTCCCTGGTCCCTCATTCGTTCCCAGTCAGGCACTGCTCCTCGTCTCTTCCCTTTTCCTTTCCTTCTCCCTTCAGACCAGGGGAGAAAGGACCCTCTCAGTTTACTCTCTTAGAAAGATCTTTACTATATCCTATGGAAAAATAACAACCCACTATTCACAGCCATTCCCTACTTTACTGGAGGGTTTCAGGGTGATTTTACTGCCAAATCAACAGAACCCTCCCCACTGACTCCTCCAGCCTTGTGACTCTGACTCCATAACTCATGCTCAAATATGTTGACATGGACATTTCCTGAGAGCGTTAGCTAAGCCTGCTGTCTGCGTTCTTGCTGAGTTAATGTGTCTTCCCAAGATTTTGCTAAGGTTATTCGATTCTCCTCAGCCATCTGAAAACACCCGGCTTGATCAGAAACCAGGAAGCTTCCAGTGGGCTGCTGTCTCCTTCCCTCCGGACCCACCCGGGCCTCAGTCCTGAGTTGGATGCTGGCCTGTGTCCTTTCGGTTATGTCACCTCATTTGAGACCCAAGGAGAAACTCTTGGGGGAGGGGAGAGAAAGGTCCTCGGTGATACAGTTAGGATTCCCATCCAGTTTTTCTTTCAATTCCCCTTGCGTTCAGGGCCCAGTCTGATGGAAGCCAGAAACTTTCACTGACAGAACACAGTGGTTCCTAGGGGCTCACGACCTGGAAATAATAGCCCATCTGGAACCCTGGAAGCCCCTTCCTTGTAGCAGGGCTTCCTCCCAGAGCACTGGCCTGTGGCTCACTTTCTTATTGCTATTCCTATTTCCTATTCCTATTGAGTTTGGTGGAGATGTTATTTACATCAACTCCGACCCTTTCCTAGGAAGTGTTCTCCCTTCAGAAGAGCAGAGACCGTGAAGCGGAACTGTGGTGGATGGCCCACCTGAAATCTCCCGGCCATGGCTCATTAAGCATTTACTGCGTTCAGAGCCCTGTACTAAGCCTTGGGAAAGAATATGCAGGTAGGAATTAAATATCATCCCTGTCCCACAAGGGCTCACAATCCAAGAATATAAGACAGGGAGAGGAGACTGGTGACCTACACAAAAGGAAAGCTAAAACATTAAGAATGGTAAAATGACATAAAAAAGACCAGTACAGAGATAAGCATAAAAATAAAATAGAAAAAGCAGCAGGGTACTGAGGCTGGAAAAGCAGAGTTTTGGACTCCTCGCATCCCAGAATCCGACAGTCACGGCCACAGTATCTGCCGCAGCCAGGGCCTTCCTGACATTCTGAGGCTTATCTCCTCCAAGAGGCCTTCCCTGACTAAGCCGTCCTTTCCTCTTCTTCCACACTCATCTGCATCACCCTGACTCTCTCCCTCTATTCATCCCTCCTCCCAGCCCCACAGCACTTACATACATTTATTTCTTTATATCAATGTCTGTCTCTCCTTCTAGACTGTAAGCTCACTGTAGGCAGGGAATGTTTCTGTTTATTGTTATATTGTACTCTTCCAAGTGCTCAGAACAGTGCTCTGCACCCAGTAAGAGCTCCATAGATATGACTGACAGGCTGACTGACTCTACATAATCAAACCAGGATAGGACTGGACCAGTGTGGAGACCGTTTGGATGGAGAAGGAAGGGGAATTTTCTAGAAATGTTGTAGAGGAAGGGCCCTAGACTTGCAGTATTTAGTATCAGTATTTAGTGGTAATATTTAACCACAGACTGAATATGGGAGTTGAAATAGAGGGACGAGCCAAAGGTGATGCCAAGATCATGGGCTTGAGAGGTGGGAAGGACGGCGGTGGTGTCAACTGTTGATGGAAAAGTTAAGAGGAGGAGAGGATTTGGAAATTGAAGCTGGAGAATTCGGTTTTAGACATATTGAGCTCCAAGTGCCAGCAGCCCGGCCATGTATTGATGTCCGAAGGCAAGAGGAGATGCAGGATTGCAGGGAAGGAGAGGATCGGAGCAGACCAGGTAGATTTGGGCATCATCAGCACAGAGGTGGTAGTGGAAGCTGAGTGAGCGGATGAGCTCCTCCAGGGAGTGAGTGGAAATTGCAAAGAGAAGGGAACCCAAGAAAGAGCAATATGGAAAGTCCTCAGTTAGGGGTGAAAGACAGAGGAAGAGCCGATCGAAGAGAATTTGAGGGATCAACCAGAGAGGTAAGAGGAGAACCCATAAAGAACTGTGGCAGGAAACCAAGGTTAGATAGGGATCTAGAAGGGAGTAGTCCACAGCACAGAAGGAGGCTTTACTGTCCACCCAGAACAAGCTGACCAGATCTGTGTCAGCAATCACACCTTTTCATTCACTTTGTGCACTCTTCCCACTCCTTCTTCAACAATGCCCCGATATACATTTATGTACACACAACACACATATACAGTCACAGAGATACAGTACACACATACCTAATACATGCATCCAATCTATACATACCCAGGCAAGCTAACTCAAACACACATGGGTTCTATTCAGATGGGCCTTTTTTCCCCACACACATGTACAGTACACACTTGCCGACCCAATCTGCACACACACATGATCTACATACAACCAAACACACACACACACACACCACTCATAAGCACACAAAGATGCCCCATCTCTCCTCGGATATTTATCTCCCTCAGAAGTTCCAGCTCCATATGGCAGAGGAAATTCCCACAGTTTTTTAGGCATGGGGAATAGTCAAAGCTTCCTGAAAGCCCAAATAATCCATTTTGCTCTTGCCCCTCCTGCTTCCAACCCCTTCCCTGGAACTCCTACTCCCTTTCCACCCCCTCCATCTTCAAAGGCTTTCTGAAATCATACTTCCTACACTGAGTCTTCCCTGATTAATTCCTGGCACAAGT
Source organism: Ornithorhynchus anatinus (assembly GCF_004115215.2). Lineage (NCBI taxonomy): Eukaryota > Metazoa > Chordata > Mammalia > Monotremata > Ornithorhynchidae > Ornithorhynchus > Ornithorhynchus anatinus. The sequence goes on from NC_041735.1 coordinate 28,518,422, forward strand.
CTTCCCTGATTAATTCCCGGTACCCAGTAGTCACCCTGAGCATCTATATTCATGTACCCATCCTCAGGCCTTGGATACGTGTTCATTCATTCATTCTATCGTATTTTGAGCACTATACTAAGCGCTTGGGAGAATACAATACAATGACAGACACATTCCCTGTCCACAACGAGGTCACAATCTAGATGGGGGTAGACAGACGTCGATGAATTACAGATATGTACATAAGTACATAAGGAGAAGCAACGTGGCTTAGTGGAAAGAGCACGAGCTTGGGAGTCAGAGGTCATGGGTTCTAATCCCGGCTCTGCCACTTGTCAGCTGTGTGACTTCGGGCAAGTCACTTCACTTCTTTGGGCCTCAGTTACCTCATCTGGGAAAATGGGGATGAAGACTGTGAGCCCCATGAGGGACAACCTGATCACCTTGTATCCCCCCATCGCTTAGAACAGGGCTTTGCACATAGTAAGCGCTTAACAAATACCAACATTATTAAGTGCTGGGGGGCTGAGAGGGGGGGCCGGGATCACCTTCACAACATTGTCCATTTCTGCCCTTTCCTCTCCATTCAAACCACTACCTTGTTGGTACAATCTCTCATCATATCCCGACTGGTTTACTGCATCAGCCTCCTTTCTGATCTCCCAACTTCCTCTCTCCCCGCACTTCAGTCTAAACTTCACTCTGCTGTCCGGGTTATCTTTCTTTAGAAACGCTCTAGGCATGTCAGCCCTTTCCTCCAAAATCTCCAGTTGTTGCCTATCAACCTTCTCATCAAGCAAAAGCTCCTCACTATTGGCTTCAAAGCTCTCCATCCCCTTGACCACTCCTACCTCACCTCCCTTCTCTCCTTCTACAGCAAGCCCACACACTCTGCTTCTCTGCCACTAACCTCCTCACTGCGCCTCATACTCATCTGTCCTGCCGTCGACCCCTGGCTCATATCCTACCTCTGGCCTGGAATGCCCTCCCTCCTCACATCCGCCAAACTAGCTCCCTTCCCCTCTTCAAAACCCTACTGAGAGCTCACCTCCTCCAGGAGGCCTTCCCAGATGAGCCCCCTTTTCCTCTGCTTTTCCTCCCCTCCCTATTGCCCCTACTCCCTCCCTCTGCTCTTCCCCCGACCCTACAGCACATGTATATATGTACATATTTATTGTTCTATTTATTTTATTAATGATGCGTATACATCTATAATTCTATTTATTTATTTTGTTGCTACCAATGCCTGTCTACTTATTTTGTTTTGTTGTCTGTGTCCCCCTTCTAGATTGTGGGCCCATTGTTGGGTAAAGATTGTCACTATCTGTTGCCGAACTGTACTTTCCAAGTGATTAGTAGAGTGTTCTGCAAGCAGTAAGCTCTCAATAAATATGATTGAATGAATGAATTAATGAGAACAAAGGGAGCAAGTCAGGGCTACACAGAAGGGAGTGGAAGAAGAGGAAAAGGGGTGGGGGGGGGGGCTTAGTCAGGGAAGGCCTCTTGGAGGAGATCTGCCTTCAATAGGCTTTGAAGTGAGGGAGAGTAATTGTCTGTTGGATTTGAGGAGGGAGGGTGTTCCAGGCCAGAGGCAGGACATGGATGAGGAGTTGGCTGCGAGATAGGCTACATGGAATCACAGTGAGAAGGTCAGCATTAGTAGTAATACCTGTTAGCATCCTCCTTCTCATTTATTCATTCATTCATTCATTCAATAGTATTTATTGAGCGCTTACTATGTGCAGAGCACTGTACTAAGCGCTTGGAATGTACAAGTCGCAACAGAGACAGTCCCTGCCCTTTGACGGGCTTACAGTCTACTCGGGGGAGACAGGCAGACAAGAACAATGGCAATAAATAGAGTCAAGGGGAAGAACATCTCATAAAAACAATGCCAACTAAATAGAATCAGGGTGATGTACATCTCATTAAACAAAATAAACAAAATAAATAGGGTGATAAAGATATATACAGTTGAGCGGATTAATGAGGGTGGCTGTTAAATCCTTGCTAAGTGCCAAGCACCATAATAAATGCTGGGGTAATATAAAATAATCAGGGTGGACACAGTCCCTGCTCAAAGTCTAAGTAGAAGAGATTATTTTCCTTCTGCTCTCACTCTTAGAAAATAACTTTAACCTGTTTCCCCATTCAATTATAAGCCCCTCAAGGGCAGGAATGGGATGTTTTGCTTCAGTAGTACTCTCTCAAGCACTTAGTATAGTCCTTTGCACTCAGCAGAAAGCACTGATGGATTGATTAATTGATTGGTTAATTGATGCACCTGAGAGACCAGTTCTGGAATTCAGGCTTCAGGAGGCCTCTCAAAAGGAGATTGGTGGGTTGATTAGGGAGCTGTCTGTGAGAGAGAGTCTGTCCCTTTTCCTCAGAAGACAGGAGAAAGGATGATAGCCCAGGGGCCTGGGTATTTCAAAGAAGTATAGGGAGACAGAGGAATGGAGAGTGACTGGAATGGGGTGTGACTCTTCCCCTTCCCCCCAGAACCACCCCATCATTCCCTGGTGAAGATGCCAGTCTGGGCTCTCAATCAATCAATCAATGGAATTTACTGTGTGCTTATCGTGTGAAGAGCACTGTGCTCCCAGCAGCCCGTCCTTCAGGAGGCACATGCCCCGGCTGAGCTGGACACCATGCTCTCTGACTCACATTTTCCGCATTCTCTCCAGGGTTCTTAACAGGACTTGGAGAGAGAAGATACAACAAGGACTTGTCAGGATGAAAAACAAAGACGTGCCTGCTGCTGAGGTGTATCATTAGGTAATGTCTGAGAAGTAATTATCCCCCTGCCCCGAGGCCCACAGGTGGGCCGGGAGGGCAGGGGTTGTTCTGCTGGCCAAAGGGCACATTGGTGGGATTTTTCCTTAAATCTGAATGGGGTCATCCCTGTTTAGGGGCATAATGCCTTGGAGCAGGCTAGCCAAATTCTCATGATGTCAGGTGATGGGGCAGGGCAGCAGGAGGCCAGGTGCTTGAAAAGACCAAAGCCTCATCTCCTTAGGCTGATTGGAGATTGGGAGAGCTAAAAATCAATCCTTTAATCAATCGATCAGTGGTTTCTATTGATCACTTACTGTGTGCACAGCCCTTTGTATTAAGAGAGTACAATAAGTACAATAGAGTCAAAGGCATGATCAGAGGTGGCAATGGGGGGTGGGGGGTGACCAGGGGAAGGGGAGCATGGCGGGAGGACAAAGAGGGGAAAAGGGGAAGAGAGAAAACCCAGAAGAGAGAGTTGGGTTGTAAATGCAGGACCTAAAACCGGCAGCAGGACAGATCCTTAATTTAACTTGAGGTCTGTCTCGCCCAAATCAGGATGTCTGGTCACCTGACGGGAACAAACACAATTTAAATCCACTTTGGAATTACAGTATTTGCTTACAAAATTGCTCCATTCCTATTTTTGAGGTGGAAAAAAAGATTATTCTGTGTACCACATGATTATAGGCAGTAGGAATGTGACCTTAGGGAAGTCACTTAGCTTTTCTGGGCCTCAGTTTCCTCATCTGCAAAATGGGGCTTCAATACCTGTGCTCCATCCTACTTAGACTGTGAGTCCCTATGGAACCTGATTGTCTTGTATCTTTCCCAGAGCTTAGTACAGTGCTTGGCACAGAGTAAGTGCTTCCCAAATCCACAGTTGTTATTATTAGTAGCAATAGTAAGAGCAGTAGTAGAAATAAGTAGAAGTAGTAATATTCATGTAAAAACATGGCAACATAGGTGAGACAAACTCTTTAGATCAGGAGGGTATTTCTTCTCAGGCGGTCTGGGAGAAGAAGAGGTGAAGGATCAGAACAGGATAAATAGCAGAAGCAAAATCCTGAGGGAGGGAATTTCTTCTCTGAAAGCAGAGGAAGGGGAAAAGGGGAATTAATGCCCATTATGTGCAGCACTTGGGAGAGAACAATGAGAGACTCAAGTGCTCTCTTACCTTTTTTCTCTGCCTTCTCCCTTTCTTTCTTCCTCCTCTTTTTCTTCTCCTCCTTTTTCTCTTCCTCACCTTGTAGCTACTCTTAATTTCGATATAGCCTGCATCATTGCCCCACCGTATTTTACTGCAATAAAAATTTTGCTTAGACAGTGGACCTTATGTGGGACAGGGACTGCGTCCAATTTGATTGTCTCGTATCTTCCCCGGGGCTTAGTACGCTGCTTGGCACAGGGTAAGTTCTTAACAAATACTATGAAAAAAAAAATTGTGCAATTTTGGGGGTAAATATGCTAACTGCTCTCTTACAGCCCAAGACGTCTGACTAAACCAACTCTCCCAAGACTTAGAACACTGTGGCAGGTTTCCATGGGGCCTCCTTATTCCATTCAGGGTGCCGTTCTGACCCTGGAGGAACTGGGCTGAACTTCAAAATGTCTCTGGGTGGAGGATTTACTGAGGCCCTGCTGTCCCTTCCCCTGTTCAACCATCTTTCCTCCTTTTCTCTCTCCCTTCCTCCCTCCCTCCCTCCAAATGCTTCCTCCCCTGTTGGCCCTTGGCCAGCTGGGCAAAGTGGCCACCAGAGTCCCCAGCCCAAAACTGCTCTCAGATGCTAATTTGGCAAAGTCCACTGCCTTTGAGATGGATCTGTAAGTCTTAGTAGAAGTAGTCGCGATTTTTTTGAGCACCTACCGAGCCTGGTAGACTGGACTAAGCGCTTGGGAAATATAACAAATGCAAAAGATGTGTTCCTTCCCTGACAGGAGACACACAGACTTCAAGTATGCATATATCCATATATGAAGTATTGAATATGAAACATAGCATGAAGTATTGAATAAGCATTTATGCCTAACTGCTGAAGAGGACATAAATGAATATGTAAGTTCAAGAGGTGGCCAAAGTGGTGGTAAGAATAACAATAATTGTGTTTTTTGTTAATACTAAAGCAGTGTACTAAGTGCTGGGGTAGATAATCAGGTCTAATATGGGGCTCACAGACTAAGTGGGAAAGAAAACAGGTATTGAATGTTCATTTTACAGATGAGAAACCTAAGGCCCAGAGAAGTCCTTTTGGGGTTTTTTTTGCTTCTTTTTCTTATGGTACTTGTTAAGCACTTACTATATGTCACACACGGTTCTAAGTTCTGGGGTAGACACAAGTTAATCGGTCAAATAAGGTCCTTGTCCCACCTGGGACTCACAGTCTAAATAGGAGGCAGAACAGGTGTTGAATCCCTATTTTGCAATTGGAGAAACTAAGACATAGAGAAGTTAAATGACTTGCCCAAGGTCACACCACAGACAAACAGGGAAATCTGGATTGGAACCCAGGTCTTCTGATTCCCAGGCCCATGCGTTATCCACTAGACTACACTGCTTCTCAGGAATCAAGTTACTGGTAATTAGTGGAAGGCAATGTAGTAGTGGAGAATGCGAGATTTGGGGAGGGCTGCAGTGTGGCGCATACTCAGGGTAAGGGCGCTCTAGGATCCAGAGATAATGTGACCACGGAGTCAGAGTGGGGCAAGCTGAGCGAGGAAAACATCCCGGAGTGAAGAGCTTGAGCGGAAAAGTAGCTTGAGAGGATGACAGACAAGTGTATTAGTGAGTAGAGCACAGGCCTGGGAACCAGGAGGACCCGGGTTCTAATCCCGGCTCTGCTGCGTGACCTTGGGAAAGTCACTTCACTTCTCTGGGCCTCAGTTCCCTCATCTGTAAAATGGGGATTAAGCCTGTGAGCCCCTTATGGGACAGGGACCGTATCCAACCTGATTTGCTTGTATCCACCCCATTAGTACAGGGCCGGGCGCGTACTGAGTGTTTGACGGATACTATAAAAAAGTGGGTGGAGAGAGTGGGCCTAGCTGGGAATAAAAACGAGGACGATTCTGTTCATGTGCTCAGGGCCTGCAGCCCTTACAGTGAAGATGTCCACGGAGGGTCAGTGGGCTTTTCCCTAGCAACGACGTCCAACGTGCTCTCCTGGGAATGGCGTTAGGGAAACCTCTGGGAGAGCTGTTTGGCTTTCTGCAAAGGGAAAGCTCCACGTAGGACCGTAACAAAGAACTCCATCCGTGGGAGATCCCGGGAGAACCGTGGGGGTGGGGGATCATTTATTAAACAATGGAAGAGGGGAACGAAAGGAAGCGTGTGTTTATTTGGAGATAATGATCTCCTTAAGGACCCGCTTACTAAAAATAGTCCGGGAAAGTGAGCGTCTGGCCAGGGTGCTATTTCGGGATGACTGTGCCAGGAACAGCTGCCGAAGGAATGGCCCCTTCCATTGTATTTTACAGCATGTGGTTCCTGAGGGGTAGCACGGAGAGGGACTGGGAGGGTTATTGTAGTACGAGGAGGTTTCTGCAGGGAGGCAGTCAGTCAATCGTATTTGCTGAGCGCTCACTGTGTGCAGAGCACTGTAATGAGCTCCTGGGAGAGTACAGTATAACAGAAAACAGCCAGTTCCCTGCCAAAACGATCTTAGAGATGCAGTCTGGCATAGTGGATGGAGCACGGCCTGGGAGTCGAAAGGTGAGGGGTTCTAATTCTGGCTCTGCCACTTGTCTGCTGTGTGATCTTGGGCAAGTTGTTTCACTTCTCTGTGCCTCTGTTACCTCATCTGTAAAACGGGGATTGAGATTATGAGCCCCATGTGGGACAGGGACTGTGTCCAGCCTGATTTCATTGTATCTACCCCAGTGCTCAACCCAGTGCCTGGCACATAAGTAAGCCCTTAACAAATACCACAATTAATTACAGTCTAGAGTGGGAGATGGACATTAATAGAAATAAATTACAGATGTATGTGCATAAGTGCTGTGGGACTGGGTGGGGGGGATGAATAAAGAATTGAGAAGCAGCGAGCCTTAGTGGAAAGAGCACAGACTTGGGAGTCGGAGGTCATGGGTTCCAATCCTGGATCTGCCATTTATCAGATGTGTGACTTTGGGCAAATCTATTAACTTCTCTGTGCCTCAGTTACCTCAGTTGTAATGTGGATATTAAGACTGTGAGCCCCACGTGGGACAACCTGATTACCTTGTATCTACCCCAGTGCTTGGCACATAGTAAGCGCTTAACAAATACCATTATTATGGGAGGCAGCGTGGCTTAGTGGAAAGATCACAGGCTTGGGAGTCAGAGGACATGAGTTCTAATCCTGGCTCCATCACTTGTCTGCTGTGTGACCTTGGGCAAGTCACTTAACTTCTCTGTGCCTCAGTTACCTCATCTATAAAATGGGGATTGAAAATGTGAGCCCCATGTGGGACAACCTTTTTATCCTGATTCCACCCCAGTGCTTAGAACAGTGCTTGGCACATAGAAAGCATTTAACAAATACCATTGTTATTATTCTTCTTAAAGGGAGGCAGTCAGGGTGAGGCAGAAGGGAGAGGGAGAAGAGGAAAGGAAGAAGGCCCATTTACAAGGCCAGAATTTAGAACATTTCCAGCACGGATTGAGCATTTTCGGCAGGCAGAGAATTGAGTGCAAAAGAATTAATACACATGATCCCTGCCTTCAGGAACTTAACATTTAGTGGCAAAGACGCATACTAAAATGTATTACAGTTAGGGGAGAGTAATAGAATCTAAATCTAAAGTCGGCATGGAAGTAGTGGTAAAGGGAGATGAAAGTTGGCGAGGGGGGGGTGAGAAATTCATGAGGGAAACTACCAAGAGATGATGGGATTTTGGTAAGGCTTTGAAGAAGAGGGGACCAGCAGTCTGCCCAATGGGAAGTGGGAGGGAGAGGGAGTTGTAGGCAGGGGAGAGAGTGCGAGCAAGAGGCCACAGGTAGGGTAGAGAGAAAAGAGCTGAGTAGAGGAACGAAACACGTGAGCTCGTGTTGTGTGGGACAGAATAGTGGATAAGTAGGAGGGAGAGAGCTGATGGAGAGTCATAAAGTCAGAGGTCAGGAGTGTTTGCTTAAGGCAGGCAGGGAAACCCCCCACCACCATCTCAGGCTTCATTTCTCCTTTATGTTTTCCTTAGTATCTTGTCGTTTCAAGATATTAGTCAGTGATTAAACAAGCCCAGACAAGCACTTAGCACCATGTACGGCACCCAGTGGGTAGTCAACAAATACTATTATCACCCCTGGCACATAGGATGAGATGAAAGGATGCTACTCTTCCAAGGGGTCTTCCCCAACTAAGTCCTCATTTCTCCTGTCTTCTCTTCCTCTTTCTGGTCTATGTACCTGGATTTGTACCCCTTGTGCACTTGATATACACTTTATTTCCGAGGCTGTGGCACTTGTCTACATATCCTTTTGCTCTCCCATTTCCCTTCTAACTGTGTTCCCCCACCCCCACCCCACAGCACTTGTGCGTATATACATACGTATTTATAATTCTATTTATTTTACTAACGATGTGCATATAGAATTCTATTATTTATATTGGTGCTATTTTTGCCTGCTTACTTGTTTTGATGTCTGTCTCCCCCGTTCTAGACTGTGAGCCCGTTGTGGGCAGGGATTGTCTCTATTAGTTGCTGAATTGTACTTTAATAATAATAATAATGTTGGTATTTAAGCGCTTACTATGTGCAGAGCACTATTCTAAGCACTGGGGTAGACACAGGGGAATCAGGTTGTCCCACGTGGGGCTCACAGTCTTAATCCCCTTTTTACAGTTGAGGTAACTGAGGCACAGAGAAGTTAAGTGACTTGCCCACAGTCACACAGCTGACAAGTGGAAGAGCCGGGATTCAAACCCATGATCTCTGACTCCCAAGCCTGTGCTCTTTCCACTGAACCACGCTGCTTTCCAAGGGCTTAGTACCGTGCCCTGCACGCAGTAAGCGCTCAATAAATACGACTGAATGAACTGTAGTTTATTTTAATGTCTGCCTCCCCGTCTAGACTGTAAGCTCCTGGTGGACAGGGATCAGGTCTACAAACTCTGTTGTATTGTAAGTGCTCAGAACAGAGCACTTGATTGATCAATGTGGAGAGGAATGGGCAACAATTGGAAGTTTTTAAGGACTAGGAAGAGGCGTGCAGAATCATGCTTTAGAAAGATGATCAGGGCAGCAGAGGGAAGAAGGAACTGGAAAAGGGAGAGGCTGAAGTCGAGGAAATTAGCAAGGAGGTTGATGCAGTAGTCAAACTGGAATAAAATAATCGTTATGGTACTTGTTGAGTGCCTATTATGTGCCAAGCACTCTTCTAAGCACTGGGGTAGATACAAGTTGATCAGATTGGACACAGTCTCTGTCCCTAGTGGAGCTCATTCTCTTTATCCCCATTTTGCAGAAGAGGAAACAGGCACGGAGAAGTTAAATAACTTACACAGCACAGTCACACAGCAGACACGTGGCAGAGCCGGGATTAGTACCTACGTCCTTCCCACTCCCAGGCCCGTGCTCTATCCACTAAGTCATGTACCTAGACCAGCGTGGTGGCCATTTATTTGGGGAACAAGAGATGGGTTTTGGAAATGCTGTGAAGAAAGAACCAGAAGGATTTAGTGACAGACTGAATGTGGGGGTTGAAAGAGAGAAAATAGCCAAGGAAAATGCCAAGGTTACAGCCTTGAGAGACGGAGACAAATGTTTGTGTTGTCAGCTCTAATGGGCAAATCAAGTGGAGAACAGGATTTGAGATTGAAGATGAGTTCATTCCCCCTCCCCCACAACCCCCGACACAAAAAATCTAGAGTATTTTGTTTTCTCTTCCCTCTGAACAACCTCCGGGAGGTCAAATGACCAATAGTTTCCCAACAGAAATATTCTACGTGCCCAGTGGTGGGAATAGTATTTAGTGACTGCCCTGTAAGCAGAGTGCGCTGTACTAAATGCTTGCCTAGGCTTGTTTAATCACTGACCAATATCTTGAAATGACGAGGTGGGTTTATTAAAGCCGATGTGAAGGAGGAATGAAGCCTGAGACCTTAGTGGGGGGTTTCCCCTGCCCGCCCGTGGGCAGGATTGTAAAACCCAGTGGAGTTTTGGAACACGTGTCCTGGCAAATGGGTCAGAGATAACACATCAGGGGACTTTGACTCAGCTAGGAAGGGAAACAGCAGACCAAGAAGAGAAGTGAGAGGGTGGCTTCTCAGTTCACAAATGGCACCAAGCAGAGCACAGATGGGGAGGCTTAGAGGAAATATCAATCTCTGTACTAAGCGGCTGGGAGAATGCAATGCAGCTGGTAGACACAATCCCCGCTCTAATTGAGCTTACAGTCTAATGGGGGAGATAGACATTAAAATAAATTACCAGTAAGGGAAGGAACTGAGTACAAAAATATTCCACAAGAACTCTAAGCTGTAAGCTCACTGTGGGCAGGGAACTTGTCTATCAGCTCTGTTGTATTTGCCCAAGAGCTTAATATAGAACTCTGCGCATAGTGAGTGTTCCATAAATATCACTGACCGGCTGTTAGATGGGTTGGCAGTGGATTCTAGATTCTAGAATCTTCCTAGATTCTTAGGGATGAGACTAAGTGCATGGGAAAAGGCAGTAGGGAAGGAAGATTGAGTCAGAGGATGAGAGTTTAGTCGGGGAAGGCTTCCGGGAGGAGTTATTGATTTCAGTCAGGGTTTGAAGGCAGAAAGAGGCTGGTCTATTGGATATGAAGGGGATGGGAGTTCCAAGCAGGAACTGCAGGATGTCAGCAAGAGGTCAAAGGTGGTTGAGACGAAATAATAATAATAATGTTGGTATTTGTTAAGCACTTACTATGTGCCGAGCACTGTTCTAAGCGCTGGGGTAGACACAGGGGAATCAGGTTGTCCCACGTGGGGCTCACAGTCTTAATCCCCATTTTACAGATGAGGTAACTGAGGCACCGAGAAGTTGTGATTTGCCCACAGTCCCACAGCTGACAAGTGGCAGAGCCAGGATTCGAACCCATGACCTCTGACTCCAAAGCCCGTGCTCTTTCCACTGAGCCAAGCTGCTTCTCTAGTGTGTGGGCTGGGTTGGAGAAAGAGAGTAGTAAGGTGAGGTAGGAGGGAGCAAGGTTTAAATCTTTAAAGACTGCTTTAAAGGTAATGAGAGAGGGATGGTGAGCTGGGTGGTATTAGAGGAGCAAGGTGGGCGGACTGGGTTGTCATGGAAAAGGAGCAAGGATAGGTAAGGGGGAGATAAGTAAACTGATAGAGTGCCTTTAACTCCTCATCATTTCTGCTTGATGCAGAGGTGGATGAACGACCTTTGGAAAGCACTCGATAAGTGAGGAAATATGTGTAGAACAATTTTTCAGAAAGATGATCTGGGCATCTAAAGGGTTTATGGACTGGAGAAGGGAAAAAGCCTGGGACCAGGAGTGTAAAAATCAGGGGTCTGAAGCCAACTCTGCCTCTGGTGTGCTGTGTGACCTTAGGTAATAATAATAATAATGTTGGTATTTGTTAAGTGCTTACTATGTGCAGAGCACTGTTCTAAGTGCTGGGGGAGATACAGGGTAATCAGGTTGTCCCACGTGAGGCTCACAGTCTTCATCCCCATTTTACAGATGAGGTAACTGAGGGCCAGAAAAGTGAAGTGACTTGCCCACAGTCACACAGCTGGCAAGTGGCAGAGCCAGAACTCGAACCCATTACCTCTGACTCCTAAGCCCGGGTTCTTTCCACTGAGCCTCGCTGCTTCTCTTAACTCCTCTGTGCCCCCAATTCTGTGAAATCGAGATAAGAAATCTTCCTCTTATCACCTTCCCTCTTACATTATGTGGGAGGGGAGGGCTCTATCTGTTCTGATTATTGTGTATCTGCCTCCTTGCTGAGCACAGGACTTGGCATTTAGGAAAACTTAATAAATATCGCCACTAGGTTCCTGGGCTACAGAGAGAAGAGGCAGAAATGTGGAGAGGGGCTGGTGAAGAAAGGGGGGTCACTGGAGGCCTTTGCTAGGAGCCAAGATAGACATCCGCCAGAAGTCACCGGGGTCAATGTGATAATGACTCAGGGCTCGGTTAATGGAACGGATGTGGTTTTTTTTGGGAAACCATTCACAAAACTCGTGGGTTGCCACTGCCTTCCTGGGTCACCCTGATCCTGGCCTCGTTTCGTTCTAGCTCCAGGTCCCTCTGGGCAATCGGTAATGGCAGCAGGAGAGAACAGAACCCAAGGGAGCAGTGACGCTTCCACCCTGCGCCTGGTCAGAAGGGAAGGGATTCGAGTGGTGTTGACTTGGGTGACCCTGGAGAAATGGACACTGGAGTGATGAGAACATGGCCTTCTCCTGGGAAGTAGCTGAGATGGCTAACTTCCTCCCGTGAGAATGTGTTTGCTTGTTTGTGTACACAGAGAAGCAGCATGGCTTAGTGGATAAAGCAGGGGCCTGGGAGTCAGAAGGTCATGGGTTCTAATTCTGACTCTGCCGCCTGTCTGCTTTGTGACCTTGGGAAAGTCACTTTACTTCCCCGTGCCTCAGTTACCTCATCTGCAAAATGAGGATTCATCCTTTCAGCAGACTCTAGCAATAATGAATGTATTTATACCCTCCTTAGCACTTAAGTATATATGTCTGCTCGATTTATTTATTTTGATCACTTGACTTGTAAATATTTTTATGTTTGTTTCCCCCTTTAGACTATAAGCTCCCTGGGACAAGAAAAGTATCGCTTTGTTAATCGGCTTTTCCCATGTCCCTAGAAGAGTGAACCACACCAAGTGGGTGTTGAAAAATGCTATCGTCAATCAATCAGTTAATCAGTGCTATTGATTGAGTGCTCATCGTGTGCAGAGCATTGTACTAAGTGCTGGGGAAAATGCAATACAACAGAGAGCAGCGTGGCTCAGTGGAAAGTGCACGGGCTTTGGAGTCAGGGTTCATGAGTTCAAATCCCAGCTCTGCCACTTGTCAGCTGTGTGACTGTGGGCAAGTCACTTCACTTCTCTGTGCTTCAGTTCCCTCATCTGTAAAATGGGGATTAAGACTGTGAGCCCCACGTGGGACAACCTGATTCCCCTATGTCTACCCCAGCACTTAGAACAGTGCTCGGCACATAGTAAGCGCTTAACAAATACCAACATTATTATTATTATTATTACCTTCCCTGCCCGTGTTGAGCTTACAGTCTAGAGACAAGCTTATAGTCTAGAGGGGATTTATTTTGTTAAGAGCTTACTGTGTATCAAACACTGTTCTAAACACTGGGGTAAATGCAGGTTAATCTTGTTGGACATAGTCCATGCCCCACATGGGGCTCACAGACTAAGTAGGAGGGAGGACAGGGATTGAATTCCCATTTTACAGATGAGGAAACAGGCATAGAGAAGTTGAGTGATTTGCCCAAGGGCTCACAGAAGGCAAGTGGCAGAGTCAGGATTAGAACCCAGGTCCTCTTGACTTCAGGCCCCTGTTCTTTCCAATAGGTTAACCACTCAATCGTATTTGATTTATAGTACTCCTCCTCCTCTTACTATTATTATTAGTAACTACTATTACTTCCATCACTAATATCATTATTACAACTACTAAGTGAACCCGTCACTCCATTCATTTGTTCATTCAATCATATTTATTGAGCGCTTACTGTGTGCAGAGCACTGTACTAGGTGCTTGCAAAGTACAAGTAAGCAATAGGGACAATACTGCCCACACCGAGCTTGTAGTTTAGAAGGGGGGAGACAGACATCAAAACAAGTAAACAGGTATCAATAGCATCAATATAAATAAGCAAATCGAATTATAGATGTGTACATATATACACAAGTGCTGTGGGGTAGGGAGATGGGGGTAGAACAAAGGGAGGGAGTCAGGGCGATGTGGAGGGGAGGGGGAGCTGAGGAAAAGGGGGGAAGAGGTGAGCCTTCAATAGGGGCTTGAAGGGGGGAAGTGTGATTGGTGGATTTGAGGAGGAAGGGCATTCCAGGCCAGAGGTAGGACATGGGCCAGGGGTCGATGGAGGAACAGGCAAGAACGAGGCCCATTGAGGAGATTAGCGGCAGAGAAGCGGAGTGTGTGGGCTGAGCTGTAGAAGGAGAGAAGGGAGGTGAAGTAAGAAAAGGCAAGGTGATAGAGACCTTTGAAGCCAAGAGTGAGGAGTTTTTGCTTGATACTCCAGTCGCCAACTCCTTAAACTGTCCCCTCCCCAGACTGAGACCAGGCAGATTCGATTCTGGGGTCCAACCTCATCCTGGACCCTAGGCTGGGAGGGGGTGACAGGAGCAGGAGGCAGGTCTGCTTTTTGAAACTCTCCCACCTAGCCGGCTTGCCCAGTATGTCTGATCACTCCAACCTCTGGGGCATGGGAGAAGCCTGGAGAACCCCCTGGTCCTAGCCAGGAGCATCGGTGTTGTAGGAGAGAGGGGGGAATCAAGTGACCTAGTGGACAGAGCATGGAGCAGGGAACTGGAAGATTTAGGTTCCAATCCCAGCTCTGCTTATCATCCGCTCGCTGAGTGATTTCGGGTCGGTCACTTAACAAAAAAAATCAACTAATTTATCTTCCCCTTACCTCAGTTTCCTCATCTGTAAAGTGAAGATAAGATACCTGCTGTTTCCACCATTAGATTGTTAGCCCTGTTTGAGAATTAGACTGAGTCTGATTGGATTTTCTTGAATCTTACCCAGTGCTTAGAATGTGATAAACCTCAATAAACACCATCTTTCTGATTATTACCTGATAAATAACTTTCTGAAATTATTTAGGATTATTATCTCCTTACCAATGCCTTTGAAGCACTCAATCACCTTTCCCCGCTCCTGCCTTATCTCCCCGATTACCCTCTCCAACTTGGGATTCTCACTTCATTCCTCTAATGACAACCTACTCACTGTACCTGGATCTCATCCAGCTCACCACTGACAATTTGCCTCTGGCCTGGAACTCCCTCCCTCCATCACCCCCCAACTTCAAAGCCTTATTAAAACTATGTCTCCTCCAAGAGGCCTTCCCCACTAAGCCTTCATTTCCACTAACTCCTGCTCTCTTCTGCGTTTTCCTCGCACTTGGATTCGTATGCTTTACTGACTCCACCTTCAGCCCCACCAGCCCTTACGAACGTCTCTGTAATTTATTTTAATGTCTGTCTCCCTCTCTAGATTATAAGATCCTGGGAGACAGGGAACACCTCTACCAATTGTTATATTCCACTTTCCCAAGGGCTTACGTAATTGGGTGCTCTGCACACAGAAAATGCTCAGTAAATACAATTGATTGATTGCTAGACTGGCAGAGTTTATAGGGGTGCTCAGTCATCACAGTGATTCAGCGTGACACTATCTCCATGACTTACAGCTTATGGAGACCAGACCAGAGGCCAGGGCTTTGACGAAAACCGGGCCCAGGTGGAATTTCAGAGTAGGATGACCTCAGGCTTGCTACAGCCACACGGGAGGAGTACCACCTCCAGATCCACAGCGCTGCTCTGCTCTCTGATTCACCCACCTAGGATTGGGTCCATGCTTTAAAATGACGCCAGGGTGGCTTGTGGTCCACTATGGCCCCTGGATCCTGCTCAGTCGTGCATGCACCCTCCCTATCCTTTGAGCGTTTGATTTGATCTTCCTAAGTGAATTTTCCTGCCTCTGCCCCTGATTGAGGCCTCTGTGTCCACGTCCTCTCCGTTCTGCTGCCCAGAGCCTACGGAACCTATATTTACAGGGGTAGGAATCAATCAATCAAATTTATGGAACACTTACTGTGTGCAAAGCAGTGTAGTAGGCGCTTGGAAGAATACAATATAGTAGAGTTGGTAGGCACATTCCCTGCCCACAAGGAACTTACAGTCTAAGAATGAATAACTGTGGTATTTGTGAAGCGCTGAGCACTGTATTAAGGGTGGGGTAAATAGAAGATAATCAGTTTCTACATGGGGTTCACAGTCTCTGGTCTGCAGACGAAGGAACTGAGGGACAAAGAAGTTAAGTTAAATTAAGTTAAACCCTAACCCCTCTAGACTGTGAGCTCGTTGTGGGCAGGGATTGTCTCTCTTTATTGCTGTATTGTACTTTCCCAAGTGCTTAGTACAATGTTCTGCACATAGTAAGCGCTCAATAAATACCATTGATTGAATGAATGAATGAAAAGTGGCTTGCCCAAAGTTCCACAACAGAGAAGTGGCAGAGCTGAGATTAGAACCTAGGTCCTTAGACTGCCAGGCCTGGGCCCTTTCCCGCTAGATTATGACAGTCCTTCAGTGTAAGCTCCTTGTGACAGAGAATCTGCCTATCGATTCTGTTATAGTGTAGTCTCCCAAGCACTTAGAACAGTGCTCTGCACACAGTAAGCCATCAATAAATACGATTGATTAATTGACACGCTTCAGCTCACATCCAGGTCCCCTCTTGGAGAATGGAACTTAGCGATGAGGGGGCAATTGGACATGAGCTGAGTCTTCTTCCCTGGCGAAAGTAGGAACTGTGTCTTTCCTCTCTGCCCTTTGGCCCTGATAGACTGGGATTACTGAGGGACAAGATGACTCCCATCCTCCCCAGTCTGGCCCTCTAGTACGCACTGCCCACAAGTCTAGACTCCCCAGACAGCCCGAGCCAGGCCAGTTCTGTCCCAGATCCAACAAGCTCGTGTACTTTTCCAGGAGGGACAGGAGAGGTGGACTCTGTTTGGCTCCCCTTTTGGGCTCCTGTTTGGATGTCACTCAGAGGGGTGGCGGTCCCTCACGGCTCTGGGATGGGGTCACTTGTTGCTCCGGGACATGACCCCAGGAGAGGGCCAACTAACGTGACCTATAGAGGTCCCTAGCCCTCAGAGGAGAGAAGGGGTTTACCAATACCTTGCCTCTGTCAGGTGACTGACAAGTTGATCATTCGGACTATTCTGGCTCCCAGCAGACTCCCACGCAACCCCCCAAAAATGTCATGAAGGCAAGATTTTACATTTCACTGAGCGAAAAACAAATCTTGTGGAAAAAAAAAAACACAACGAAAACCATCCAAGTGGGGCAGACTGAAACCTCTTACGTCTTCTGCCCTCATTAGAATCGACTCACGAGGGGACGACCAAAGTTCAGGGGAGCGTGTGGAGGTGAAATCTTGCAGAGTGGGCCTTTTCCAGAACACGTGTCTTGAATTTCTCACCCAGAGAGAAAAGAAAAAATGAAGAGGATCTGAATGGCTCGTGGATGTGGAAGAGGGTGGAGGAACAGCAAATAAAATCCTCTCAGAACCACTGAAGGAATGGGAGAGTCCCATCATCAGAAGTCCCCTCCCCAGTTCCAGTGGAAGTTCCCTGAGGGCAGGGAACGTCTGGGTGCCTTTTGGACTTTCCCGACTGCTAAACACGGTACACCGGACTCACAAAAGGCCACAGTGCTACTCCTGTTGCTCTTCTAGGGCAGACAAATCCACAGTCAGCACGGCTCAGTTCACCAGGTAAAGCTCTGGTGCCCAAATATCTATTTCCTTTCAGAAGGATGAGGTCCACCTGTATGCCTTCTTGATTGCTTTAGAGACTGCTGGGCCGATCCCCTGGAAGACTCCCCCCATGCCCCCGCCCCCTGAGTCTATCAATCAGCTCTTTGGACTAGAAGGTTTCTGGGGGCAGGGGTGGGAACCACATTCCATTCAAATGGAGAGCTCCCCATAAAGGCTTTGTAAAACAATGACCCATCCTGGCAAAGGCTGAGGAGAAGGCTCAACTGGTCATCAAATGGACACCAACGGGTTGCTGATGGGTGGGGAATGTCATGGGATTGGAAAACTGAACCTCTGAAGGTCGGCTTTTAGGCCCCTCGGGGTCACTGAGCCGGCGAACCTCTGGGAGTCGGTGTCCACCTGCAGGCCCCGCAGGATGTTGGCATTAGTTCACCTGGTGCTGAAATGAGCCCTTGAATTTGAAGGGCGCTTTGGTTTTTTCAAGTACTTTAACCTCCCTTACCCCATTGTACCCTCCCAACATATCTGTGATGTAAGCTTTACTCTCACTGAGGCCCAGTGAAGTTAGATGTCTTGCTCAAGGCTACACAACAACGGGCTGTGACCGAGCTGGGACTAGAACCCAGATCCCCTGAATCCTAGGACCGGATCCCCGAGGATGCCTCCGGGACCGCGAGCCATGGAGACAGCACCGGACACTCCCCTGAAGCAGCAGAGTCACGGCCTCACCGCCGTGAGGGAGAACTTTCCAGAGGGCCCCCTCATCTCCCACTCGGCCTCCCGTCTCCTCTCCGGAGAGCAGCTCAGGGGTTTGGCGGAGGAAGAATTCCGCCCAGAATGAATTTCCAGCTGACCGAGCGGGTGGCCTGTCTCGGGGCCAAGCTGGAGTCGTGCCTGCTGCGTCCAGGCCCCCGAGCCAGGCCCACCTCCAAGCCGGGCAGACTCCTTGAGGCCCCAGAGCAGTTCAGCGGGTGCCTCGGCCGGCCCAGGGTGGGGGACGGGAGCAGGGTCGAGAGCGTCTCCTCCGTCTGCGGGAGCGGGCGGCCTCGAGAATCCCGAGAATCGCAAATCCAGCCAGCAGCTGAGTCCCTGCCCCCTCTCCAAGCCCCCAGGCTCCAGCTCATCCTGAAAAACAGGGAGACAGAAAGCGGTGCATGAATATATTGTCGGGGGAGGGACCCCGGGGAGGGGGACAGAAACAAAAGAGGGGCAGATCCCTCCCTGGACTCCTCTGGCTTCCTGAGGCCAGTCCAGGCCCCCAGGCCCCAGCTTGGGGCTGAACCTGGAGGGAGAGAAGGCTGGAGTTGTTTATAGGTCCATTGTTTGTTCCCAGAAACATGATGCATGGTGTTTGTCAAACATTAATTCAATACTAGGAGCATTGGGCATTTCCCAGAAATTGGGCTGTTGTCTCAGTGATTTACTCCCTTACAAATCTGCCTCAGCCTCAAGGCTTAACCCTCCCTGGATACCGACATCAGCAATACAATGGCCGTCACCCAGAGAAGAAAATGGGGAACAGGCGCCAGCCCTGAGATCTTGGGACCTGGTTCCCCCCTGCGGATGGGTAAATGCCCCCTTAGAGCTCACGCCATAGTCCTTACTCTCCCAACCTAGGGTTGGTGGGGGGAGGGGGGGGTGTCTTCTTCAGCTCCTTGCCTCTCAGGGCCCTCATCTAATTCCGGCTCAAGCATGGGCCTGGGAGTCAGAAGGTCACGGGTTCTAATCCCAACTCCGCCACTTGTCTGCTGTGTGTCCTTGGGCAAGTCGCTTCACTTCTCTGGGCCTCAGTTACCTCATCTGGAAAATGGGGACTGAGGCTGTGAGCCCCACATGGGACCAGGACTGGGTCCAACCCGATTTGCTTACATCCACCCCAGGGCTTAGAACAGTGCCTGGCACATAATAAGCACTTAACAAATAATATAATAATGATAATAATAATTCCCATAATCCGCCCCCTCTGCCTCTATTCCCACAGCCTTCAACCTGGTCCAAACCCTCAGCTCCTTGTGGCTTCAGCAGATTTGATCTTGTCCCCTCTCTTCCCAGGACCTTAAGTAATAATAATAATAATAGTGATGACAATAATAAGTGATAATTGTGATATTTATTCAGAGCTCTTTGAAGATCCCATCTCCTCCAGTAGCCCTCCCAGTCTAAGTGCTAAACTTCCCACTTTATAATCCCCAGGTGCCTCCTGGCCTTCCAGGCTACTTAAGCATTTAAGACATCACAACCTCCTGTACTTATATACTCTATTGTTCTTCCATGAGGAAATTAAGTGATTGACTCCCCTGCTAGTCTGTAAACTCCTTGGGGTCAAATTTTATTGTACAAATTTTATTGCTCCCCACCTCCTCCCCAGCTCCAAGTGTTAGGAGACCCTGGATTGGCTAGGGTCAGGCCAAGCGAAAAGTAGCCAGGTGGGATTAGAGTGGGGGCCGGAGGTGTGGGGGGGGGGGGAGTCGGATCAGTCAAGGAAGTGGATGCATCTCTCATCTCTAAGCAGCATGGCTCAGTGGAAAAAGCCCGGGCTTGGGTGTCAGAGGTCATGGGTTCGAATCCCGGCTCCGCCACTTGTCAGCTGTGTGACTGTAGGCAAGTCACTTAACTTCTCTGTGCCTCAGTTCTCTCATCTGTAAAGTGGGGATTAACTGTGAGCCTCACGTGGGACAACCTGATTACCCTGTATCTCCCCCAGGGCTTAGAACAGTGCTCTGCACTGTAAGCGCTTAACAAAAACCAACATTATTATTATTATTAGCACAGTGCTTTGCACAGAGGTGTTCCATAAATGCTTTCGATGGTGATGGGGAAGAAAGGAAGGGACACCCAATGATCTCTGCAAAGTGGCTCCATTTACGCGCTAGCATCTGAATGCTCAGGGCCTGTTGGGGCAAATCTCTCGGAGACTTGGGCCATTCCAGTGTTTTACTGTTTCCCTTTCATTCTAGGAAAGAAGTGCTGGACCCTCTTAATGTCTACAATATTTCAATATTTCAGTGTGGTTTTAGTGCCGAAAACCAGAAGGCAATGGAGGCGGGGAGAGATCCTTTCTTTGAATATTCATGTAATTCTGCCCCCTGGTGGTAGTTCAGGGGATGCCGCCACTAAGTGTTAATATTCCAACCAACCAAGATTATTATTATTACTATTATTACATTTGTTAAGCGCTTACTCTTCACGAGGCACCTTACTAACCGCTGGGGTGGATACAAGCAAACGGGGTTGGACCCAGTCCCCATCCCACGTGGGGCTCACATTCTCAATCCCCATTTTCCAGACGACATAACCGAGGCCCAGAGAAGTGAAGTGATTCGCCCAAAGTCACACAGCAGGTAAGTGGCAGGGCCGGGATTGGAACCCATGTCCTTCTGACTCCCAGGGCCATGCTCTACCCATTAAGCCATGCTGGAACACAATTCTTGGCCCTGAGAGTGGGGGGGAGGGGTGACTTGAAATGAGGGCAGGCTACCGGGGAGGGGGACTATCACCCCTGGCTCCTCCCCGCTCCCCTGCTTAGCCGGACGCAGGAACTTTGATGCGACCTGGGCAGGGAGTGGAGTTGGGCTGCTGAGAGACTGACCAAACAACTCTGCAAACAACTCTAAACTCCTGCTGCGACTCCTCTGGGGCTCCGACTAGGATGCAGAGCATCCTGTGGGCCTGGGTTCCCCTTGGGATGGCTACAGTAATTCTTCCTCACCCTAACCCTAATCCTACCCCATCCCTAACCCAGCCCTAACCTATCCCTAACCTCAGCCTGACTCCCAAGGGTCGTGTTGGAAGCAAAAGGAGCTCTCCCCTTCCTAACTAACCTCGCTAACCTCCTCCGATCCAGCCCTCTCGCTTCTTTCCTCTAATGCCCACTTCTTCACCGTGCCTCCATCTTGTTCCTCTCGCCACAAACCCCAAGCCCACAGCCCCTCTCTTGCCTGGAATTCCCTCCCCATTCATATCTGACAGTCCACCACTCTGCCCACCTTCAAAGCCCTGCTAAAATCACATCTCCTAGGAGCTTTCCCAGACTAACCCTTCATTTTCTCACCCTATTTACCCTCCCCTCTGCATTTCCTATGCACTAGGGGCTGTACTCCATAAACACTTTGATTCTCTCCCCACCCCAACCACAAATGACCCTTAAGCAGTTGGATATTTTGACACTCAGCCCATCCCCAGATCCACAAAACTTATGTATCCTTATTACTCTCCCCTCTGCATTTCCTATGCACTAGGGACTGTACTCCGGAAACACTTGGATTCTCTCCCCACCCCAACCACAAATGACCCTTAAGCAGTTGGATATTTTGACACTCTGCCCATCCCCAGATCCACAGAACTTACGTATCCTTATTACCCTCCTCTCTGCATTTCCTATGCACTAGGAACTGTACTCCATAAACACTTTGATTCTCTCCCCACCCCAACCACAAATGACCCTTAAGCAGTTGGATATTTTGACACTCAGCCCATTCCCAGATCCACAGAACTTATGTATCCTTACACTCTGCCATTTCCCATATCTGTAACTTATTTAAATGTCTCTCTTCCCCATTAGAGCATATACTCCTTGAGGGCAGGCTCCCGTCTCCCTACTCTAGTATAATAGTCTCTCTCAAGCGGTTAGTACAGGACTGTACCCGATAAGAGCTCAATCAACACCCATTGATTGGCTTTGGGGAGGTCCCAGAATTGAGACACCCCCCCAAAATGTGAAGCAAAGCTTCAATCGATCTCTTGAGCAGCCCCTGGCCCACCTCTGGCTACACATAATAATAATAATGGTATTTGTTAAGCACTTCCCATGTGCCAAGCTCTGTTCTAAGCACTGGGTGTGGGCCTGGACGTCAGAATGTCATGGGTTCTGATCCCGGCTCCGCTACTTGTCTGCTGTGTGACCTTGGACAAGTCACTTCACTACTCAGGGCCTCAGTTATCTAACCTGTGAAATGGAGATTGAGTCTGTGAGCCCTACGTGGGACAGGGACTGGGTCCAACCCGATTTGCTCATATCAACCCCAGCGCTTAGTACAGTGTCTCGCACATACTAAGCACTTAACAAAATACCACAGTTATTATTATTATTATTATTATTACTCCAGCACTAAGTGCCAGGAGACCCTGGAGTCAGGCTAGGGTTGGGCTAAGCCACAGGAGCCTGATGGGATTAGAATGGAAGTGTCCTTCTCTCAGCCAAGGAAGTGGATGCATTTCTTGTCCTGGAACCTCTTCTTTCCCTTTCTCTGGGCTCCCTGTCTACCTTCTGCTCCAACTTGTAGCAAGTATGATCTCTTCTGCTTCGGATCCAGCAGACCATTGCTCTCCCCACCTTCAAAGCCCTCCTGAAATCAAATCTCCTCCGGGAGGCCTTCTCGGATTCATCTCTCATCTCCCCACCTTATTTCCTCCCAAGTCCTATTTGAGCACTTCTGAATCACCCTAAGCACTCTCATACCTCCTAGCAGCAACTTATGCCCTGGTGTTCCTCTCTAATTTATCTCAGTGTCCATCATCTCCACTATCCATCCATTCATTCAATTTTATTTCATTCAATCGTATTTATTGAGCGCTTACTGTGTGCAGAATCCTGTACCAAGCACTTGGGAGAGTACAATACAACAATAAACAGACAGGTTTCCTGCCTGTGACAAGCTTACGGTCTAGAGGGGGAGACAGACATTAATATAAATAAATAAATAAATAAATAAATAAATAAATAAATAAATAAATAAATAAATAAATAAACTACTGATAAATTACTAGACTTCTCAGTCAATCATATTTATTGCAGTGCACTGTTCTCAGCGCTTGGGAGAGTACAATATTACAATGTAACAGGCACATTGGTGAGTTTACAGTTTATACGGTGAAGGTTACAGACTAGCCAGTAGTGAAAAGTCTAGTTGAGTGGGATGAGGGGAGGCTTTGAACCCATGGAAGTCCATCGGTTTTGGACCCGCAATAGCTTCTCCTGACTCCAACCTGGTCACGACCGTCAGTAATCCTCATGAACCACTAGGCATTGGGTCATAGCAACGTTGCCAGCTGTCCATTAATTCACGGTCAGTCTGTAAAGGTGAGGTAAAACTGAGTGTGTCCGTAAAACCTGTAAAAATGCTTAAATGTCTGGAAATGTGGGCAGTTACCATGCTCTCCCCTTCCTAGACTGCGAGCCCCACGTGGGATAGAGACTGTATCTGATCTAATTACCGTGTATCTTCTCCAGCTTGGCACACAGTAAATGGTTCACAAATGACCATTATTATTATTAGGCTGTAAGGCCTAGAGGAAAATAAATGTGTTTACTAACTCTATTGTTTTCTCCCGAGGGCTTAGCACAGGCCTCTGCAGTAGGTGCCCAATAAATACTACAGACTGTTGGATTAATCCCACCTTCACTGTCATCCAGGTCTCCCATCCCAACTCTCCCCTTAGGCCTCCGGAGGGATCCAAGGGGACTGAACTCCCACCCATCCAGTCCCAGAAGCTCTAATGATAATAATAATAATAACAATGGCATTTTTTAAGGGCTTACTATGTGCCAGGCACTGTTCTAAGCACTGGGGTAGATACAAGATAATCGGGTTGGAAGCAGTCCCTGTCCCACAATAGGGCAAGCAGTCTTAATCCCCATTTTACAGATGAGGGAACTGAGGCACAAAGAAGTTAAGGGACTCCTCAAGGCCACAGTAGACAAGTGGCGGAGCAGGGATTAGAACTCAGGTCCAGGTCTTTCTGTCTCCCAAGTCGCCCACAGTCTCCCACTTGTGCAGCTCCCAGTATTCCAACCAAAACATCTTTTGTGCCCAGATAATCTGGCTTTATGAGGGAGAATCTCTGTAGCCACAGGACCTCTGGTCTCCCGGCCCACCGGGCCCACCCTGACCAAGCCTTGCCCCAGAGGACCCAGTAGGGTTGACCTTAATCAGGGAAGGCCTCTTGGAGATGAACTTTAGGCTTTAAAGGTGGAGAGAGTAATTGTCCGTTTGGTTTAAAGAGGGAGGGTGTTCCAGGCCAGAGGCAGGATGTGGGGCAGAGGTCTGCGGCAATATAGAAGAGATCAAGGTACACAGTGAATAGGTTGGCATTAGAGGAGCGGAGTGTGCGGCCTGGGTTGTAGTAGGAAAGCAGCGAGGTGAGGTAGGAGGGGGCAAGGTGACTGAGGGTTTGAAAGCTGAGAGGTGGAGGGGCAATCGTGAAGGTGGGCAAACATGGACTGAACATTTTTGTAGAAAAATAATCTGGGCAGCAGAGTGAAGTATGGACTGAAGTGGAGAGAGACAGGAGGGTGGGAAGTCAGTAAGGAGGGTGAAACAGTAAGCGAGACAGGATAGGAAAGGTGCTTGGTAGTAGCAGGTAGAATGGAGAGGAAAGGGTGGATTTTAGCAATGTGCTGGAGGTTGAACCTAGAGGATTTAGTGATAGATTGAATGTGTGGGTTAAATGAGAGAGAGGGATAGAAAGTAATACCAAGGTTATGGGCTTGTGAGGCAGGAAGGATGGTGTGCTGTCTACAGTGATGGGAAAATCAGGGGAAGGGCAGGGTTTGGGTGGGAACATGAGTTCTGTTTTGGACACATTAAGTTTGAGTTGTCATCCGATATCCAAAGAGAGATGTCTTGAAGGCAGGGGGAAATGTGAGACTGGAGGGAGGGAGAGAGGGAGATGTAGATTTGGGAATCATCTGCATAGAGGTGGTAGTTGAAGTCATGGGAGCAAAAGGATTCTCCAAGAAAGTGGGTGTAGATGGAGAATAGTAGGGGACTCTGAAATGAATCTTGAGGGACACCCACAGTTAGAGGATGGGAGGCAGAGGAGGAGCCTGCGAAAGAGACAGCGAATAAGTGGCCGGAGAGATAGGAGGAAAACCAGAAGAGGACAGTGTAGGTGAAAATGAGGTTGGATAATGTTTCCAGGAGAAAAGAGCGGTCAAAGGTGTGGAAGGCAGCTGAGAGGTCTTTTTCTTTTTCTTTTATAGTATTTGTTCAGTGCTTACTATGTGCCAGGGACTGTACTAAGTGCTGTGGTAGCTAAAAGTTAATCAGGTTGGATATTCATTCATTCTGTCGTATTTATTGAGTGGTTACTGTGTGCCAGGGACTGTACTAAGTGCTGTGGTAGCTAAAAGTTAATCAGGTTGGATATTCATTCATTCTGTCGTATTTATTGAGTGGTTACTGTGTGCCAGGGACTGTACTAAGTGCTGTGGTAGCTACAAGTTAATCAGGTTGGACATTCATTCATTCTGTCGTATTGATTGAACACTTACTGTGCGCAAAGCACTGTACTATGCACTTGGAAAGAGTGGAAAGAGCCCGGGGTTGGGAGTCAGAGGTCGTGGGTTCTAATCCCGACGCTGCCACTTGTCTGTTGTGTGACCCTTGGGCAAGTCACTTAACTTCTCTGTGCCTCAGTTAACTCATCAGTAAAAATGGGGATAAAAAATGTGAGCCCCACGTGGGACATTCTGATTACCCTGTATCTACCCCAGCGCTTAGAACAGTGCTCAGCACATAGTAAGTGCTTAACAAATACCACAGTTATTATTAATGTTATTACAATTTGGCAACAAATAGAGACAATCCATACCCAACAACAGTCTCACAGTCTAGAAGGGGGGAGGCAGACAACAAAAAACAAAGCAAGAAGACAGGCATCAATAGCGTCAGTATAAATAAATAGAATCATTTATTTAGTCTACTGAAAAGACCATAGGTCTAGGAGTCAGGACTCTTGGGTTCAAAACCTGCCAGTCCCTGCTGGGTGCTCTAGGATAACTAGTCTGCCCTCTCTAGGTCTGTTCCCTCTCCTATGAAATGGGGATAAAATGGGGATAATCCCTTCCCCTCAGCACTGTGCTCATTTGTATATATATTTTTATTACCCTATTTATTTTGTTAATGAGGTGTACATCCCCTTGAGTTTATTTATCGTGATTATGTTGTCTCCATTTTCGTCCGTCTGTCTCCCCCGATTAGACTGTGAGCCCGTCATTGGGCAGGGATTGCCTCTATCTGTTGCCGAATTGTACATTCCAAGCGCTTAGTACAGTGCTCTGCACATAGTAAGCGCTCAATAAATACTATTGAATGAATGATGATAATTTCTACCACTTCCCTACCTCACTGGTATGAAATCATTAATGTGACAACATTTTGAAAAAAGAAAAACACACCAAATAAATTCAAGGTACTATTAGCATTACCATTAAAACACATCTATGAAAGGACCCAGGGAAGAGGGACATCCTAAAGAACTAGAATTTTTAAAAAATCGGGAAGTAGGAGCCTCCAGGATGAAACGAATTGAAATACCCAACTCCCATTTATCTGTTCCACAAGGGGGCGGATTTGCCCTTAAGTAGCTTTAAGCGTAAAATTTGCAACGTTTTCCCCCGCTGAAGCCCAGCCCCTGCTTAAATTTTAAGCCCGTTTGGAAAATAATTTGGTGTTCTGATTTATTTCTCAATTAGACTGAAGCCACTTCGGGGGTTTAAAAGTGGGCCCGATCCCTTGAAGTCCTTGCCCAGCAGATAAGTGCAGTCTCTAATAGCCTGAGCTCAAATCGCCTTTATAAATTAGCCCAGGCCACCCGACAAATCCAAATCCAGTAGCAATATTTGGGCTGGGCCTGTATTATTCCTTTAAAAGTTAAAATGGTGGTGTATCCCAGTGCATTCTGGAACGTGTAGTTCCATGCACTTGGTTACATTCCCTCCAAGGTCACCACTAGCCTCTGTGGTCAATCTTGAAGGCTGCTTTGCTAGCCTTATCCTCCTCCACCTCTCCACTGCGTTTGGGAATGTGTAGCACTCTCTTCTCCAGGAAACATTAACCTTATTATCATTATTATTACTAGCACAGTTCATTCATTCATTCATTCATTCAATAGTATTTATTGAGCGCTTATTATGTGCAGACCACTGTACTAAGTGCTTGGAATGTACAAATCAGTAACAGATAGAGACAGTCCCTGCCCTTTGATGGGCTTACAGTCTAATCCGGGGAGACGGAGAGACAAGAACAATAGCAATAAATAGAATCAAGGGGATGAACATCTCATTAAAACAATAGCAAATAAATAGAATCAAGGCGATGTACATTTCATTAACATTTCATGGAGAAGCAGCGTGGCTCAGTGGAAAGAGCACGGGCTTTGGAGTCAGGGCTCATGAGTTCAAATCCCAGCTCTGCCACTTGTCAGCTGTGTGACTGTGGGCAAGTCACTTAACTTCTCTGTGCCTCAGTTCCCTCATCTGTAAAATGGGGATTAAGACTGTGAGCCCCACGTGGGACAACCTGATTCCCCTATGTCTACCCCAGCGCTTAGAACAGTGCTTGGCACATAGTAAGCGCTTAACAAATACCAACATTATTATTAACAAAATAAATAGGGTAATGAAAATATACACAGTTGAGCGGACGAGTACAGTGCTGAGGGGATGGGAAGGGAGAGGGGGAGGAGCAGAGGAAAATGGGGGAAAAGAGGGTTTAGAGGGTTTAGCTGCGGAGTTCTCTCTATCACCTTCTGGCCGCTCCTTTTCCATCTCCTTTGCAGGTTTCCCATTCCCTGACTGTCTATTGTGGACTCCCTCAATCAGTAGAATTTACTGAGTGCTTAGTTGGTGTAAAGTGCTTGTAAGATACAACAGAGTTAGTTGACAGGATGCCTGCCCTCAAGGGACTAACGATTAGAAGGGGAAAGAGAAATAAAATAGGAAGAAGCAATAGCACTTACAAGCTTATTTACACCCTCCTTAACACTCATTGTCTATGTGGAGATAGCTCATATGAATATATATTCATATGGATGCATAATTTGATTCTTTCGATTATTTGAGCTGTAAATATTTATGTAAATACAGACCTCATAGACTGTGAACTCTCTGTAATAATAATAATAATGATGATGATGATGATATTTGTTAAGTACTTACTATGTGCCAAGCACTATTCTAAGCCCTGGGGTAGATACAGAGTAATCAGGTTGTCCCACGTGGGGCTCACAGTCTTAATCTCCATTTTACAGATGAGGTAACTGAGGCAGAGAGAAGTTAAGTGATTTGCCCAAAGTCACTGTCCCAAGGTGACTCTGGGGTACCGACCATTTCAAGGTCAAATGCTATCTCTCTCTGACCTCCCTTCCTCCTCTCTCGCCCCGCTCCGGTCTATTCTTCACTCCACTGCCCGGCTCATCTTCCTGCAGAAACGATCTGGGCATGTCACTCCCCTTCTTAAACAACTCCAGTGGTTGCCTATCGACCTCCGCTCCAAACAAAAACTCCTCACTCTAGGCTTCAAGGCTCTCCATCACCTTGCCCCTTCCTACCTCACCTCCCTTCTCTCTTTCTACCGCCCACCTCGCACGCTCCGCTCCTCTGCCGCCCACCTCCTCGCCGTCCCTCGGTCTCGCCTATCCCGCCGTCGACCCCTGGGTCACGTCCTCCCGCGGTCCCGGAACGCCCTCCCTCCTCACCTCCGCCAAACTGATTCTCTTTCCCTCTTCAAAACCTTACTTAAAAATCACCTCCTCCAAGAGGCGTTCCCAGACTGAGCTCCTCTTCCCCCTCTACTCCCTCTGCCATCCCCCCTTTACCTCTCCGCAGCTAAAGCCTCATTTTCCCCTTTTCCCTCTGCTCCTCCACCTCTCCCTTCCCATCCCCACAGCACTGTACTCGTCCGCTCAACTGTATATATTTTCGTTACCCTATTTATTTTGTTAATGAATTGTACATCGTCTTGATTCTATTTAGTTGCCATCGGTTTTTACGAGATGTTCTTCCCCTTGACGCTGTTTAGTGCCATTGTTCTTGTCTGTCCGTCTCCCCCGATTAGACTGTAAGCCCGTCAAACGTCAGGGACTGTCTCTATCTGTTGCCGACTTGTTCATCCCAAGCGCTTAGTACAGTGCTCTGCACATAGTAAGCGCTCAATAAATACTATTGAATGAATTGAATGAATATCTCGTGACCTCCTGAGCCAGCGGGTGGAACTCGGGAGTGAGGGTGGGTACCGCCCCCACAACCAAAACTGCCAGATTGACGGCCCAAGCTGGGAATACAGAAGGTGCCCCTCGCCCCTGTGCCAATCAAATTAGGGTTGGAGGGGGGGGCAGAGATTGGATAAACTGAGGCCGGAAGCTGGAATGGCCAAAAGCACAGGTGATAAATACCTGCCACCTCTAACCTTCTGTGTAGAAGAATGGGACTTGCAGCAGTTTGCCTCTGGCCATGACGTGAGAAGGCCGCTCTGCCTGCACCGAGTGAGGAGCCGTGGACTGGGTGAGTGTCCCGTCCTGCTCAATGCTCGTGGGGTTGGAAGCCAGACGTTTCGCCATGGGTATGTAACGTTTAAGTGGATTTGATGCCTAAGTGGGTGCTTCCAGAGAGGGACGTGAACTTGGCAGGAGCTAGCCACCTCACATATGTGGGTAACGCATAAGTGGGTACCGCATAAGTGGGTTTAACGCATAAGTGGATTTAACGCATAAGTGAATTCCTCCTTAGTGGGGTGCGCACAGGGTGGGAGCTAGCC
Source organism: Ornithorhynchus anatinus (assembly GCF_004115215.2). Classification (NCBI taxonomy): domain Eukaryota; kingdom Metazoa; phylum Chordata; class Mammalia; order Monotremata; family Ornithorhynchidae; genus Ornithorhynchus; species Ornithorhynchus anatinus. Next base: position 28,548,184 of record NC_041735.1, read on the forward strand.
GCCTCATCACGTGCGAGTAGCACTTAAGTTGATTTGACGCATAAGTGGGTGCCTCCCGAGAGGGACGTGAGCATGGCGGGAGCTAGCCTCCTCACATATGTGGGTAACGCATAAGTGGGTACCGCATAAGTACGCGTAAGTGGATTTAACGCATAAGTGGATTCCTCCTTAGTGGGGCGCGCACAGAGTGGGAGCTAGACGCCTCATCACGTGCGAGTAAATCATAAGTGAGTTCCACCTGGGTGGACCCAGGTGTTCTGCCACGCGCGAGTGACATATGAATATATTCCTCCCATTAGGGAAGCTCTAACTCCATATTCCTCCCGAAAGGTAAGGTCGATTTGTTGCATCTAAATAACCAAATAATCCAATTCGCCCCGCGGAACAACTTTTATACAAAACTCAGGCTTTCCGTCCCGGCCTCTCTCTCTCTCTCTCTCTCGTCGCACCAATTCTGAACGAACCCATCCCCGGCAAAGGGTGACAGTCACTCAACTGATAAAGTGGCAGAGCCAGAATTAGAACCCACGACCTCTGACTCCCAAGACCGTGCTCTTTCCACCGAGCCACGCTGCTTCTCAACCGCCAGCTCTCCCAAGCCCTTAGTACAGTGCTCTGAACATATAAGAGCTTAATAAATACCACTGATGATGATGGTGATGATTTTTCATATATATATGTATATATTCAGAACGTAAGCTCATACATATGTATATATACTCAATTAGAATGTAAGCTGCTCTAGGCCCTGAATGAGTCCCTTCTTTATTCTGTACTTCTCAAGCACAGAGTGCTCAATAAATGCCGAGTTCACATGGTTAAAGTTGTGAACACAAATTTCAAGAGTTGAGGAGATGTGAAAATATGTACTAAAGCCAAGCGGAAGTGCTGAAGTTGCTTTGGGGTGACACTGGTTGTGGAAATGAAAGGCTTCCTGGATGATGTGTAATTTCAGAAGGGCCTCAAAGATGGGGAGAGTAGTGGTTTGGCAGATATAAAGGGGGAGGGAGGTACAGGCAAAAGGAAGGGCGTGAGTGAGAGGGACAGCAAGAGAGGAAGGAGGAGGTTGAGGAGGTTGAGTAGGCAGTAGGGAATAGGTTGGCATGAGAGGAGCAAAACGTGTGAGCCAGGGTGTAGTGGGAGGGGATAAGAAACAGAGAGGGAGTCGATCCTTAAAGGCAACTGTCAGGACACACCAAACACAAGCACACCCGCTGCAGAATATATAATAATAGTGAGATAGCATACCAAACCTGCAACAGTCCAGAAGAAGCAATTTGGCCAACTCTGAAACTGCTCATTTCGGGAAGCCGGGCCTCTAGAAACCAGCTCTTTGATCACCAAAAGGAGAAACTTCCTCTCAAGGTTTCACACATCAAAAGGAGGAAGAACCAGAGCTATTTGCATCACCGAGGGAGGAATTTCCTCTGAAAAAGAGTTCCCACCGATGATAATCAAAGAAAGGAGGAACTTGCCAGTCAGGCAGGACTTTCTGATGAGCTGGGAACTCAGGGAATTCCAGAGTTTCTTTGGAAACAGAGGGCACAGACCTCTGCCGCAAAGAAATGCATCCAAGTGACTCTGCTTGGATGCTGCACCTGGCATAATAATAATTGTGATATTTGTTCATTCATTCAGTCATATTTATTGAGCTCCTATTGTGTGCAGAGCATTGTACTAAGCGCTTGGGAGAGTACAGTGTAACAATAGATGCATTCCCTGCCCACAACGAGTTTATAGTCTAGAGGGGACAATTAATATAAATAAATTACAGATCTGTTCACAGTGCTGTGGGGCTGGGCGGTGGGGAATGAATAAAGAGAGCAAGTCAGGGTGATACAGAAGGGTTTGGGAGAAGAGGAACGGGAGGCTTAGTCAGGGAAGGCGTCTTGGAGGAAATAGGTCATCAATAAGGCTTTGAAGCGGGGGAGAGTAACTGTCTGTTGGATTTGAGGAGGGAGAGTGTTCCAGGCTAAGAGGGAGGTCGTGTGCTAGGGGTTGGGGTGGCAAGATGGCAGCACATTGAATAAAGGGTGCTAATCCAGATGCAAAGAGCCTACTTGGGGAAGGCCTCTTGGAGGAGGTGTGCCTTCAATAAGGCTTAGAAGGTGAGGAGAGTAATTGTTTGCTGGATATGAAGAGGGTAGGTGTGCCAGGCCAGAGCAGGACTTGGGCAAGAGGTCGGCGGCAAGATAGACGAGATCGAGGTTCAGTGAGTAGTTTGGGATTAGAGGAGAGAGGTGTGCAGGTTGGGTTGTAGTAAAATCAAGGAGCTGAGGTAGGAAGGAGCAAGGGGATTGAGTGCTTTAAAGCTGATGGTAAATAGTTTCTATTTGATGCGGAGATGGATGAGCAACTGTTGGAAGTTCCAGAGGAGTAGGGAAACAGACTGAACGGTTTTGGAGAAAAAGCATACAGGCAGCAGAGTGAAGCATGGATTGGAGTGGGGAGACCCAGGAGGCAGGGAGGTCAGCAAAGAGGCTGATGCAGTAATCAAGGCGGGGTAAAATAAATGGTTGGATTAACATGATAGCAGTTTGGATGGAGAGGAGAGAGTGGATTTTACTGGTCGTGAAAGGTTGGACTGAGAGGATTTGGTGACATAATGAATATATGGGTTGAATGAGAGAGGTGAGTCAAGGAAAACCCCATGGCTACAGCCTGGTGAGAGAGGGAGGATGGTGGTGTTATATACAGTGATAGGAAAGTCATGGGGAGGACAGGGGTTAGGTGGGAAGATAGGAATGCTTTGAAGGAATACTGTTTTGTACATGTTACGTCTGAGGTGTTGGCAGGCATCCAAGTATTATTATTATCATTGAGACAATTGTTAAGCACTTATTCTGAACCACACAACGAGCTAAGTGCTGGGGTAGGTACAAGCTAATCAGGTTGGACACAATCCCTGTCCCACATGGGGCTCACAATCTTAATCCCCATTTTAGAGATGATGTAACTGAGGCACAGAAAAGTAAAGTGACTTGACCGAGGTCACACAGCAGACAAATGGCGGAGCTGGGATTAGAACCCAGATCTTTCTGATGCCAGGCCCGTGCTCTATCTACTAAGCCTCACTGCTCAGAGATGTCCTGAAGACAGAAAGAAATGTGAAACTGCAGAAAAGGAGAGAGATCAAGGTTGGAAACACAGATTTGGAAGTCATCTGCATAGAGCTGGTAGTTGAAGCCATGAGAGTGAATGTGTTGTCCAAGGGAGTGGGTGTAGATAACAAGAGATGGGGACCCAGAATTGAGCCTGAAAGACTCACCCTATTAGAGGATTGGAGAAAGCAGAAGAGCCTGCGAAAGAAACTGAGAATGAGTGACCAGAGAGATAGGAAGAGAACTAGGAGAGGACAGTGTCGGTGAAGCCAAGGTTCAACGTCGGTCTCCCCCGATCTAGACTGTGAGTTCGTTGTGGTCAGGGACTGTCCCTCTTTATTGTTGTTTTGTACTTTCCCAAGCAAGCGCTTAATAAATACGATCGAATGAACGAATGGTAATCCTCACTGGTTTGAAACATCTCCTACGCAAAACCAGGTCTTAGAGGGGATTATTGCTGGTCCCCTGGGATGGATGGAGAGTTGTTCTGGGAAAAGGTCTGACAGAGTACGTGACTTTGGGGGGCCAGGGAAAGCAAGGTGTAGATACCACTCGTTGCAGGTGTGGGAGATGCTAACCGGGGCAAGCAGGAGCTGCTGTGCCCAGGGAGATGCAGCTCTACCAGGAGCTAATGGGTATCCCCTCCCCATCCCATGCCCCAGTACACTGCCGAGTTGGGCTAATAATAATAATTGTTGTATTTGTTAAGCGCGTTATTATGTGCCAAGCACTGTACTAAATGTTGAGATAAATATGAGATCATCAGGAATCACATGGGGCTCACAGTCTGAGTAGGAGGGAGAACAGGTATTGAATTTCTGTTTTGCAGGTAAGGGATCTGAGGTCCAGAGAAGTTAAGTGCCTTGACCAAGATCACACAGCAGGCAGGTAGCAGAGGAGGGATTATTATTATCATCATTATTAATAATAATATACAATATAATTAATGATAATAATGGTATTTGTTAAGTGCTTACTGTGTACCAAGTACTGTCCTATGCGCTGGGGTAGATATAAGGTAATCAGGTTGTCCCACATGGGGGACACAGTCTTAACTTCTCTGTTTCTCAGTTCCCTCATCTGGAAAATAGGGATTAAGTGACTCTCCCAAAGTCACACAGCTGACAAGTGGAGGATTTGGGATTAGAAACCATGACCTCTGACTCTTAAGCCCGTGCTCTTTCCACTAAACTACACTGCAGGTCCTCTGAATCCCAAGTCCCTGCTCTTTCCGCTAGACCACGCTGCTAAGTGTGTGATCCCTTTGAACCCAACGTGGCCCAGCCCAGCCGACCTCCCAATCAATACATCAGTCATCAATCAGTGGTGTTTATACAGTGCCTACAATATGCAGAGCACTACGCACTAAGTGCTTGGGAGAGTAGAATGCAGTAGAGTCTGTAGTTATGTGGTGCTTCACACACAGGAAGTGCTTAATAAATACTATCACTACTAATAAATATGTTACAATTTCATGTTCCTTGTCCCCAAGCAGGCAGGGCTGTTCAGGGTCCAACTGAACCTTAGTACCAAAGGATCCCAACATCCTAAACCTTACCGAAGGCCTCAGTCCCTGCTTTGTCTTCTCCCACTACAGCACAGAGGGCTCTTTGTGAGCAGGAGATTATTACTGTGCTCTCCCAAACTCTTAGTACAGTGCTCTGCACATAGTAAGTGCTCAATAAATACGATTGATGGATTGATTAGGGCCTTATTTTAGGGAGAATGGAGACTATAAGGTTGTCACTGGCCTCCGGGAGTTTACCAACTAGTCGGGGAGGGAGATGAAAATAAAATGAGAGAAGGGAAGCAGCGGATTATGATGTTCTGTGCATTCGTGCTGCGGGCTTGGGGGATGCTGCGAAACTCCCTCCCCGCATAGCCATCCTGCAGTCGTCACTCGGTCAGGTCAGTCAGGGTGGGAGGGGGCTGCATCCTGCAGCGTGGTCATCCCTTACCGTGGTCTTCCTGCACAAAAGAAGCAGCAGAGGTGGGAAGAAAGAGCTTCGGCAAGCAGAACGAAAGGGACAATTTGCAAAATCCTAGGCAGAAAAGGATGGGTAAATGATGAAGGAGTAAATTTAAGGATTAATGATCAAGTTGTGACCTGCCAGGCAATTGCTGAATCGAGATCTGTTGTCTTGACCCCCTGCCCTGACTCTCAGCCCCTGGGACTACCATCTTCCCAGCTGCTGATTCCAAGCAGACGTGGACCTTCTCAAAATACACCAGCATCCTGTTGCTGTGGCAACGAGAAATGGGGACATTTAGGGGACCATGACTCTCTAGGGAAATAGGTGTTCTGCCAGAGGCTCAGGTCAGGGCATCGGAAGCACAGGAACCCAACCTCCTCAGCCAGAGCAGCAGGCTTTGATGCTTATTTTATCTCCAGGCTCAGCCTGATAACACGGCTTCTTGCTATCTTGCCTTTCTCCAGTTTGTTCCAGAAGTGACTTCCCTGTTTCCACCCTCCCCCAGGAGCCGGGTCTCTGCAAACATTTCTATTAGTTTTCTCCCTTTGGTTCTTCACTGAGTCCTTTATCTCTTCTTATCCTGCTTCCCCAGCTCTGCTCTGCTTGGCTCCAGCTTTGCCCATTTCTCTGTTTTTGCCATCTGGTCCAAGCCCTCCACTCTCCAGTTACGAAAGGAGCTGCATAATAATTATAATCATTATGGTATTTGTTATGCGCTTAGTATGTACCAAGCAAATCAGGTTGGACACAATCCCTGTCCCATTCGGTGCTCGTAGTCTCAATCCCCATTTTACAGATGAGGTAACTGAGGCACAGAGAAGTGAAGTGTCTTGCCTGAGGTCACACAGCAGACAAGAGGCAGAGCTGGAATTAGAACTATGACCTCCTATATGCAACCTCATGCCATAATAATAATAATAATAATGATAACAGCATCATGGCCTCCAGAAGGGCCAGGAGCAGAGGCAGAGTTTGAGGGAGGGAAGTCCCAGCCACCTGCCCACCCCTTTCCTCAGCTAGTAAGAACCCGGGCTGCCAGCTGGGGTGGGATCCTGGTCAACAAAGCTTGGAAGAGTCCTCCTTGGTCATCTGGCAATAGGAAAATGGAAATGACATAATGACATAGTAGGACGCCTAAGAGTTGTATCTTTACTTGCTGTATGGCATCCGCCTGGAACTGTTTATAAGTCGCTCTGTGTTTTGTAACGAGAGAGAGATTTTAAATGGAAAAGAAAATGCTTTTACATTCTTTCATTTTGGTCGGGGAGTCGGGAGAGAAAAACTCCCTCTGAATAGTGTATCTCTTAGGCTCTGGCAGGGTCCCCACAGCAGGAAGGACAAGGAGACAGACAGAGGCAGGAACTTTGTCAGAGATGTGGGGAATAAGGTATGGGGGCCTTTCACACAGACAGGCTGACGTCCCAAGCTGCAGGGTAGAGGCCTGCTGACAGTGCAGGGAGAGAGAGGGGGCGGCCACGGTGGAGCGGAGGGAAGGGAGGCTCCCTGCTTTTCTAAATTCTAGCCTTTCCCGCAGGAGGCCTGGCCTGTGGAGGAGAAGCAGCTTGCTCCACAGCCGATTGAAATGTTCCAGGTTGGGAGAATGTGGCCACGTGATGGCCCTGAACTGGGACCAAGCAGCCTGGCCAGCAGACCTGGGTGAGATGGAGGTTCATTCAATTGTATTTATTGAGTGCTTATTGTGTTCATATCATTGAACTTAAGTGCTTGAGAGAGTAGACTATGACAATAAACAGACCCATTTCCTGCCCACAATGAGCTTACAGTAAAGAGGGGGAGACAGACATTAATACAAATAAAAAATTAAAGTTATGGACATACAGGCCATGGGGCTGGGAGGGGGGTTGACTAAAGGAAGCAGGTCAGGGTGACGCAAAAGGGAGTGGGAGAAGAGGAAAGTAGGGCTTAGCCAGGGAAGGCTTCTTGGAGGAGATGGGCCTTCAACAAGGCTTTGAAGATGGGGAGAGTAATTGTCTGTTGGATTTAAGGAAGGAGGGCCTTCCAGGCCAGAGGCAGGATGTGGGGAGGTGACACGGCCACCTCCCCCTCCAGCTAAGAGAGGCATATATGTGTCAAGCTGACCAGCAATTTGTGTCCCCCACCCCGCCTGGCGCCGGATGTGTATGTGCTGCGACTGCCCAGTAAACGGCAAACAATCTCCTGGAAGTGATCATCATTGGCATCGGTTCTCCCCTCAGTGTCAGCGAAACAGACTCCCCCTTCACGCTCTGTCCAGAAAGCCCAGACCCATCCTGAAAATGGACCGGAATCCGGTGAATAACTTCCAATCCGTCAACAGCAGTGTGTCCGCACCCGGTTCAGGAAGTTGCTGTTTGAGGCGAAAGGGATTGTTATTAGCTAGCTGTGTGACTTGGCTTCATCAGCTGTTTAGTTCCAAGCCTCCCCCGCATCGGGACCAGTGCCGGGACCCAGTGTCCACCCCTTCGGAGTCCATAGCCACAGGTCAGTGGCACGGGAAGCGGCTTCTGACGGGCCTAGGCTCCTCTACCCCCAACCCAGCCCCTCACGATCCTGGGCTGAGCCGGGTCCCGCTCCCCGACTCCTTCCCTCTGCCTCGGTTGGGCAGGAGCTTGACTCCAAATTTGGATCTGTGTCCTTGAGTTCTCCCCACCCTGGCAGCTGGGGAGGAACTAAGGCAATTCCAGCCAAATCGCCCGACCCCTCTGTCCTCGTGGTGTCCCCTCCCCCCACCCTCCAGCTGGTCACCTGGCAGGGAAAGACTGGACGTCTGGGCCCCGCCAGTCTCTGTTATGCTCCCAGCTGCTTCTGCAGGCAGCACACGCCGCTCAGACCGGAAGATCCAAAGGGCCCCAAGATTGTCTGTAAGCAACCCCAGAAGGGTTGTTTTCTGGCTGAGGGGGAACGTGCTTACTGGGCTACCGCAGGCTCCTCGCCTTCCGCTAAACCTCAAAATGAACTACCGGAGAAGGAGAGGTGACTGCCCGGAGTTGCATTTGTGGATCATGCCAGAAATTTGCTACAGAAAGACGCGGGACTTTAATACCGTTCCCCCAAGGCCCCTCTCTCAGATATGGGGAGCAAAGACCTGCAGTGCAGATCCTAAATGTGCTCCTCAAAGAGACTGCATGTGCTCTGTGTGTGCTGTTTCTGGGGCAATTAGTGGAAAGGCTGCAGGAATTAGAGAGGGCAAGGGAACACAGCTGTTATCAGGGAGCAATTTGGGAGACCTGGCCTCCACCAGGAAGGATTCTGAGGAGAAGGCAGGAGGCAAGTGAGAAGACGAGAATGGGTATGCTGCTAAGGCGTCCCAGCAGAAAGATGAAGAGCAGGCCAACATCAAGAGGAGTGATTTGAAGTAGTGTGCTTACCAAGTAAGTCGGCAAAGGCCTCACTTCATTAGCAGGAATGTTAGGATCGGTGGGGCCTGGGGACTCAGGCTACTGAAGGAGAATCAGCGGGAAAGAGCCAGAGAAAGGGAGAGACCAGTGAAGAACTGGTGACACCAAGGATTGGATGTGGGGTCTTTCTATGTGCTCGATAAGGAACGGAGAGTCATGGATGTAGCAGTTAGGAACTCAGCACCAAAATGAAGATGAAATGGTGATGAGATAACAAGGAAGTTCCAGGCAGAGGCGAGCAGCCCCAGACTTAATTGAGAGGATCTAGGTATAAGAAACCACTGTGATACCCCATTTCCAATCGGGGACCCCTGTTTCTCGGACCCCACGGTGGCCATGGGCAACATGCAATGTGGTTAAATTGGCAAAGTTTGGGCAAGGATCTGGAGAAGTCTTCTCCACTACAGGACAAATCAATCATCCAATCAATTAGTTGTATTTATTGAGCACTTACTGTGTGCAGAAGACTGTACTAAACCCTTGGGAGAGTACAATATAACAGAATTGGTAGACACATTCCCTATCCACAACATGGCGCAGTGGATCGAACACAGGCCTGGGAGTCAGAAGGTCGTGGGTTCTAATTCCAGCTCCACCACTTGTCTGCTGTGTGACTTTGGGTAAGTCACTTCGCTTCTCTGGGCCTCAGTTACCTCATCTGTAAAATGGGAATCGAGACCGTGAGCCCCACATAGGACAGGGACTGTGTCCAACCCAGTTTGCTTGCATCCACCCCATTGCCTAGTACAGTGCCTGATGCACAGTAAGTGCTTAACAAATACCATAATAATTATTATTATCATTATTAACATGCTTACAGCCTAGATGGAAGAAATAGCTTTAGTAAGTAGTATGTATTAAATGCCTATCATGTGCTGAGCACTATACTGAACTCTGGGAAAGTATACCTAGTTGGAAATTAAACAGTTCCTCTCCCTCAGGGGGATCTCATCTAAGAATAGAGAGGGGGAGAAGGGATAGACAACAGACACATGAGGGGAGATGAAACAAAAACACTAAAACAACATAGAGACAAAAAGCAAAGATCTATAAGGTGCTGTGGGTAGAGAAACCCCCTCTTATATCGGCAGCATGGATTCAATATGATTGTTTTATCTACCCCAGCGCTTAGTACAGTGTTTGGCACATAGAAGCAGCATGGTATAGTGGATACAGCACAGGCCTGGGAGTCAGTAGGTCATGGGTCCTAAATCCGGCTCCACCACTTGTCTGCTATGTGGCTTCGGCCAAGTCACTTCACTTCCCTGCGCTTCAGTTACCTCATCTGTAAAATGGGGGTTAAGACTGCGACAGAGACTGTGTCCAACCCGATTTGCTTGTAACTACCCCGGGGCTTAGTAGTGCTTGGCACATAGTAAGCGCTTAACAAATACCATAATTATTATTATACAAAGGACTCTATGAGTATAGTTATTATTAATTGAGGGTTGGTTTCAGACCATAATACTAAAGCGATTGAGTCAGTTGCCTCAGGATGTACCAGCAAGGGGTGACTGTGGGGTGGAGGAGGGGGGGAAAGGTGGGGGTGGAGGGAAACGTGTAAGGGTACCCCTGGCAGAAGTGGCACCTTGGTGAATAGGGACCGAGGAGGTGAACACAATGGCTCCAGAATTAGGGGTGGGGAGCACGGAGTCCCCCGGAGAGAAATGTTGGGCTTCGAATGGCCTTTGGTCTGATAACATACAGAACACTGGACTCCATGCAATACGATGTAATGATGTCATGTGGAACAGGAAGGGAGAGCCAGATCTTTCCCTGCCTTGGGGTGGTGAAGTGTCTCGCTGCCAGCCCTGGGAAAGCCCTGGGAGAAGAAAGGGAGAGGGAGGTCCTGCCTTCTGGAACTAGCACTAGGCCCAAGGGGAAAGGAGGAGAAGCTGTTGGCAGCATGAAAGGATGGGAGTGGACAGGTGAGGTGGGCACCAAAGGAAACAGTGGGGGTTAAATTGTTTATTCATTCAATCGTATCTATTGAGTGCTTACTGTGTGCTTAGCACTGTACTAAGCATTTAGTAAGCAGGAGGAGTGGATTGAGGGTGAGGCGGCTCCCAGGGGTCCCTGGTCAGAGGTCAGGGTCATAGGCATCTTGGAATCTGAAATTCCAGCTAAGCAAGCGAGCCACACCTCGTCTCTGAATGGAAGAGCATCCTTCCGATGATGAGTGGAGCTACGTAGAGAATTCCAGCAAGGTTTAAGCAAGCACTTAGCCAAAGCAAACAATGAGGTCTGGAAGGGAAAACGGCAGGGACTTCTCACAACCTCTGGTACACAGGGAATTTATTTTAATGTCTGTCTCCTCCGTGGACTCTTAGCTCCTCCCCCTACTTACCCTTGCTCCTCCCCCCCCTGCTTTCCCTTGCTCCTCTACCACTTCAACCCAGTCTGTACCCTTTGCTCCTCTAATATCAACCTCACTCTCTTCTCTCTCATCGACCTCTTGCTCACACCCTCTCTCTGGCCTCAAACAACCCCCAGCCCCCATGACATCTGACAGTTTTCTACTCTCCCCATCTTCAAAGCCCTACTGAAATTGCCATCTCCATTTGGAAGCCTCATCTGAATATCTCTTACCTCCCCATCCAATTTTCCCTCCCTAATGAATCACCCATGAGCTTGAGTCTGTACACCCTAAGCATTTAGGAACTCACCCCACCCTTATCCCTTTTATGCATATCTTCATCCTCTGTTTCTTCCCCTACCTGTAATTTATTTTAATGTCTCTCTCCCCCGCTGGACTGTAAGCTTCTGGAGGGCAGGGATTGTCTCGACTTACTCTATTGGACTCCCAAGTGCTCAGTACAGTGCCCTGCACACAGTAAGAACTTAATAAATACCCCTGAAGGATGATGGACTGTGTTAATATCTACCAACTCTATTGTACTATACTCCCCCAAGTGCTTAGTACTCTGCACTCAGTAAGCACTCAGTAAATACAATTGATTGTTTGATCTATCAGTGGAGATCTCTAAGTACGATAGAGGGGGAAATAGAAAGCCAGTGGAGGTTCTTGAGGCGAGGAGAGATGTATGCCGAGCTCCGTTTCAAGGACATGTTCCACGCAGTAATGTGAATTGGAGAGGCTGGAGACAGGGAGGGGAGAAGTTGAATGGCCTGGAGAAATGAACCATCTTTTGGGTAAGAAAACCATGGAATCCAAATCCTGCCTCTTCAGTTTCTAAGTACTACAAGCTCCACTGTCCTGGCCATGACAACCTCTCATCCCTATGCAGTGTTCTTTCCTATGTGCTTATCCGTCAGATTACTGGCTGACTGATCTGTGCTTTTTATTTAAATCTATCTCATGCTCTTGGTCTTGTCATAAGCCGTCGAGTCGTTTCCGACCCATGGCGACATCACAGACACATCTCTCCCAGAACTCCCCGCTCTCCATTTACAATCGTTCTGGTACCGTATCCGTAGAGTTTTCTTGGTAAAAATACAGAAGGGGGTTACCAATGCCTCCTTCCACGCAGTAAACTTGAGTCTCCGCCCTCGACTCGTTCCCGTGCCGCTGCTGCCCAGCATGGGTGAGTTTTGCCTTCCACTCACTAGCCACTTGCCAAGCTCAGAGTGGAATGAGTAGGCCTCTGCTTGACACTCCCTCCCATAGCCGAGACTGGTAGAGTACTGGAAACTCCCCAGGTGCGACCCTGAAAGGCGGTCATGCTCTTTAGCTCCTGAATACTCATAGATTCACTTCATCTTGTCTTCCCTTTTAGAATGTAAGCTCCTCAAGGACAGGTATCATATCTTATTGTCCCCCAAGTGCCTAGTCGAGGTCTCTGCCCATGGTAGATGTTCAATAAATGCAGTCGATGGACTATAAGAGTGATGGTCTGTGCCTTTTTGAGCTTCGTTCATCCCACTCTCTGACAGTGGGGAGGCAGTGTGGCTCTCCTGGGAGTCAGAAGACCTGGGTTCTAACCCTGGCTCTGTCACTCACCTGCTGTGTGACCTTGGGCAAGTCACTTAACGTCTCTGTGTCTCCGTTTCCTCTTCTGTAAAGTGAGGGTTAGACTCTAAGCCCCTTGTGGGACAGTAACTGTGATCCGAGTGTATAAAATCTATCCCAGTGCTTGGCACATACTAGGTGTTTAATAATGTCAACAACAATTATTATTATTATTATTATTGTTAACAAAGTGGCTTTCTGGCCTGTTAGTTCTCTGAAACCGTTTGTGGCCCTGGGTACTCAATGAAAAGTTGACAATGGAAGTCTATTTTTGGACCCTTTAGCTATTTCTTTGGTTAGGTCCCCTCTCCTTGGCTCTGATGAGCCGTTTTCCCCAAAGAGTTGGAAAATATAATCAAGTCCAAGTCCCTCCCCATCAGGGACCCAGGCTGACACCTGACCTCTTGAGTTTTGTGTCCTGAGAAATTAATTCTGACTCTCAAGACGGGCTAAATCATGGCCATCATGGAACCTCGCAGCTACAGGTCAGCGGGAATGTTCATGGACATCACATCAATGAATGGCATTTATCAATCGAAAAATTCCACAGAAAAGCAGATGCAGAAACTGACACTTGTAAGATCTTTGCATAAACTCAGAACAAAATATTTTCCTCTTTTTCTCCTCCTTAAAATGCCCTCACCACCTCGAAATCCCAGAAAATCTGCTATTGTTTGCTACCATCAGCTAGCATTCTGGGTGCTAAAGAAAAATTGTGAAAGAGAATTGTGATTGGAGATAAAATTTCTCACTGCAGTCAGACAGCTTACTTACATGGCTCTCCAAAGGAGGTGTGTTTTTTGCAGATGGTTTTAGATCCCTTTAAATCCCCTCTTCCATCTTTAAGGGTGTATCTATCTGAATTCCCCAAAAAGGGAATTGGTACCTACAGAACCCCTTCCCCTTTTCCAGTCATCCTGGTCCCCAGTGTCAGGGGAGGACTGGGGCAACCGAGAGGAAGAAATCTTTCCTTGAATCTTAATCCCATTTTTACAGATGAAGTACCTGTGGCCCAGAAAAGTTAAGTGACTTGTCCAAAGTCACACAGCAGAAACCTGAGGGAGGCAGAATTAGAACCCAGGTCTTCTGACTCCCAAGCCTGGGTTCTTTCCATTAACCCGCATTGCTTCTCAGATTCCCAGAGCAGAGTTGTTCGCCTGCTCCCCGACTTTCCCACCCCCTACACTGCTGGGCCTAGTCTTGGGTGAGTGTTTCTATTCTCCCAGCAAAAAATAATTTCCCAACTGGGTTTAGAGAAGAATAGAGAAGCAGCATGGCTCAGTGGGAAGAGCCCGGGCTTGGGAGTCAGAGGTCATGGTTCGAATTCCGACTCTGCCCCTTGTCAGCTATGTGACTATGGGCAAGTCACTTCACTTCTCTGTGCCTCAGTTCCCTCATCTGTAAAATGGGGATGAAGACTGGGAGCCTCACATGGGACCTCATTCCCCTGTATCTACCCCAGCACTTAGAACAGTGCTCTGCACATAGTAAGCGCTTGACAAATACTGGGTTAGTTGCTAGCATGCAAGGATGGTTTGAAGGGGAAATGGTTGATTTATTTCTGCATTTTGGGGGCCTGACTCGATGACCAAATCCTGACTAAATGGAAGCTCTGAATCTCTGAATAGTCGCTCTAAAGGCCAATGGGTAAAGAGGCTTCTTACTGGTCGTGAGACACATGCTAAAACCTATTTCTCATGCCGAGCTCATGAATTCCTCTTAGGAATGAATGGTGGAAGAAAAATAGTAGGCAGATAGAGTATCGGCCCGGAAAATGTTTACTTTGGAATAGAAAGTATGTTCCAACAACTCCCTCTTCTAGGATAACAGAATCAGTTCTCCTCTGCCCAGAACATCGTTTGTTTCCCAAAGCACATTAGAGAATGTGATCTGATAAAGCCTGAGGTGAATAAGAATCCAAAGATAGTTAGATGAAGAGGCCAGGGAGGGAGTTCTTCCAAAAGAAAATCTGGTTCAGGCTCCTACACCTGAAAGGGACACCCATATAAGTCAGTCAAACTTGTTGCCTCCAAGAACTGCAAATAAATCTCTTTAAAACAGACAGCTAAATACAGCTAAAAAAGCCAATATAAAACCATGAACAAGGGAATCAAAAGTTGCATCCCTTCCCACATTCTAGTTATTGAGCTCTGCAATTTTACGAGCCTCTTAAGGTCTTCCTTTTACCTAAATTTATTTTCGCATCACTTTCCTCCCAAGTTTTCAAATATTTCCACATTATTTTCTTTACTAATCTTGTTCACTGCATTTTCCATTTGCTGTGACCGTGGGCAAGACATTTAATATCTCTGTGATGATGATGATGATGGTATTTTTTAAGCGCTTACTATGTGCAAAGCACTAAGTGCTGGGAGGATACAAGGTGATCAAGGTGAGCCCACATGGGGCTCACAGTCTTAATCCCCATTTTACAGATGAGGGAACTGAGGCCCAGAGAAGTTAAGTGACATGCCCAAAGTCACACAGCTGACAAATGGTGGTGTCAGGATTAGAACCCATGACCTCTGACTCCCAAGCCCGGGCTCTTTCTACTGAGCCACGCCACTTCTCTATGCCTCTGTTGCCTCATTTGTAAAGTGAAGATTAAAGTCTTAGAACCTCACTGTAGCACATGGACCATGTCCAACCTGAATAGCATATGTCTATCCCAGTGTTTAGTGCAGTGCCTGGAACATAGTAAACACTTAACAAATACCATTAAAGAATTAATTTTCCATCTTTAGGTGTCATTAATGCTTTCAACTCAAGTTGTTCTGTTATGTAAATAGAAAGGATAATAGAAAGGAAAGAAGTAGAGAAGCAGAGTGGCTTGGTGGAAAGAGCACGGGCTTGGGAGTCAGAGGTTGTGGGTTCTAATCCCGGCCCCGCCTCGTTAGCTGTGTGACTTTGAGCAAGGCACTTCACTTCTCTGTGCCTCAGTTACCTCATCTGTAAAATGGGGATTACAACCGTGAGCCCCACATGGGACAACCTGATTTCCTTGCATCTCCCCCAGCGCTTAGAACAGTGTTTGGCACATAGTAAGCGCTGAACAAATACCATCATTATTACCTATTAAAGGAAAGTGAGACAAGTTCAAGAAGCCATATTAGAGTGAAGAGAGTTCCAGAGGGCAGTTAAATTGAATATTTAAAGATCAGATCAAATCATCTAGAAAGGGAATTAAGAGATATGAAGATAATAATAAGGGTATTTGTGAATTCATTCAATAGTATTTATTGAATGCTTACTATGTGCAGAGCACTGTACTAAGCGCCTGGAACGTACAATTCGGCAACAGAGAGAGACCATCCCTGCCTAATGGCGGGCTCACAGTCTAATCGGGGGAGACAGACAGCACAGCAAAACAGAACAAAACAAAAACAGGACATTATCACGATAAATAGAATCAAGGGGATGTACACCTCATTAGCAAAATAAATAGGGTAATAAATAATATTGTGAATAATAATAATAATGTTGGTATTTGTTAAGTGCTTACTATGTGCAGAGCACTGTTCTAAGCGCTGGGGTAGATACAGGGTAATCAGGTTGTCCCACGTGAGGCTCACAGTCTTAATCCCCATTTTGCAGATGAGGGAACTGAGGCACAGAGAAGTTAAGTGACGTGCCCAAGGTCACACAGCTACCAGATGGCAGGGCAGGGATTCAAACCCATGACCCAGAGATGCTCTGGCTCTTGTAATTTCCGCAGCTTGACAATAATGGACTGAACTACAACTAATATGAAGGGGCCTTTATGCAACTGGAAATCTTCCCTCTGGCCTGGAACTCCTTCCCCTGCAAATATGACACCCCACCCCCCCACGCTCCCGTCGAAGCCTTACTATGAGAAGCAGCATGGTGTAGTGGAGAGAGCACGGGCCTGGGAGTCAGAAGGTCATGGGTTCTAATACCAGTTCTGCCACTCGCCGGCTACGTGACCTCGGGGAAGTCACTTAACCTCTCTGGGCCTCAGTCCCCTCAGTTGTAAAATGAGGATTGAGACTGTGAGCCCCACGTGGGAAAGGGACTGTTTCAACCTGATTTGCTTGTAATAATAATGTTGGTATTTGTTAAGCACTTACTATGTGCCGAGCACCGTTCTGAGCGCTGGGGTAGATTCAGGGTAATCAGGTTGTCCCACGTGAGGCTCACAGTTAATCCCCATTTTACAGATGAGGGAACTGAGGCCCAGAGAAGTGAAGTGACTTGCCCACTGTTACATAGCTGACAAACCTCTCACTCTAGGCTTCAAGGCTCTCCATCACCTCACCCCTCCTACCTCTCCTCCCTTCTCTCTTTCTACCGCCCACCCCGCACACTCCGCTCCTCTGCTGCCCACCTCCTCACCGTCCCGTTCTCGCTTATCCCGTCGACCCCTGGGCCACGTCCTCCCGCTGTCCCGGAATGCCCTCCCTCCTCACCTCCGCCAAACTCATTCTCTTCCCCTCTTCAAAACCCTACTTACAGCTCACCTCCTCCAAGGGGCCTTCCCAGACTGAGCTCTCCATTTTCCCTCTGCTCCCTCTATCCCCCCCTTCACCTCCCCTCAGCTAAGCCCTCTTTTCCCTTTCCCTCTGCTCCTCCCCCTCTCCCTTCCCCTCCCCTCAGCACTGTACTTGTCCGCTCAACTGTATATATTTTCATTACCCTATTTATTTTGTTAATAAGATGTACATCACCTTAATTCTATTATTTTGTTAATGAGATGTACATCACCTTGATTCTATTTATTTGCTATTGTTTTAATGAGACGTTCATCCCCTCGATTCTATTTATTGCTATTGTCTGTCCATCTCCCCCGATTAGACCGTAAGCCCGTCAAAGGGCAGGGACTGTCTCTATCTGTTACCGATTTTAATGAATTAAATGAATGAAGTGGCAGAGCAGGGATTCAAACCCATGACCTCTGACTCCCAAGCCCAGGCTCTTTCATTCAATCGTATTAATTGAGCGCTTACTGTGTGCAGAGCAATGTCCTAAGCGCTTGGAAAGTACAATACAGCAATAGAGACAATCTCTGCCTACAGTGGGCTTACAGTCAAGAGGGAGGAGACAGACATCAAAACAAGTAAACAGGCATCAATATGAATAAGTAGAATTATATATATATACATAAGTGCTGGATGGGGCCACGCTGCTATCCACCCCAGTGCTTAGTACAGTGCCTAGCGCATAGTAAGCGCTTAACTAATACCATAATTATTAAAATCCTATTTCCTCCAAGGAGCTATTCCTGATCAATCTCTTTTCCCCCAAACCTATCTGCACTCCCTTCTGCATTGTCTGTGAACTTGGATGTATACTCACTTGGATACCCATCCCAACCCCAGCCTCACTGCACCTCTTACTCTGCTCCTTCTCCTCCCTGTAATTGATTTTAATGCCCATTTCCCTAACTATATTGTAAGTACCTTGTGGCTTGGTGCTCTGAACGAGGAAAGTGCTCAATAAATACCATCGACTGAGTAAACGGGAATTTGGTCATGTTAAGAACTTTGTTACCGTAATGAATGATGGAGCTATGAATAATCAGTAACAGATGTTTTCTTGGGGTTTTCAAGCCCTCTCCTGGAAAAAGCATTTAAAGGCAATCTTCAAAACCCAAATAATATTGATCACTTCCAAGTGACTTGGCTGTGAGTTTTCCTCCAAAACAATCCATTCCTCCTTTTTGGTTACTAAAGGATGATGGTAAATTGTCTAAAACCGACCAAATGGGATGAGGAGCAAGAAAATTGTACTGCTTTACGGCGGAGGTGACGAATGCTGACTTTCAGCGGATGGCTAAGGCCCCCAGCTCCTTAAATTCCCATAGTGCAAGAAGGCAAACAAGAGCCACTTTATGCTGGCCATGTTTATTTGTTTTATTCATCTTTTTCTTTAAACAGTTTAACCAAAGATACAGACAGTATCCAAAGGAAAATTGTGAAACAAATTTTTCAAGAGACTGAGATGCCACATGCTACATTTAGCCTAATTTTACTCATGCTTGCTTGGCGTGGGGAATAGATCATTCGGTAAAAACATACAGAAGAAAACAAAAACCAAAGATGTCTTACCATATACAACTTTTAACCTACAGTCATGGTGTACCTTAATTACTTTCATGCACACAAGTCTAACATTACAAAATTTTTTTTAAAAAAATGAACACAATTAAGACTTCTAGGAGCATTTTGGAAAAGCAGTTCCTAATTTTTCATTTTAGTAGATCAAGCACCTCCAAAATACAAATTCCTCTACACAGTGAGCGCTTTACTTGAAATGAACACTGAAGTAAATTGAATATGTGGGGCAGCCTCAGAATAAGCTGATGTTCTATATTCAGCTCAGTAGGCAACGAGCCATAGGGCTAGACGGAAGGAAAAAAAAAAACAAAACAAACGCGACTATTTGCAAATATGCAAATAATGCAGCGGAAACTAAGTTAACTTCCTATAATTAAATACAGAAAATATACTGATTTGCTAAAATAAATAAAATGCAGTGTAGTAACACTTCACTATAAAGAATGCATCCCGGGACATTTATAAACAGTGAATGATTCTTGAGAAGAGTAGCTACTGGAGTAATGCTGGCTAAATAGAAGTGCATATCGTGAAGCACTACGGGCGGGGAACATGTTTTGCCACATACTTCTGTTACCTTGAGGTAGATAACACATGCGTACCAAATTCGGCATTCATTTTTCAGTTGCTGCTGGTATCATGTGTTTTAAGAAATGTGTACAGTATGAAAAAACTTGAAAATACTCATGAATGAAAAACGTTCTAGGAAAAAAATAGATATTTTCATGCAATTATGTACAGTCTCACTGTGTAAATTTCAAGGCAAGGTTTTGTGGTTTTTTTTTCTGCAAAACAATGGTTTTGACTGAGAGCATGTTTTCACTTGGTTTAGTGCATTTTTCATCTCCTCCTGCATTGCATTATTTTGCTGTTCTTTCGTTTTGTGTGCAAACAACATGCCAGTTTAAAAGAAAACTAACTCGTGTATAGAAAGCAATTCTGGGTTTTAAAAACAATGGTAAACTCAGAGAACTAGTGAAATTCATACTAAAATGACACCATCTGATTCAAGTAAAAAAATTACACTAGGAATAAAAAAGACAAACAGATTTCATGAAAAATACAAAAAAGAAATGTCTGCTGAGTGTTTTAGTTTAGGTGTTTCAGAATGCTGCTGTAGGTCTTATGGGGGACCTGGGGGGAAGATTTCATAGCAGAAGGTGTCAGTGTGGCCTGGATTGATTTAAGGGGGGAACCCACGGGGCTGTGAAACTGGGGAATGCCGATGGACTCGAGCTGCTTGTTGAACAGGAACTCCCCGCTATTGTCGGGGAAACCCTCCTCGCTTTCCTTCTCCCCGAGCTTCCCGTCATCGGCTGGCTCCATTTCTAGCATCTCCGCATCTTCCTTCTGCCTAAGAAACTTATCCAAGTAACTGGTGTAAGTGTTTTCCTTCTCAATGTGTTCATCCTTCCTCACTTCACAACAGAACTGGTCGATGAGAAAGCACTCCGCCCCGCCACTTCCGAACTGGCTATCCCAGGATGACTGATACAAGGCTTCCAACTGAGCCAGGTTGGCCATTCCTTTCTCCTGCTTCTCCCGGCTCACCGACTTTGACAGTAAACCCTTCGGTTCTAGTTGGGACACTGAGCTGTTCAAGTCATTTAATTTGTCAACATCAGTAGACTCGTGTTGTAAACTAAGCTGAATGGTTCCCGCTATAAAGGAATCAAAGTCGAAGCCTTGATTCTTCTCCCTCTCTTTCTCGACCAGCTGCTGGGATGCTTCCTCAAGTGCTATCTGAGCCTTAACCAACCCATTCCTTTCACATTTTGACTTGCCTTTTTTATCGGACTTTTCCTTGCTTTGCTCTTTCCAGTTTGAAAGATCTATGATAAGCTTGGGCTCATAATAATGGTTAACTTCGCTCTCCCTCCAAACCAAGTTATCTAGGTACGACGACGATCGCATTTTGTAGTTACAGGTGTGACTGCACTCCAGATCACAATATTTGTTCTCGTGATGATCTGGATACGGCCAACAGGGCTCGGTAGAGTAGTGGGTATCGAAAGCCGGATCCTCCAGGTACTTTTCTCGATCTCCATCCAAGTATTTGCGAGGATCTACTTGCACTTCCTCTTCGTCGGTGACATCAGAAAGAGCCCGAGGGTCACGCTGAACTTCATCGATATCGTAATTATTGTGTAAAGGCCAATCGTGCTCAGAAAATTCACTTTCGTGGTACCTGAAATCATGAATATATTAGTGTCACTATCTCGGCCCTTACACACGCTGGAAGGATGGAATGCCTAATGATGAAGCCTCTCAGCTTTATTCTTAGCAGTTGGAGAAAATAATAATGCTGGAAGATGCCCAGAGGGGCCATCCAAGTAGGCGCTGTTCCCTTTCTGGCAGGGCCAAGACCCTTAAAGTCATCCCTGGGCGAGGCGAGTCGATTTGATTTCTAACAGGACAGACTCGGAGACCGCCTTCAGTAATCCGCTCCACTGTTTAGTTGGACATCCTTCCTTACCATGAGCCTGTTTTTAAATCCTCTAAACTTTCTGACACAACCCAAAAGGGCATTTTTAAATGCTTTTGTTTTTCCTTTGCGCAAACCTACAACTTTGAGACCAACACATATCGAGGCTTAGCGGCGAGCCTGGGCTTGGGAGTCGGAGGTTATGGGTTCTAATTCCCGCTCTGCCGCTTGTCAGCTGTGTGACTTGGCCCAAAGTCAGGTCACTTAACTTCTCCGGGCCTCAGTTACCTTATCTGTAAAATGGCGATTAAGACTTAAGCCCCATGTGGGACAATCTAATAATCTTGTATCTACCCCAGCACTTAGAACAGTGCTTGGCCCAAAGTAAGCACTTAAATACCATCATTATTATTACCAAGAAAATTAACTCAAAATGCCTTTATGGATTTTGATAATACAGCAGAATTTTTTTTTTTCAGAATTCACATCTGCTCTTCCTAAGCAATGTTTCAAACACAATGGCAATTCTGTAAAGGCTATTTCTAGTTTCAGTTGCAAAGGGATTCACGTATCCAAATGGATGTAAAAAGGGCAGGGGAAGTAGGAGTTAGGAGTTTTTTTTCCCCACAGATGCTTACGGCCCTGGGATACATTTCAGGAAAAAACCGTTTCTATTCAAGTTGATAAATAAATCCAAGTTAATAACTAAGAAATCTCATCTAGCTCCTTAGGGCAAGGATCGTGTCTCCCAGCTCCATTATATCGCACTTTCCCAAGAGCTTAGAACAGTGCTCTGTACACGGTTATCGCTCACTAAGTACCTCTGAGTGACTGATCTAGAATTGATTTACCTTTCCCAGTTATAAATGTGACTGTGTGTTTCATCCATGAGCAAAATATCATCCACTTCATCTTCAATGTGAAAAGGATGACTGGAGATGGGCTCATCGGTGGGAAAGGAGTAGATGCTCATGTAAGGATGGGACAAGGCTTCTTCTGCCGTCAATCGATCCATAGGACTAAATGTCAGAATTTGCTCCAGGAAGTCCAGTGCTGCCGAGGTCAAGGAGGAAACACGAGACAAGAAGTTTGAGAGACCTGAGTGGGACTGTCTTTCCCATGGCAGGTTTAAAATGACGGAACACATTTTGGGGTGTTATGCAACAGGATTAAACTGGGAAGCTAAAACAAGAATGATGAATTTAAGGTTACTGAATTGTACTACTTTGCTTATGTGGTCAGATGATTCCCTGACCTTGATGTGCCCTATTCCCCATATTCATTCATTCCTCTTCCCATCACATTCTGGAATGCTAACTCCATCACCTGGATGACCTGAGAGAGAGACCTAGGCAAGACTTTGTTTTCAGCTTCCTCCACTTTTTCCTATTTTCCAGCCCCATCCCTTCTGCTGAAGGCATACCTAGGGCTCTCCAATTCTGAAGAAGCTGTCACTATTATTGTCCCTTACAACTGTCATTCTATTGCTCTTCCATATGTTCTCCAATTCTCCAATTCTGGAGAATTTGCACCATGGCTGAACTTCACAAACTTGTTTCCATCCACTGCCTCAAATTCCTTTCCAACCACCTCCCAAAGAACTAACATCACAACTCTTCTAAAACTCTGCTAGTCACCATCATCCCTTTCTCGGTATATCCAATGGGTCTCTTCTCCAGTGGGATCCATTTGGATCCTTCCTCTGGAGGGGGGGCGGTGCTATTTGGTTTTGTTGATGAATCTCTCTTTTCCTGTTACCTTCTAGGCAGGAATTCTACCCACCATGTTAACCAAGTTCTCTTCTTAGCAGAGAACTCCTTTGTCTTGGTTTTCTTCTTCCTTCTCTCACCCATTAACTCTGAGTATTCTCTTCCCCCTCCCCCACAAACCTCTGGATCTTCTCCCTCTAATCTTCTCCCTCTACAGGCCTGGGCTTTGGGGAGTTCATTCACTGGCACCATCACCTCCTAACTTATCTATCTCCTCTCTGGGCCTGTAATTTCTCGCCATAATTATAATAATGATGGTATTTGTTAAGCACTTATGTGCCAAGCACTGTACTAAGCCCAGGGGGTGGGGGCAGAATACAAGGTCATCAGATTGTCCCACGTGGGCCTCAGTCTTAATCCCCATTTTACAGTTGAAGGAACTGTGGCACAGAGAAGTTACGTGACTTCCCCAAAGTCACACAGCTGACAAGTGGTGGAGCCGGGATTAGAACCCATGACCTCTGACTCCCAAGCCTGTGCTCTTTCCACTGAGCCACGTTGCTTCTATTATCTGTAGCATAGCTCCACTTGAGCGCCCTATCACCTAAAATGTAACTTTTAAGAAACAGCTCATAAACATTCCCCTTCTCTGATTCCATCACTATGGGTGGGGCCATTAAATTCCCCGTCCCTCAGGCTCGTGACCTTGAGGTCACGTTTTCAGTCATCTTTCCTTTCCCTTCCTGCCAATTATTCCTCCAAAATATTTCTTAGAGGAGTCTTGATCCCTTGCAAGTTTTAGCTCTCAGAAATGATGTAGGGGATTAAAATACGCTTACTCTTTCAAGGGCACTTCAAATCTATACGGTAAGCAAATACGCCAAGAACCAAGCTGCCTCATAAGACTTTAGCAGATTTTATCTATGCCGCTTCTAGACATCTGCCTTGCGTACAAGCTCCCTCCCATACAGCAGTGTCAGGCTTCCTCCCTCTGATTTCTGTCCTGCGTCTAGCTGACCAAATGCACATCCAGCCCCTCCCCAGCCACCTGCTCTTCTTGTCTAAATCTTTATGTGGGAATTTTTGCCAAGTCCATGGGTTACGTTCCAAGGCCACCCCTCTCCCCATCATCAAAGACAACCTTCTCCAAAAAGTCTTTCCTATCTTTTCAGTTTCCCAGCCTATTCGCCCTTCCTTCTGCATCACCTAAGCACTTGACTCTGTATCCCCTTAAACACTCTGCTACTCACCCAACTCCCAGTCTCCAGCACTTAGGTACAAATCCCTACTCTGTGCCGCTTCCCCCATCTGTAATTTATTTTAATGTTGGTTTCCCCCACTAGATTGTAAACTTGGGGGCAGGGACTGTATATACCAACTCTCTTGCAATGTATTCTCTCTCCCAAGAGGTCTGTAGACAGTAGGCGCTCAATAATTACCACTGATTGATTGATTGATTCTTAGAGTTCTTAAAGTACCCTGCACTTTCTACAGCATCAAAAACGGCAGCTATGGCTTCGACAAATGGTACTTTCATTTTATTTTTTGGGTCAGCCACTGCTTTGAGAGTGAAGTCTCCACAGGTTAAATAATCCATGTAAATGGTGGTTATGCCTTCCACCCTAGCTCAGTCCAAAGCAAGGATAAAGCCTCACAAGGGCAACATTATCCTCCAAGGCAAAGGGGGTCGGTTTCTAATTGGGGTTGTGTTAACTGGGAGGCCCGGCCCCCAGACTAACAAATCATACCCTGAGAGACTGTAAGCTCGCTGTGGGCAGGGAATGGGTCCACCGACTAGTCCATTCAGTCGAATTTACTGAGCGCTTACTGTATTCAGAGCACTGTACTTGGGAGAGTATAATACGACAATAGACACGTTCACATTCCCTGTCCACAATGAGCTGTCAGTCTAGAGGGGAGGAGACAGACATTAATATAATTTACAGATGTGTACATAAGCACTGTGGGGCTGGGAGGGGAGGAGCAGCGTGGCTCAGTGGAAAGAGCACGGGCTTTGGAGTCAGAGGTCATGGGTTCGAATCCCGGCTCTGCCACTTGTCAACTGTGTGACTGTGGGCAAGTCACTTAACTTCTCTGTGCCTCAATTACCTCCTCTGTAAAATGGGGACTAAGACTGTGAGCCCCACGTGGGACAACCTGATTCCCCTGTGTCTACCCCAGTGCTTAGAACAGTGCTCTGCACATAGTAAGCACTTAACAAATACCAACATTATTATTATTATTATTATAATGGGAGCAAGTCAGAGCGATGCAGTGGGAGAAGAGGAAAGCGGGGCTTAGTCCAGGAAGGTCTCTTGGAGGAGATGTGCCTTCAGTAAGGCTTTAAAGCAGGAGAGACTGTCTGTTGGAGTTGAGGAGGGTGGGGTGTGCCAGGTCAGAGGCAGGACACCGGGGAGGGAACAGAGGCGAGATAGACGAGATCGAGGCCCATTGAGAAGGTCGGCATTACAGGAGCGAAGTGTAGGGGTTGGGTTGTAGCAGGAAAGCAGCGAGGTGAGGTAGGAGGGGGTAAGGTGATTGAGTACTTTCAAGCCAATGGTGAGGAGTTTGATAAAGAGGTGGAGGGGTAACCCTGGAGTTTTCTGTGGAGAGGGGAAACATGGCTTGAACGTTGTTGTAGAAAAATGATCCAGGCAGCAGAGTGAAGTGTGGACTGGAGTGGGGAGAGACAGGAGGCTGGGAAGTCAGCAAGGAGGCTGATGCAGTCATCCATGCGGGGTAGGATGAATGATGTATTAACATAATTTATAGGTACTCTCCCATCTGCTTAGTACAGTGCTCTGCACACAGTAAGTGCTCAATAAATACCACTGAAGGTGAGAGAAACAAGCACATGCCCGGACCAGATACTGGAACCCACTGCCACTAGCCTTGAGGTAGGGGTGCGGTGGGAAAGAAGGTGTCTAAAATTGCATATATTTCCTAGATATGTTTCCTTTGGATCCTGCTTGACCTCTGGAAAACAAAGCCTGAAATCAATTATTCTTGAACGATGTTACCTTCAGGACTAATTCCTGGAAGCAGCTGAGTTAAAGGTTTGTGAGGCTCAGTCATGTCGTTTCTAATGTAAACTGGGATTACACTGAGAAGCTCTTGACGATCTTCCTCATGTACAACAGGAATTGATTCTAAAATCAGCTGCATCTGTTCAAGTTCATGTGCACCTGAAATGAAAGCAAAGATGATCCAAAACATACATGAAGATCAATCAATGGAGATTTACTTGTGAAAAATCATATTAATACAATTTATTTTAGTGCCACACATCCAAATTCCACAAACAGTATTAAATTACTTCATTTAGACAACCAATATGACATTTCATTTATTAGACATGTTGGTTTTAAGTAGGCTCCTGAGGGTCACTTAAATTACTCAAATTTATACTTCCAAAAGTTCAGTTATTAGTTACTCATAACTTCCTGAAGAACTCACTTGAACCTTCCTTAAAGGGGGATACTTGAGACACTAAATACAGAAAACCAGTCAGCTAGAGGTCATTTGAATCCTCCCTGGGGGAGATAAAAGGGTGGATAGGAGACACTATGGTAAAAATCAGTATTGTTTTAAATCGATCCAAAACGACACCTAACCAGGTAGGTCATTTTGAAAGTGCCAACTTTCAAAGCTGTCCAATATATGATAAATAAATCTCTCCAAGGACCAGAGTTAAGGCTCCTCAATCTTTTTACACCTGCTGTCTCTTCCACATTCCCACTCTTTTGGGTAAGATTTTTTTGTTCTCAAACGATTTTCCGTTCTCCTGTGGGTTGCTTTAAAACATTTAAAAAGGTGACAGAAGTGTCAAAGACAGGCCTACCAACGCTTCAGGTGGCAGGGATATGGTCTGCTATAAAAGATAAGCATCTGATGAACAAAATTATACAATTAGGACACAAAGTGCTCATATCTGGAAGGCATTCCCAAATATTTCTCCCACATTGATCTGTCCTGAAGATCAGGCGAAAGTCTCATCAGTGCCTGCTAATTGATGAAATAGACAAGGAAAATATTACAGTAAATACATCAATATTTAGTCACAAAACCAAGGCGGAAAGTAGCCATGCCAGCTGGTATTGTCGGATATTTGCCTAATCCATTGTTACTGGTCTATATTTTGCTGTATCTGCTTTACTGCCCCAAATCAGTGAAGTCAAATCTCATACTAAATGCATCAATATGTCTCCTACACATTTTATTTGAAAATTGTTGCCCTCGAGACAAGCTACTTGAGATTTACAAATCTAGATGACTCATCTAGATACCAATAAATATTCAGAAAATAATTCAGAGCACAGCAAAGGCAGAGAAAAGTCAGCAGATAATGCCTACACAGATATTCAAAGAAGTTCTAACCTGCAAAAAGGGTTTTCCCAGTCAGCATTTCAGCAAAGATGCATCCGGCAGCCCACATGTCAATGGCTTTAGTATAGTTATTAGGAGAAAGCAAAAGACGTGGAGATCTGTACCATTTAGTGACCAATCCTTCAGAAAGATGACCCTAAATGGAAAAGAGTGGTAAAATTGTTAGGGTTCTACGTTATACAAAATATATACTTTATATCAAGCACCTAGAAGATGTTCAGATTTCTGAGACTATTTTGAAAGATGAAAAATGATTATCACCTAAGCCTCTGGGCTCAAAAGGATGTTCTCATTTTTGTTTTTTTAACTCCCCAGTTACATGTTTAAGTGTGGCCCAAACTTATATTCCAATAGTCCTGTTAAAGAATCATAGGGCTAAGAGACCATCTCTATAAGAGTGATCTTGTTAATTCTTTATTCTAAAATACACAGACACACACTCCAACCCACCCACATGCTTGATAACCCATTTGAGTGGCCCATCAGGAATTTCTACCCTAGTTTTAACAACTTAGGTCTTCTAACATGTTTTTATTTTAGAACACTTGTGGAACTTTAAACAAAAAAAAATTCATATCAGTGCTTACAAACCACCCCTTCAGTTTAAAGTAGGGATGGGGAGCTTTGTTTTTAAAATGCTTTTAAAGTATTACTCTCTTTCAAAGTGCTAGCCATCCTTTTTCTGACTCCTGGCACCATTTAACGTCACCAATAAATTTAAATGATCATGTGTTAGAGTCTAATTCAGGAATTGGCAGCCACGGCTGTGCCAAGCAGGAAAGGGAACATAGGAAATAGTGTAAGTGGCTGTCTAGGCCGCTCTGCCAACGCCCGGTCTAATGTGGAAAAGGGCACCCTGAGGATGGGTGGAGGAAATCCATAAATCATTTAAGAATTCCACTGGAGACAAGAGTCTCAGACTCCTCCCAACTGAACCTTTTTGCCGAGCAATTAACACGTAGGGAGTTTCGCTGATACGTGGTTCGTGGTTCGTCTCCTTTCTTTTATCCCTTCTCACACTTTGGTGCAGATAGGAATAGCAGCGAAGGGCTTGCCAGGTAGGCGGCTGGAGAAAGAAGTCAAGGCCCTGGATAACCCTCCCCTGCGTAATCACGGCAACTGCATTTCAAGGATCAAAACTAGAATTAGGTCCCAACCGCCAAACACTGCTCCGAGTCTAGCACATGCAAGTCCACAATTGGGGCGCTTCCCAAGGGGAGGGGAGGGCCTCGTTCCACCGTCCTGAACCCCACCCACTTCTCCTACAACCATGGAGCAAAAGCGCAAACTGTTCGAGCTTAAAACCGTGGGGCGGCCAAGAGTCGTCGGGAATACAAGCATTCGTCATGCTCAACCTGGACCCTGCCAAGAGTCCTATGCAACCCGAACATATGCGAGACGCTGATTTTGGCCTTTGCCGGGAAGGGCCCCTCACGAGGGTGCGGGGCTAATTATAGCTCCGGGAGTTTGGGAACAGAACCAGGCTGGATTGGAGATCGCAGTGTCTTGACCAGTGTGGCCCTAAGGCCCTGCCCTATGTTTAGCTGAAGGAACCCAGGAGCTGGGGCAGATCAAACCCCACCCAGGCTGAGTCTGACGCAGGGTCGGAACTCCCCGGGGAGCTGGGAAGTGGGCTGTCCTATCCCCGATCACTCAACTTTTTTCATTTTCCTTACAGAAATTACATTTTTAAATCTTAGTGTGATCCGTCGCCACTCGAATATACCTGAATGAGACCTCTTTTAAAGGGACCACATTTTAAAATATAACTGATAGGAATGAGGTACAGCAGGAAGGGCAACTGGAAAATTCCAAAAGAATAAAGAATGAAAAAGGAAAGAATGAAGCTGAAGGGTGATGGTGGGTAGGAAGGGGCAGGGTGGTGTCAATTTTTGTGCCCACAAACTGCTGTGTTAATATTACAATTACTCTCCTTCCATTCAAAGCCTCATTGAAAGCACATCTCCTCCAAGATGCCTTCCCTGACTAAGCCCTCCTTTCCTCTTCTCCCACTCCATTCTGCATCACCCTGACTTGCTCCCTTTATTCATCTCCCCGTCCCAGCCCCTCAGCACTTATGTACAGCTCAGTAATTCAACATCTGTGTCCCCCTCTGGACTGTAAGCTCATTGTGGGCAGGGAATGTGTCTGTTTATTGTTACAGTGTACTCTCTCAAGCACTTATTACAGTGCTCTGCACAACATAAGCGCTCAATAATTATGCGACTTAATGAGTGAAAATAATCTGCAATTGAAAAAGCGATAAAATCATCTCTTCTTAGAGCCTACATTAACTGATGTTAACCCAACAGGAAGACCAAAATCTCTCCAGCAAATCCCAACTCACATTCGCTTCCTTTATCTGATAAGTTCAGACAAAGAAACGGTACAAAGAACTAAGGTTTCTAAGCCCTGGGCAAGTTTTTTGAAGTCTTTAGGGAAAATGGTAACAGGAAAATGAAGCCACCTTCCGGTTTAATAATAATAATAATGTTGGTATTTGTTAAGCGCTTACTATGTGCAGAGCACTGTTCTAAGTGCTGGGGTAGATACAGGGTCATCAGGTTGTCCCATGTGAAGCTCACAGTTAATCCCCATTTTACAGATGAGGTAACTGAGGCACAGAAAAGGGAAGTGACTTGCCCAAAGTCACACAGCTGACAGGTGGCAGAGTAGGGATTCGAACCCATGACCTCCCAAGCCCATGCTCTTTCCACTGAGCCATGCTGCTTCTCATGTCTCATGCTCTTATGTTTAAGAACATAATTCCTGCAATTTACCAGATTCTCAAATTAATTCAGGAAGATTTTAATTGACTCATCATCAGTCAAGAGCATTCATTGCCCGTCCATCACATGGCCATTAGATTTCTGGTTAACACCACACCTAGCTGCTACAGGATCGGGTGAAGACTTCAGCCTTATTCGAAAACTTCTGTTAGGTTTTATTTTGTTGGGGGTGAGTGTTAGAAGACGCCACTCGCTACCGGCTATCCACCTAGCAGACAGGCCTTCAAAATCCCAGGTTGGCAGATTCAACATCATTTAATGGAAAGAACCGGGGGCCTGAAGTCCTGGCTTCTACTACTCCTGGCCCGGCCTAGACCAAGTGGCTACCATGGGCAACTGCCTTCAGTGCCTCCATGTCCCTAGCCGCCAACTGGAAGAGAACCCACTGCTCTCTTTCACTAGGCAGCTCTAGGGGCAAATGAGACGGTGATGGGTAGAGCACGGGTCTGGACGTTGTAAGGAGCCGGGTTCTAATAACGGCTCTGCCACCTGGCTGCTGTGTGACCTTGGGCAAGTCTCTAGGCCTCAGTTACTTCGTCTGTAAAATGGGGATTAAGACCGTAAGCCCCCAGTGGGACAGGGACTTGTATCTATCCCAGCACTTAGAACAGTGCCCGGCACCTAGTAAGCGCTTACCAAATACCATAACAACAACAAAAAATGGTGAAAGAACGTACAAGCGTCTCCTGCAGTAAGGTTTTCTAGAAAGCCAGAGATATGACTGAAGGAATCGGGCAGAAAAGGGGTAAATTAGATAAGACACAGAGGGAATCAGAGCCAGCACCCTTTCTAAAGGGAAGCAGCGTGGTTCAGTGGAAAGAGCCTGGGCTTCGGAGTCAGAGGTCATGGGTTCGACTCCCGGCTCTGCCACTTGTCAGCTGTGTGACTGTGGGCGAGTCACTGAACTTCTCTGTGCTCAGTTACCTCCTCTGTAAAATGGGGATTAACTGTGAGCCTCACGTGGGACAACCTGATTACCCTATACCTATCCCAGCGCTTAGAACAGTGCTCTGCACATAGTAAGCGTTTAACAAATAACAACATTATTATTATTATTATTATTAAAGCCTAATCCTTTCTCAGACTTTTTCCCAGCCCAGTGAGCAAGAAAGCCAACCTGGAACCCGAGGCGGGGCGGGGGGAGGGGGCATCCAACCAAATTCCGTCTTCCGCCCACATACCTTATGGGAATAATGGGGATCCATGATCCGGGCAAGACCAAAGTCACCTATCTTCAGCACCAAGTCTTCAGTATTAATGAAAAGATTGGCCGGTTTGAGGTCTCTATGCAGTACATTTGCCGAGTGAATATACTTGAGCCCACGTAGCAGCTGGTACATGAAGAGTCTGGCGTGCTCTTCCAGTAAGGGGCCCTGCTCTAAGAGGTTAGCCAGATCCGTCTCCATGTACTCCTGAACGATGTAAACACAGTTCAGTTCTGTAAGGGAGCCCACGTCATCTGTTAGCCGACTTCCGCTGGGACCCAGGATTTCAAACACTTTCACGATGTTATCGTGGTCGAGCCTTCTGATGATCTTGATCTCTCGAAGCGCATGTTTCACACTCTGAGGATCCGTAAGGACGATTTTCTTGACGGCCACTCTTTTGTCACAGTCGTTGTCAACAGCAGAAAAAACTAAGCCGTTGCCACCAGAGCCTAGTGGTTTTAAGTCCATATACCGAGAGCCCAGATCAAAACCGTGAATGTTCATGAGACTTTCAAATTTTTCCGCCATTTTCACACACTCAATCTTTCTTTTTCCTTCCGAACCGACGAACCCGTGTAAACGCAGACAAGACACGTCGACCGGTATCGGGAGAGATCTTTCAAAGAGGGAGAAGAAAATTAATTCTGCTTCCACTGCAAGATGGCTTCTTGACACTCATCGCACATGCCAGCCGGGCCCGTTGGATCCCCTTGAAATTTAGAGCTCGGAAGCTCTGATGCTCGTATGGAGAATTCGAACGATTGCAGAATTCATAGCTCAAGAAAGGTGCAGCAATTTTGCAGACGTGAAAGAAAACACTCGAGGAACTTAAACGGAATGAAATGACATACTAGGCGCTCAGCTTCGCCGCGCTAAACGGATTAACATTTAACAAAAATGGGAATAAATATGCACAAAACAGGCTTCTATTAACATCCTCCTCACAGTGCAGATACATTCAGTGTTGGACTGGTCCTGAGCAGCGTCATTCTAGGGTGCTGGTTAGCACGATTTCTCTTCTGTTCCTTTTCCTTTTTCTTCTTTGTTTTCAGTCTCTTTGAACAGAAAGCTCGGGCAGCTCTTGACTTAGAAAAGATGCCTTCTGTTACTGATCAGGTGGCTCCAGCTCACCACAGTCACAATCAAAGCTACCATCCATCTTAATCTGTGACAACCTGGAATGAGAGAGGGAAAAATGGAGATCCGTAAATTTACATGAGTCCTCCAATTTTACAGATCTGTGATCTATCTGGTGTTCTATCAGCCAAGTACAGGCATCCGTTAGAAACGACTTTTAAACCTGGGGGGAAAAAAGCAGCCTCAAATTAAATTTTGTCGGGCTTCAAAGCAGCTACACAAATCTGTATTGGCCTTAAAAAATCATGCTTCAAGCAATTGAAAGTTGCAGTAAGAATGGGAAATATGACCCCCACCCCATCTTAATGCTATGTGTTTTTGAGAGGCTGCAGTTAAAATGCAATCAGCTTGCGACTACCCTATGGGGCTTGTTTTTAGTTCAGCTCTGGAAATCCACAGACGCAAGTGTGCAAGTGACCCAAAAGGGAGGATTTAGAGGAGTTAGGGATTAGTCGGGGAAGGCCTCTTGGAGGAGATGGGATTTTAGAAGATGGTTTTGAAGGTGGGGAGGGTAGTGGTCTGTCAGAGATAATAATAATAATAATGTTGGTATTTGTTAAGCGCTTACTATGTGCCGAGCACTGTTCTAAGCGCTGGGGTAGACACAGGGGAATCAGGTTGTCCCACGTGGGGCTCACAGTCTTAATCCCCATTTTACAGATGAGGGAACTGAGGCACAGAGAAGTTAAGTGACTTGCCCACAGTCACACAGCTGACAAGTGGCAGAGCTGGGATTCGAACTCATGAGCCCTGACTCCAAAGCCCGTGCTCTTTCCAATGAGCCACGCTGCTTCTCGTACTGTGACAGGTCTTGCTGGCACCATGGCCACAAGGAGCACAGGGATGAACGGGGAGAGAGTTCCAGGCCAGAGGGGGGATGTGGGGAAGGGATCGGCAGCAAGACAAACAATACTGAGGTACACTGAGTAGGTTGGTGTTAGAAGATCAAACCGGACCGGGTTGTAGTTGGAGATCAGGGAAGCAAGGTAGGAGGAAAGTCTGATGGAGTGTTTTAAAGCTGAGGGTAAGGAGCTTCTGTTTGACGTGGCCACGGATGGGCAACCAGTGGAGGTTTTTTGAGAAGGGAGATGCGGACTGAGTATTGTTTTTAGAAAAATGATCCGGACGAGAGAGGGAAGTGTGGGCTGGAGAGACAGGAGGCAGGGACGTCAGCAAGGAGGCCGATGCAAGGCAGGATATGGTAAGTGCTTAGATCAGCACAGAAGCAGTTTGGATGGAGAGGAAAAAGCCGTTTTTAGCAATGTCGTAAAGGTAGTAATAATAATAATGATGGCATTTGTTAAGCGCTTACTATGTGCAAAGCACTGTTCGAAGTGCTGGGGGAGAAGAGATACAAGGTGATGAGGTTGTCCCACGTGGGGCTCACAGTTTTAATCCCCATTTTACAGATGAGGTAACTGAGGCACAGAGAAGTGAATTGACTTGCCCAAAGTCACACAGCTGACAAGCAGCGGAGCTGGGATTAGAACCCATGACCTCTGACTCCCAAGCCCAGGCTCTTTCCACTGAGCCACGCTGCTTCTCTAACCGACAGGATTTGGTGACAAATCGAATAGGTAGCTCGTGAGACAGAGGACGGTGGTGTTATCTACACTGATGGGAAAGATGGGGGACAACAGGGTTTGGGTAGAAAGAACAGTAGTTCTGCTTCGAATACTACATCGTTAAGTCTGAGATGGGCCAACCAAGTAGAGATATCTGAAGGCAGAGGAAATGCGAGACTGTGGACTGTGAAGGCCAATGAGTTCTCTGAGGGAGTAGATGTAGATGGCGAATAGAAGGGGACCGAGAACTGGGAGGAAGGTTCTCTAACCTCCTCACCGCATTCCAGTCACACGTGAAATGCAAACTGGTGTTCTGGCAGAGCTGGGTGTACGAGTAACCCAGTTGGACTTCAACTGTAGCTATATCTGTACCTCCGGCTTCCTCTGCCGAGTGGCTTCTGGTTGGACTCCTTGGGCAACTGAGAACTGCGGGGAATCTGTCAAGAAACGAAGCAGCGGCACCAAGGCGTGTGAGGAGAGCAACTTGTCCTGCCGCTGCTCTCTCTGGGTCCCCAGCATTCCCTTCCTCTGTTAAAAGCCCAACACGAAATCCCCTCAACAGCCCTAGAACCACAGTTTTGGAGAAGGCGGTGTTTTTCTTTCACCTGTTGCAACTTGAGCGGTACCTGGCTGGAGTCTGTGGGACTGTGGGATAGGAGGGAGGTGGAGTGGAAAGGGAGTAAGCAGGCGGTTGGAGGTGGCGAGGAGGAGTAATAGGAGCACAAGATCAAGGACATCACAATGGAACAATGATCAACCATGTCCAGTCTGTCTTCGCCACCTCTTTATCACCCCATTACACCTCAGGGGCAACTGCTGTTCTCTACATCTCTCTTCCCATATCAACCTCACTGACATTTCCAACTCTCTTCTCAGCTCACCCAGTTGTCGCACAAATCCACTCTGTGGGGTCAAAAACACCCCAAAGACCCCCAGAAAGCCCATCTTCTGGATCTGACTGCTTAGGTCAGGGATGCTGCTCAACTCTCAAGTCTTTTCTGTTGTGGGTGCTCGGGTCAATTCTTTTTCAAATCTAACGTAACGCTTTGCCTTCCGTGAGGGCAAGAACTGCTCCTTTATTAATCACAGGCCGAACACTGGCACTGGACCTTAAATCCAGTAGGTGCTCAATATCGATACCTGTGGACGATGACGGCGTGAACCTCTACAGCGAGTGAACAACAGAGATAGAAGCCAAAGGTGCCACCTGAATTGAGCCTTTCCTGCCTTCCTTCTCTTCTCCCCTTTTCCCTGGTTTTCTATTTTCTTGGATTCATCTGGAGGGGCAGGCAGAGTTTTGGATTATCCATATCCTTCCTTCCCCTGGTCTCTCCTCTTTCATGCCAGCTTTTGGCTATTTTTCTGCTCACTAGAAACTCTAATCAGTCCATTAGCTAATTGAAGTTCAGTTAACAGATCATCTACGATATATGCTGCTGAGCTGCTACACAGCCAATCGCAAAAGATGGGACAGTTTCAGAATATATTTAATGGGCAGGAGACAAAATGCCAGACTTCCTTTATTTTATTTTTTATATTAGATTGCCGTCTCAAACCTCAGGAGAAATAAAGCTGCTCCATTTCCCTGAACTCAAACCTACCAAATTATGGGAAATCTCCAGGGTGTTAGTATTTGGAGAAGTTATGAGGTCACTAAAAAAAGGGACGGTTTATACGTGTATGTGGTGCATTGAGAGCAATCATTTCCAATTATACACTAATTTATGAACATAAAGAATACCACCAGTTATAATTTGTACCAAAGAAATGATTCACCCTCTTCCTGCAGGAAAAACCATTTCACTTGGGGGTCCACTAAAAACAAAAATAAAATAAAAAGAGTGAACACCAGGCTATGGTTGCAAACCCAGTTCTTCCATAAAACATGTTTTACTCCACATTTTAGATGGAATGTTGTTAGGGAATTAGGGAATATCCTACTGGCAACATACACCTCTCAGGATAGGCTGTGATTGTAATTTCAGAAGAAACAGTTCTGTACCTGTGGATGGGGACAGTTTAGGTGTATATAACATGAATGAGTGTTCCTTATCTCGGGATTCACTAATTCTCTGCATTACAGAAAAACTAAGGGTATAAACAAAAGAAATCCAAAATCCAAAACACGACATGTTCACGAAATGCTGAATGGACGGGATCTCTTTTGCAGATATCAGTAAGAAGTTAGACACATAGAAAATTCAGAAGATAAAAAGTCTTCTCTCTATGCGAATAGAGATCCTCATATTGGTTTTTAAAAGTAGGATACTTTCAATATGGCTTCTGAAATAACCGGAACATCCAGGATAACCAAATTCATTTTGAAAATACAGCCTTAAGTTATGTATTCAACACGAGCTGCACTAAAATTTTCTTTATATGGAGAATGAGTTCTAATATAGAAAATACACACCCATAAAAGTTTGAGTCCATCTACATTGAGACTAAGTTAACCAACTGTGCCAGTTCAAATTTGTACCCTAAAAAAAATAAATATGTCATTTACATGGATAAGTTGGACCCCTATTCTATGTTTTTTTTGTGTGTGAACTAAAAAGAAATATGGTTGAGACAGCTGAGTAGGCCTATATCAACATTTTGTAATAGCGGTGTGTCTTTTGCTCGTTGGATTTCACTTTCACTGGTTGGGCTAATGTAATAGTCTCATGACAGTGTAGATTAGCAAAAACTAAAACGAGTTCCCAGAACCATTTCTCAGTCTGGTAGCTAGGAACTCTCCCCGCCACTGGTCAGGAAAGCAATCCAAATGGCTCACAGCCACCGGTTGCAAGACAGCGGCAGCAAAGCGTAAGGGCTAGAAATCGTATTAATTGAGTGCTTTCTACGCAGAACACTGTACTGAGCATTTCGGAGAGTACACAATAACAGTCCGTAGACACGCTCCCTGCCCATAAAGAGCTTGCAGTCTAGAGGGGGAAAGAGGCATTAAAACAAAAGACGGGTAAACGCTGTGTGGCTGAGGGTAGAGTCAATAAAGGGTACAAATCCAAGTGTGAGGGAGGAGGGGAAATGAAGGCTTAGTCAGGGAAGACCTTTTAGGGAGGAGGGGAAATGAAGGCTTAGTCAGGGAAGACCTTTTAGAGGAGATGGGCTTTTAAAAAGGCTCTGAAGGGGGGAGAGTGATCGTCTGCCCCGTATGAAGGGGGGGATGAATTTGAGCCGGAGACCCGGACGTAGGTGAGGGGTCAGTGGTGAGCTTGATGAGATTAAGGTACAGTGAGTAGGTCGGTGGTAATGGAGCCAAGAAAAGTGTTAGCAGATTGTAGAAGGAAATCAGAAGGTAAGGTAGGAGGGGGCAAAGTGATGGAGTGTTTTCAAACCAACGGTAAGGAGCTTCAGTGTGATGGAGAGGTGGATGGGTAACCAAAGAAAGTCCTTGAGAGGGGACTGAAATTTGATTAGAAAAATGATCCGGGCAGTACGGACTGCAGTGGGAGAGACAAGCAGCGTGGCATAGTGGAAAGAGCCCGGGCTTGGGAGTCAGAGGTCGTGGGTTCTAATCCCCGCTCCTCCACTGATCAGCTGTGTGACTTTGGGCAAGTCACCTGGCTTCTCTGTGCCTCAGTTACCTCATCTGCAAAATGGGGATTAAGACTGCGAGCCCCACATGGGACAACCTGATTACCTTGTATCCTCCCCAGCGCTTAGAACAGGGCTCGGCACACAGTAAGCGCTAAACAAACGTCATCATCATTATCTTTATATAGTTAAGCACTATGTGCCGAGCACTGTTCTAAGCACTAGAGCAGATACAACTTAATCAGATTGGACACAGTCCCTGTCCCACATAAGGCTCACACTCTTAATCCCCATTTCACAGATGAGGTAACTGAGGGCCAGAAGAGTTAAGTGACTTGTCCAAGGTCACACAGCAGACAGCAAGAAGGCTGATGCAACAGTCAGTCGTATTTCAATCCGTATTTCAATCCGGATGAAGCAGAAGGGAGTGGGAGAAAAGGAAATGACAGTTTAGTCAGGGAAGGCCTCTTGGAGATGTACCTTCAAAGAGGCTTTGAAGGGGGAGAGAGTAATGTCTGGTGGATAGGAAGAAGGAGGGCGTTCCTGGCCAGAGGCAGGACATGGGCAAGAGGTCGGCAGAAAAATACACGAGATCGAGATACAGTTGGCAACAGAGGAGCGAAGTGTGAGGGCTGAGTTGGAGTAGAGTAGTGAAGTGAGTGGTAAAGGGGTTTAAAACACATGTTGGAAAGGTGTTTCTGTATGATACGGAGGTGGATGGGCAACCCCTGGAGGTTTCTGAGGAGTGGGAAAACATGGACTGAACTTTTATTAGAAAAATGATCTGGGCAGCAGAGTGAAGTATGGACTGGAGTTGAAACTGACAGGAGGGAGGGAGGTCTGAAGGACGCCGATACAGTCATCAAGGTGGGACAGGTTGAGTGCTTGGCTTAACGTGGCAGCAGTCTGGATGTCAAGGAAAGGTCAGATTTTAAAGACATTGTGAAGGTTGGACCGACAGGATTTAGTGATGGCTTGGATATGTGGGTTGAATGAGAGAAGTAATTCAAAAATAATGCCAAGGTTACAGGGTTGGGAGACAGGAAGGATGGTGGTGCCATCTACAGTGATGGGAAAGTTGGGGGAAGGATAGGGTTTGGGAGAAAAGATAAGGAATTCTGTTTTGGACATGCTAAGTTTGCAGTGAAGGAGACAGAGGCCCAACTGGAGGGGATCAAGGAGAGAACTGGAGGAGAGGAACTTGAGACAGTGGGTAGAGACAACTCGCTCAAGAAGTGTGATGGTAGGAAGGATGTGGGGTGATAACTGGAGGGAGCCATGGGGTCAAAGGAGGGTATTTTTAGGCTAGGGAGACATGAGCATGTTTGAAAGCAGTGAGGGAGAAGCCACTGGAGAGCCAACAGTTGAAGATGTGGTCAGGGAGGGAAGAGTGAAGGGGTCAAGTGCTTTGATAAGATGCAAAGGGATGGGGTTCGATGCACAGGGAGGGGAGTGCTTTTGAGAGAAGGTAGATCTCCTCGAGATATTACGGGGAACAATGGGAGAGTTGAAGGAGCAGGAGAGAGGGACCGGAGAGAAGCAAGGGAGATTTTAGGGGGGGAAAAAAAAAATCACACCTGGTAGTTTCCATTTTTTCCATAAAGGAGTTAGCCAAGATTTTAGGGGCAAGAGATTGGGGGGGGGGGGGGAGATGCAGGGAGAAGGGGGTTGGGGAGGGAATAACTGGTGAGGGGCTGAGAGTGGGTGTCAATAAGGATGGAGAAATAATTTTGCAGGCAGAGGGAGAGGACAGCTTTAAGGCACGCAAAGGATGAACGTGAGGTGGACGAGGTCAGCCCGGTACCTAGGTTTCCGCCAGCAGCGCTCTGCAGCTCGTGCGCGAGAGCGAAGGAGGTTGACGGTGGAGGTGATCCAGGGCTGTGGGTTAGTGGTACAAGATCGACGAAGGGATGGGGAGCAGGAGAGTTGAGTTCAATAGAGGGGGTGGTGTTGAGGGCGTCAATTTGGTCATCGAGGGAAGGTAGCTTGGCTACTGAGGCTAAACGGGGCACAATAACCCGAGAGGTCTCTGGGGGGGGGGGGGGGAACAGGACCGATTTGCAGGGAGGAGGCGCGTGGGAGAGATGGCAAGCGAGGAGGCTGCGGTCAGGTAGAGGGAATTTAGAGTTGGTGAGAGTAGAGACTGTACAGTGACTAGATACGATGAGATCGAGCGTGCACCCAAGTTGGTGAGCGGGTGAGTTGGGGTTGAGCAGGTCAGTGGAGTCAAGGCAGGACAGGATAAATGCTTGGATCAGCAGAGAAACAGTCTGGATGGAGGAAAGGGTGGATTCTAGCAAGGCTGTCCAGGAAGAACAGACAAGACTTGGTAACGGATTAAGTCGAGGTAAACGCCAACGCTATGGGCTTGTGACAGGGAGGATGGTGGTGCTGTCTACGGGGGGGGAAGTCAGGGGGAGGACAGGGTGAGACATATACAAGACATGTACACGTATAGGTACATTGCCAATTAGTGTCCAATAGTCTCCATTACAGCAAAAGCTCTCAATCTTGCTTCAGCCCTAAATTCCCAAGTGCTGGATAAAGCGTTCAGTTCACGGCAGATGGTCAGTACATGCTGACAGATCAATTAACCTCCCAGTCTTTCCCTTGCAAGTCCTTCCTTCAGCCGGTACATCCAGATCTATCAATAATAGTATTTACTGAGCGTGCCCAAGCAGTGTACTCAGGGTTTGGGAGAATGAGCTTTTTTTTTTTTATGGCATTTGCTAAGCGCTTACTATGTGCCAGGCACTGTACTGAGTGCTGGGGTAGATACAACCTATTCAGGTTGGACGCTGTCCCTGTCCCACAACCTCAACCGCCATTTTTCAGATGAGGTAACAGGCACCGAAGTTACGTGACTTGTCCAAGGTCACAAAGCAGTCAGGGGGCGGAGCCGGAATTAGAACCCAGGTCCTTCTGACTCCCAGAATCCTTCTCAAGTGGCAGCATCCCTGCCCTCAAGGGATTTAGAGAAGCAGCATGGCTCAGTGTACGGGCTTGGGAGTCAGAGGTCATGGGTTCGAATCCCGGCTCTGCCACTTGTCAGCTGAGTGACTGTGGGCAAGTCACCTCACTTCTCTGTGCCTCAGTTACCTCATCTGGAAAATGGGGATTAAGACTGTGAGCCTCACAGGGGACAACCTGATGACGCTGTATCTACCCAAGCGCTTAGAACAGTGCTCTGCACATAGTAAGCACTTAAATATCAACATTATTATTATTTCCTATATAATGGGGAAAACAGACACCGAAACTATTTAAAGACAGGAGGAAGAAAGAAAAGGGGGGCATGTACATGAGCTCATGTTATAGAATACGTAAGCTATGTATATAAGGGCTAGGAGAGGTGCTTAAGTGGCACAGAAGTGTTGAAGTGTTAGGGGCAGGAGGGAAGATGTACTCTGTGAAAATTGGAAATGAATCACAAAGATGACCTGGGGGGAAGGCAAATTAATCAAGGAAGACCTTTTGGAGGAGATGTGATTTCAGAACAGCACCCAAGATAGGGATGGTACACCAGTGGGTGATGAAACATGAGATTTTCACTTTGGGATGAAGGAGTGATGTGGGGAATTGGCAGGGAGGTGAGGGGCAAGGTAGAACAGGGTCTCAAGTGACCTCATTCTCTGGCTTAAGTCCCTCGACAGCAGGCATTCTGCAAATCCCTAGCTACCATGTTCTGCACGCAGTAGTCCCTCCATAAATACACCCTGTTCTGTAACACAAAAGCTTTTACCTGCCTGGAACGGCTTAGGTATTGTCTCCTGCCAATGACTCTTTACAATCCCTTTCATCTCCGGATTTATGATTCTTCAGGAACTAGAAGCCAATGGTACTAAATGCAGCCCTTTGGGTGAATCCCTTGTTTCCTGATGACCCATTCTCTGTCTCTTACCAATTTATATACCCACTTTTTCCACCTGCCTTGGCATACCTGTCCTTTCATCTATTTTCTGGTTCCCCTCACAGATTTCCAATTATCTATCCATTTTTATGCACCTTATATTGTCTTCCACCCACCCACTCAATGACTCACTGATTCAATCCCCTCCTCCTCTATGCCTTGTAGGCTGTCCTCTGTGTTCCCTTCACATTTCGGCAGTGCATTTTCTTACTTTTTTTAGCACTGACTTAGCATTTTTCCATCTCTCTTCATCATTTGCTTTCTTGAAATACGTATATAGGACGGGGGGATTGGCCTGTGAGCGTGGGACTGCCAACAAGGCCGGTGCTTGGGACTGTAAACACGGCATGATGGATAGAGCACGGGCCTGTGAGTCAAAAGGTCACGGGTTCTAATCCCAGCCCCGCCACCTGTCTGTGTGACCTCAGACAAGTCATTTCACTTCTCTGTGCCTCAGTTACCTCACCTGTAAAACGGGGGTTGAGACTGTGAGCCCCAAGTGGGACGGGGACTGTCCCAACCTGATTTGCTTGTATCCACTCTAGAGCTTAGCAAAGTGCCGGGCACGCAGCTCTTAAATACCAGAATTATTATTATTATCTTGAGGGCGGAGGAGGTGACTACCAACTCTGTGGTACTCTAAGTGCTAAGTACAGTGCTCTGCACATAGTAAGTCCTCAGTAAATACTATTGATTGACTGATGGGAGTCCACAGGTGTGGTGTGTACGTGGGAGGCCAGGTGCACAGGCCTGTTGAATATGTAGGTGTGAGAAGGTGGACACTTGAATGTCTCCATGTGAATGGACTGGGGTGGAGGGTGGCAAGGTGGGAAACAAGGAGGCTGCGACTCCCAGTTAGCCCAGAAAGGATGGTACGTTTGCAGAAGATCCTGGGAGTTCTCTGGGACTAACGTCGGCAACTACAAGGGCAACTGTGCTTGAACACCTGGATGGTTTCCCAACCCTCCCACGCCAGTCGAAAGAGATGCTGGTGTCCCACTGGAGGAGACCGGGGCTTGGGTCAGTAGGGGTGAGCACATTTGGGCTGGTGATGGATTGGGCCTCATGGTCGGCCTATCCAGGTTTTCAGTTAAGATGTTTTGTGGTGTAAGAGCAGGCACATGGGTCTCCATAAGGAGACCTCCACAAGGCATAGGTGTCTGAATAAGGTTAATTGGGAGGGTCAAACAGGTTTCTATAAGGGCAGGCAAGAGGATGGAGGCGGGGGTCTCTACAGAGGAAGGTAAGCATCCAGGCATGTTGGGAAATACAGAGAGAAGAAGGGGAGAGAGGAGACCTGTGCGTGGGAGGACAAACAAGAGAAACAGTGCGGCCTAGTGGAAACAGCAGGGCCCTGGGAGTCAGTGGACCTGGGTTCTAATCCTGTTTCCGCCACTTACCTGCTGTGTGACTTTGGGCATGTCACTTCACTTCTCTGGGCCTTTTACCTCATTTGTAAAATGGGGATTATAACCTACTCTCTCTCACTTAGCCTGTGAGCCCCATATGGGCCAGAGATTGCCTCCAACTTGATCGTCTTGTACCTAACCCAGCACTTAGGACAATACTTGGCACCCAGTAAGCACTTAAACCCAATTATTATAGGTACACTGATTTCTAGGAATAAGTGAACGTCTATGCCCGAACTTACATACTGAGCGCTAGGTTCAGTGTTCTGCGCCCAGTAAATGCTCGATAAATACCACTGATTGATCACCGTCTGTGCAGGCGTAGCGCTCCACGTCCACAGATCCCTGAGGGAGAGGATGGGTGAAACTGCCAGAGATAAGAAATGTCCATTTGGGCCTAATTCCATCAGTAGTAAAGAATTAACTACAGAACTATCCAGGGAAGGATGGGAACCCTGAAAATAGTCAGAAGCAAAGAACCCCCG
This sequence comes from Ornithorhynchus anatinus, assembly GCF_004115215.2. NCBI lineage: Eukaryota > Metazoa > Chordata > Mammalia > Monotremata > Ornithorhynchidae > Ornithorhynchus > Ornithorhynchus anatinus. Next base: position 28,591,263 of record NC_041735.1, read on the forward strand.
TCAGCTGAGGCTGTGCTCTGACACTGCTGTGACCCCTCTGATCATAACTAAGTTTTGTCCATAAAATTGGTCACCTACCCTCCCAGGAGACACGGCCTCGCCGTGTCCCCAAAGACAACTCACTGAAAAATCCCTCTCTGCCACCCATTTCCTCATCTGTTAAATGGGGGGTACCCAAAACTCTCGGGATCCACTACCAGAACGACTGCAGATGGAGGTGGGGCCTTCTGGGTGAGACGTGTCCACTGAGTCGCGAAGGATCTGAGCCGACTCGACAGCTTAAGACAGGACAAGACAATCGACTCCCTCTGCCTACCTCACAGGGATGGGGCGAGGATGAAGTGAGATCACAGGCGTGAAAAGGCTTTGGAAAAGTGAAAAAAAGGGCCCTGTGAATACAAGGCCTGTATTAATAGCTCCTTCTCCCCTCCCAGACCATCTGAGGGCCTGAAGGAGGAGGGGATTCCACGGTAGCGGTCTTGAGTTCTTGCCAGGGAGATGCAAACATGGAGATTTCTAAGAGCTCCAGCTGAGCAGAAGCAAGCCCCAGAGGTCAAGCCTGCTACTACTGGCCACAGGGCTTGTGAGAAGGGGGAGGAGTAAAGCAGATCTATGAATCCCTGGGGAGATGGCAGCTACAGACACTGGAATCCACCAATGATTGGGAATTTCCTGGCCCGACAAAGTGCCCGAAGGCAACGACGTACCCACAACTGCCCTGAGAGAAATCATTTTTAGATATGAATCTCCTTATTCTCCCCCATCTACTCTGACGCTCTTCTCCCTCTACTAGACAGGTTGCACGCTTCACTCTTTTTAACTCGCTGGGCCTTGAATCCCACCTGAGAGACCCCTGGAATTCCTTCGCTTTCACAGCTGAGACCACCGCCCTCCGCACCGCCCTCCGCACCTTCAGACATCATCTTCTTCCTTGATTATCTTCTCACCTCCCACCCTATTCACCCTTCCCTCTAAATCTGCTTGGGTCTGTACTTACTAGGTACTTTGATACTCACCTCATCCCCACTGAATTTGCGTATATATCCTCTAAACTCTGTCTACCATCTCTGTTGTACTCCGAAGCGCTTAGTACAGTGCTCTGCACACAGTAAGCATCAGATACCACTGACTGATCTTTATACCCGCTGCCTCCCCTATCTGCAATTTAATACCCGCCTCTCCCACAAGACTGTAAGCTCCTTGTGGACAAGGATTGTGTCCATCAACACTACTGTACTCTATCAAGCGGCTAATACAGTGCTCTGTACACTGTAAACGCTCAATATTATTGTTTGATTGTCGTCACACCCCCGTTGGCTAGTTCAGCAGCATTTACTTCAAGTACTGACGAGCAGGGTGGCCCAGTGTAAAGAGTCCCGGGGCTCAGGGGACCTGGGTTCTAATCCATTTACACTCACTCCCTCGGTGAACTCATCCGCTCTCACGGCTTTGACTACCATCTCTACGCAGATGACACGCAGATCTACATCTCCGCCCCTGTCCTCTCCCCCTCCCTTCAGGCTCGCATCTCCTCCTGCCTCCGGGACGTCTCCACCTGGATGTCGGCCCGCCACCTAAAACTCGACATGAGCAAGACTGAGCTCCTCATCTTCCCTCCCAAGCCCGGTCCGCTCCCAGACTTCTCCGTCACCGTGGATGGCACGACCATCCTTCCCGTCCCGCAGGCCCGCAATCTCGGTGTCATCCTTGACTCGTCCCTCTCGTTCACCCCACACATCCTATCCGTTACCGAGACCTGCCGGTTTCACCTCTACAATATCGCCAAGATCCGCCCTTTCCTCTCCACCCAAACGGCTACCTTACTATTACGGGCTCTCGTTATATCCCGGCTAGACTACTGTGTCAGCCTTCTCTCTGACCTCCCTTCCTCCTCTCTCGCCCCGCTCCGGTCTATTCTTCACTCCGCTGCCCGGCTCATCTTCCTGCAGAAACGATCTGGGCATGTCACTCCCCTTCTTAAACAACTCCAGTGGTTGCCTATCGACCTCCGCTCCAAACAAAAACTCCTCACTCTAGGCTTCGAGGCTCTCCATCACCTTGCCCCTTCCTACCTCTCCTCCCTTCTCTCTTTCTACCGCCCACTCCGCACGCTCCGCTCCTCCGCCGCCCACCTCCTCGCCGTCCCTCGGTCTCGCCCATCCCGCCGTCGACCCCCGGGTCACGTCCTCCCGCGGTCCCGGAACGCCCTCCTTCCTCACCTCCGCCAAACTGATTCTCTTTCCCTCTTTAAAACCTTAAAAATCACCTCCTCCAAGAGGCGTTCCCAGACTGAGCTCCTCTTCCCCCTCTACTCCCTCTGCCATCCCCCCTTTACCTCTCCGCAGCTAAAGCCTCATTTTCCCCTTTTCCCTCTGCTCCTCCACCTCTCCCTTCCCATCCCCACAGCACTGTACTCGTCCGCTCAACTGTATATATTTTCGTTACCCTATTTATTTTGTTAATGAATTGTACATCGCCTCGATTCTATTTAGTTGCCATCGGTTTTTACGAGATGTTCTTCCCCTTGACGCTGTTTAGTGCCATTGTTCTCGTCTGTCCGTCTCCCCCGATTAGACCGTAAGCCCGTCAAACGGCAGGGACCGTCTCTATCTGTTGCCGACTTGTTCATCCCAAGCGCTTAGTACAGTGCTCTGCACATAGTAAGCGCTCAATAAATACTATTGAATGAATAATCTGGACTCTGCCACTTGTCCGCTGAATTACCTTGAGCAAGTCACTTAATTTCTCTATGCCTTAGTTACCTCAACATTTAAATGGGGATTAAGACCGTCGGACGTGAACTGCATGCATCTAACTGATCAACTTGTATCTACCCCGGCCCTTAGAGCGGTGCCTAGTAAGCGCTTAACAAATACCATTTTTAAAAAATATCTTAAAGTGCCTGCAAGCTGAGTGAACAAATACACCCGGTTCCTCCATAACGTGTTTTCTCACAACACGACAGAATTTAGATAGGATGCTGTTAGGGAATTAGGGAGCATTCTTCTGGCAAAGTACATTTAACTGGATAGAAGTTAAGTGACTCATCCAAGGCCACCCAGCAGCCAAGGGATGAAAACCCAGGTCGTCCGACTCCCAGGTCTGTGCTCTTTCCACTAGGCCACGCTGCTTCTCTGAAGACGTAGGTCTTTCAAAATCAACTGCAATTTATCGCTACCTCCCTTGAAACACGATCCACAGCCGGTACCGGCGCCAACACAAGTTACTCGGCGTAGTTCTTGTCAAATCTCCCTTAACGAATTCCTCATTCACATTTATAGTACAGTATTTAATAACTGCCACGCTACATTGCTCGTATCTTATTTTCACACACCCTCGACTAAACAGCAAAGGGCATTTACTATTTATGGAAGAAACGGAACTTTTTTTTTAATTAACTTTTTTCTCGGCATTTCTTTCTGGACCAATACAGAACACGCAAAACGTTACGTGTTCAGTACATGGTTAGCTTCGACTATATCAATTTCAATGTACAGCGTTCTTTTTTTTAAAAAAAACAGCCACGTTGCAGTCAGTAGGCAGGGTGAGTCATCATGGAACTTATAAAACTTGCTGCTTTTCTAAGCCTCCTCCTACTCCAGCCCTGACAATTAAAACTGCACCCCATGTCAGATGTTACTACTGGACCAGTTTGTGAATTCCCAGAATGATTAATGAAGAGGTAAAAAAAAAGAACAAAAAGAGCCCTCAAGTCTTTAGCGAGAATATTATTGTTTAGATTTTCTTTCACAAGACAGCAGAAGAAAAGCAGACCATCAAAAATATTTCATTCAATAGGCGGACGGATCTTAAAAGCTCCGAGTTCTAACTCTCGCCCCTTTACACCCTTTTCTGCAAAATATCCGATTCCCCCCAAATAACCTTTGGGGAAAGCGTTCTTCTGGTCTTCTATGGGGGTGGGGGAGAGAGAAGAGAGGGGGTTTCCTGATAGTATCTAGATGACAAAATCTGTCGTGCTTAAGTTTGGCACAGGCGCGTGTTCTGGCATTTCTCCTAGCACACTGCAATCACCAGTCCTTTTTTTAACCTTGCAGGGATGATGAACATGAGACTCGAAATACAGTAACACTATGCAAATGCACAAGTTTCCCAAGACTTCAAGTTATATTTCTGGCTCAAAGCAGAATTCTCTCTTTAAAGTTTTTCCTCTATCGATCTCAAGTCTAAAAGGCACTTCCAGTTATTTCAACCGGCGATAGTCATCTCCACTCTTCTAAGAGAGCTTCTTAAACGCTAACAGGGCTTCTGCCTTAGTCCATCCAGTCTTCTGACCTTATGGCCAGAATCATCACCGACGAGTCGCTCTTCCCATTCTGGAAACAGTTATTTGTGAATACAAATATTGCAACATTCTCTAGAGAACAAGGATAAAAAGCCAGTTCAGACTCTGACAGTAGCAGAGGTAGAGGAGGAGGGGTGAGAGGGGTCAAGTCACCTCTGAAGAGTCTGATTTAATGTTTCCTGGTCCAATTCATCACAGTCTCTCCACCTCCCCTCCCCTTCTAATTGGGTCTTTTCCAAATGAACTCTGCTGCCCTGAGAAATCGTGGTTATTTACGCTTTCAAAAGTTCACGCTAGAAATGAAAACACGTTTGCGGCCGGGGCATTTCTACTATTTCCCGTCACTACGGGGTGGAAACAAATAAACCATGATATCATTCTACCTCTTTGCCCCTGTAAAAAGGAGGGAACAGGGTATGATACAACTATACTTAACTTCTTAGTACCATGAGTCTTTCGGAGTACCAGGCCCAAACCTATTTCCAGCGTACGCTCTGCGTGTTCAGAAAGAGAGCCGAAATCTAACTGAATTGACAGCGCTGCATTAGTGGGGTGTTTCTTTTTTTTGTCCTTTTATAACTCCCATCCCCACCCTCGCCTAAACATACACAATAAAGGAAAAGAGAGCATTTCCATCCCTGTGATCAAGAGGAGGGGATAACCGTGTCTGACCCCATTTATTTTGCCTCTACCCCAGCACAGAGTAGAGAAGCGGTGTATCTTAATGGCAAGAGTACGGGCTTGGGAGTCAGAGGACGTGGGTTCTAATCCTGACTCTGCCACTTGTCTGCTGTGTGACCCCGGGAAAGCCGCTTAATTTCTCTGTGCCTCAGTTACCTCATCTGTAAAGTGGGGATAAAGCCTGTGCGCCCCACGTGGGACAACCCGATTACCTTGTATAATGATGATGATAGCATTTAAGCACTTACTATGTGCCAAGCATTAAGCGCTGGGAGATACAAGGTAATCAAGTCGTATCTACCCCAGCACGGGGCTTGGTGGGAAAGAACACGGGCTTGGGAGTCAGAGGTCGTGGGTTCTAATCCCAGTTCTGCCACTTAACAGCTGTGTGACTTTAGGCAAGTCACTTAACTTCTCTGGGCCTGTTAACTCATCTGTGAAATGGGGATTTAGACCTTGAGCCCCACGTGGGACAAGCCGATTACCTTGTATCTGCCCCAGGGCTTAGAATGGTGCCTGGCACATATTAACGCTTAGAACAGTGCTTGGCACATAGTAAGCGCTTTAGAAAAACCACCATCATTATTATCAGTGCTTAGAACCCTGCTTGGCACATAGTAAGCGCTTAAGAAAAACCATCATCACTATTATCAGTGCTCAGAACCGTGCTTGGCACATAGTAAGCGCTTAAGAAAAACCATCATCAATATTGTTAGTGCTTAGAACGGTGCCTGACACGTATAAAGCGTTTAATAAAGACCATCATTATTATTATCATTATTATATTATCATCATTAAAGACCATCGTCATTATTACAGAACAGTGCTCTGCACATAGTAAGCGCTTAACAAATACCAACGTTATTATTATCAGTGCCTAGAACGATGTGTGGCACATCGTAAGCGCTTAAGAAAAGCCATCCATCATTATCAGCGCTTAGAACGGTGCTTAGCACATAGTAAGCGCTTAAGAAAAACCATCATCAATATTGTTAGTGCTTAGAACAGTGCTTGGCACATAGTAAGCGCTTAAGAAAAACTATCATCAATACTGTTAGTGCTTAGAACGGTGCCTGGTACATAGTAAGGGCTTAAGAAAAAACATCATCATTATTATCAGTGCTTAGAACGGTGCTGGGCACATAGTAAGCGCTTAAGAAAAACCATCATCAATATTGTTAGTGCTTAGAACGGTGCTTAGCAGATAGTAAGCGCGTAAGAAAAACCATCATCAATATTGTCAGTGCTTAGAACGGCGCCTGGCACATAGTAAGCGCTTAAGAAAAACCATCATCACTATTGTTAGTGCTTAGAACGGGGCCTGGCACATAGTAAGTGCTTAAGAAAAACCATCATCACTATTGTTAGTGCTTAGAACGGCACCTGGCACATAGTAAGCGCTTAAGAAAAAACATCATCATTATTATTAGTGCTTAGAACAGGGCCTGGCACATAGTAAGCACTTAAGAAAAACCATCATCATTATTATTAGTGCTTAGAACGGTGCTGGGCACATAGTAAGCGCTTAAGAAAAACCATCATCACTATGGTTAGTGCTTAGAACGGTGCTTAGCAGATAGTAAGCGATTAAGAAAAACCATCATCACTATTGTCAGTGCTTAGAACGGCGCCTGGCACATAGTAAGCGCTTAAGAAAAACCATCATCAATATTGTTAGTGCTTAGAACGGTACTTAGCACATAGTAAGCGCTTAAGAAAAACCATCGTCATTGTTATCAGCGCTTAGAACGGGGCCTGGCGCATAGTAAGCGTTTAATAAAGCCCATCCTCATTATCATCAGCGCTTAGAAAGATGCGTGGCACATAGTAAGCGCTGAAGAAAACCCATCATGATGATCATCAGCGCTTAGAACGGTGCTCGGCCCAGAGTAAGCGCTTAGCCCATACCGTCGTCATCATCACCACTATTATATAGAAGCGCTTAAACCCGTACGATAAGAAGAATGATAATCACGCGAGCTTTGGCTAAGAGCTCAACCCTCCCCCAGCCCAGGTCCTCGCCGCTGCCCTCCTAGAGGGGGAGGAGGGAAATGAACGACCCCCCCCCCCCTAAATGGAGGCTGTCGGGCGGCCCGGTAACGTGGCAATCACCGGGCAGTTTCCCGAGGCGGGGGGACGGGGGGGACGGGGGAGACGGGCCATGTTCTCCCCCCCGCTCCCCGTCCGGGGGGGGCCGCGGTGGGGGGAGGGGGGCCCGGGGGGAGCCGCACACGGGAGGACGGACCCGCTCGGGCCATCGACACTTTCCGGCGCGGGCCCGAGGAGGCCCGAGCGAAGCCGGGGGCACCGGGGGGGGGGGGGAAGGGGGGGCAAAGGGGGCGCGAGGCCCGGGGGGGGGCGTGAGGCCCGGGAGGGCACGAGGCCCAAGGGGGGGCGCGAAGCCCAAGGGGGCCCGGGGGTGGGCGCGAGGCGTCCGGGGGGGCGCGAGGGGGCCCAGGGGGGGCGCGAGGGGTCCGGGGGCCGCGAGGCTCAAGAGGTCCCAGGGGGGCGGGGCGGCGCGAGGGGTCCAGGGGGGCGCGGGGCCCCGGGGGGGGCAGAGAGAGCCGGAGACCGAACAAAAGCGCCTTTGTGGGCGGCGGGGCGCGCGCTCTCTCTCTCTCACACACACACACATATACACACACACACACAATAGAGGACGGGAAGCCGGCCGCCGCCGGGCCCGCCTCCGTCCCCGCACCGACTCACAGGGCTCCTCCGGCTCATCGAGGGAACGCGGGGCCGGCGGGCCACCCCCAGCGTGGGCTCCGGGCTCGGGCTCGGGCGGCGGCGGCGGCGTCTCCGGGCTCCCGCTCTGCCGCAGTCGCCGCCATGTAACCCCCGACCGGCGACAGAGGGCGGGGGGAGGGGCGGGGGAAGGGGCGGGGGGACGGGGAGAGGGGGCGGGGGGACGGGGAGAGGGGGCGGGGCCTCTTCCGGGACACGCCCCCCGGGCGCGCGGCCGCGGCCCAGGCTCGCGCCGCCGAAGCCCCGCCCCCCGAGCGCCGCCTCGCGCCCAACTCGCGCGCGACTTTCAAATGGCGGCGCCTCAGGCGGCCGAGACTTGGCGTGGGGGCGGGGGGGGGAGAGGGGCAGCGGGAGCCTCCTTCCCTCATTCATTCATTCATTCATTCAGTCACTCAGTCATTCATAATAATAATGTTGGTATTTGTTAAGCGCTTACTATGTGCCGAGCACTGTTCTAAGCGCTGGGGAAGATACAGGGTCATCAGGTTGTCCCACGTGGGGCTCACAGTCTTCATCTCCATTTTACAGATGAGGGAACTGAGACACAGAGAAGTTAAGTGACTTGCCCACAGTCACACAGCTGACAAGTGGCAGAGCTGGGGTTCGAACCCGTGACCTCTGACTCCCAAGCCCAGGCTCTTTCCACTGAGCCACGCTGCTTCTCATTCAGTCATTCAATTGACTAATAATAATGTTGGTATTTGTTAAGCGCTTACTACATGCAGAGCACTGTTCTAAGCGCTGGGGTAGATTCAGAGAAGCCGCGTGGCTCAGTGGAAAGAGGCCGGGCTTGGGAGTCAGAGGTCACGGGTTCGAATCCCGACTCTGCCACTTGTCAGCTGTGGAACTGGGGGCAAGTCACTTAACTTCTTTGTGCCTCAGTTACCTCATCTGTAAAGTGGGGATTAAGACTGTGAGCCACATGTGGCCCAACCTGATTACACTGTACCTACCCCAGCGCTTAGAATAGTGCTCTGCACATAGTAAGCGCTTAACAAATACCAACAATATTACCCAAATAATTGCTTTGGGCCTAAAATGACCAAGTGTAGGTATTTCTGCACCCCGGTTTTTACTTCCTCCCCTTAACTTTATTCACAGTAAAGTTTTATTCATATTAATGTCTGTCTCCTCCATGTAGACTGTAATCTCATTACCGGCAGGGAACGTGTCAGCTAATTCTTTTGTATGGTGCTCATCTAAGAGCTTAGTACAGTGCTCGACACATAGGAAGCGCTCAACCGATCGATTTAAATACAATTTATAATAAGCACAGACAGATAATGTGGGGGTCAAACAGAAACATCAACTGAGCAATTTGCTAGTATTTACGGAGTGTTTACCGTGTGCAGAGCAGGGTTTAATCGGTGGTGTTTACTGTGTGGAGAGCCCTGTTACTAAGCTTTTGGGAAACTGCAATATAATTGAGTCTGTAGATATGATCCCTGACCGCAGCAACTTACAGTCTAGCTGGGAAGACCCTCTCTAAAATAGATTTTACGGAGGACCCTGACCCTGCTCTCTAAACGTAATGAATAGATCACCTTATCGAAGCAACTATCTGTGCTTTATTTAGCACAGTGTTTGGCTCCAGGTGAGCGTTTAACGACTATTATGACTCTCATTTGAGACCTTGGTTTCAATTTTGGGCCACTCCTTCTGCCTCCAGCTTCCCACCCACCAGTGCACAATGTGTTAACGCCCTTTGTTAGTGCTATCTGGGCAGTTCTTAGGAGGGTTAATGCATAGCTCCAAAAGACTAATGAACAGCAAAGCCAAGCAAGTCATTGTCAGGGATGACTGCTCCACCCCCCCCGGGGCTAGGGGCCTTTAGCTAATCGTCCCAGTTGCCACACCCCAGTCCTGGAACTGTTCCCCAAAATCAAAGGATAGACATTTTAAGAGAATTGAGGGAGTCAAGATCTCGCTCCCTCTCTCCGCCTGACCTTGAAAATAACAATAATAATAATAATGATGATTATGGTATTTGTTCATTCAATAGTATTGAGCGCTTACTATGTGCAGAGCACTGTACTAAGCGCTTGGAATGTACAATTCGGTAACAGATAGAGACAATCCCTGCCCACTAACGGGCTCACAGTCTAAATGGGGGAGACAGACAGCAGAGCAAAACAGAACAAAACAACATCATCAAGATAAATAGAATCATGGAGATATTAAGTGCTTGCTATGTGCAAAGTACTAAGCGCTGGGGTAGATACAAGGTAATCGGGTTGTCCCAGGTGGGGTTCGCAGTCTTCATCCCCATTTTACAGATGAGGGAACTGAGGCACATAGAAGTTAGATGACTTGCCCAAGGTCACACAGCCGGCAAGGGGTGGAGCTGGGATTCGAACCCACGTCCTCTGACTCCCACGCCCGTGCTCTTTCCTCTAAGCCACACTGCTTCCCTGATAGCCATAGCCAGTATTTCATGATAGCCACGAGGAAAGATCCAAATGAAACTTGGAGGCCTCATGTGTGTGCGTAATCGCTGTTACAAGTATTTCATCTGGGGATAAAGTAATCTTTGTACTGATGAAGCAGACTATTTTCAGTAAAATTTCTTGTTTACACTGTACCTGATCGGGGAGACCGTTTCTCAGTATCAAAGGAGCTACCCCAAAATAAAGCAGGTTAAATATTTACCGTAGAAGGTCTGTGGACTCCACAGTCTATAACCGGCATTATGGGTCAGTGTGACCTACAGCAAGGGGAGGCAAACAGAAGGGCCAACGCGCCCTCAAACTCTTTAGAGGACAGGTTGCTTCCTGACCGGCACTGCGAATGCATGTCCACTGGGAGGAAGGTGACCGGGATAAGGAGGACGGGAGGACCACCCTATTTCAGACCGTATCCAGGTCAAGAATGTCCGAGAAGCATCAGGTGGTTTAGGGTCCTTCTGGAGATTCAGATCCTCTCTGGAGAAGTACCAGTCAGTCATTCTAGCAATAAATAGCATTTATTGGCTGCGTACTCTGGGCAGAACACCATACTAAGCTCCTGGGAGACTACAAAAGAGCATGTAGACTTGATCCCTGACCTCAAGGAGCTGTCAATCCAGCGGATTGTAAACTGGCCCCAAATGTCTTGGACTGGACCTAATTAATCCCTAGACCTGCCCTAGGAAAATCTCAAAATTGCTGGTTTATATATCCTGCCTAGACTACTGTATCTGGTTTTTCTCTCTCTCCAGCTTCTCCTTTCTCTAGCCTATAATTCATTCTGCTGCCCAGAACATTTTTCTAAAGCATCTTTCTTTATATGTCACCCCACTCCTTCATAAACCTTCAGTGGTTACCCATTCCTTTCCACATTAAGCAGAAACTTCTCCATGTTGGCTCCATCAGCTCTTTCTTATTTATTCATTTTCTTCTCCCACTACACCCCAGCTCGCACTCTTCATTCCCCTGAAGACCACTGTGCCTTATTCTCAACCCTCCCCACCTCCAGCTCCCCCTCTCCTGCTCTTCCTGCTTTGAACTCTCCACCTTCAAATCCTCCAGGTCACACCTCCCCTCATTTGCAAATCCCTTCCAAAACCCCACCTCCCTCAGGGGGTCTTTCCTAATTAAATTTTCTTCCTCCTAAGCCATACCCTTCCCAACTATCACTTCAGAATTTTGGAGCTCCTTCCACACTGGTGCACTCATAATTAACAGTATAGCACTTCTCTACTATTTCAACCCACGTTCATCCACGTACCTTCTTAGCATTCTCTTTTTATCTTCCTCTCCGCTATTATTTTGTGTCCTTCCCTCCTGCTGTATTGTAAACTCCACGAGGTCAGGAATCACATCTTACCTCTGTTGTCATCTCTCAAGGACTTCGTAGTGTTCCGCACACTGTTGGCACTTAATAAATTCTATCGATTGATTGGCTGAAGCCAACCGGGCTGTTGTGTACAATACCAGGCCCTGTGTCAGTGCAGACCAGCATCCCTAGGGCAGGACTCAATTCATCTGCCTGTGGTCTACTCAACGTTGAGCCAGACAGAGAAGATGAGAAGAAGGTCGGGGAGAAAAGGACAGATGGCATATCAAGGAGCAGGGGGACAAGGGGGCTTAGAAAGGTAAAATTAAGGAGGTAGGAAAGAGAAGACAGGAAAACAGCCTTACCTTCAACCTGCCACTCCTTCTGCTTGCAACTCGAAGCAATGCAGTACTTCACCTCGGCTCGGCACCTGACGGAAAGGGAGCCAACCAGAGGTAGTCACATCGCCGTTTCACTTGCTACGTGTTCCAGTTCCCATTTTAGTCCTGGCTGCGTTCTAGAGAAGGGCGGTCAGTGAGTAGTCTCTTCCTCCATCTGTGCACTGTCAGCTGTCTCCGTAAACAAAAGCAAAAAATATTGGTCAGATAATGTTCAAAACAAAAAGCCAAATATTCAAGAGGACCCGGTACAAAGGGTAAGATGCACTTGTGCCAACCTACGGTAATTGAAAGCAATCCATGTCCTTCAGGACATGACTCTCATAATTCCCATCGATGCGGGGAAGCTGGGAAACTCATCCTTGAGAACACTGAGTAATCTTGTGCCTTCCCACTCCTGGGATGATAGGAATAGGCAGCCAGACATTTGAGTCAGAATTTCCTGTTCCAATCCTGGACTTGAACACGTGATTAATAAGTAGCAGTTAGTAATACATTAGTGATTAAAAGCAAGGGATTGTAATTAAAAGATACATTGACCTGACTTTTCTCATTTTTCCTAGGAAGATTGGGAATAAACATATAAGGCTACTTGGCAACAAGATTCAGAATGTCTTCAGACCCACAAATTTATTGCCAAGCAAATTTGGTGGGAACCCCAGGAAGGGTCATAGGAAAGGCAAGTAGCAAAGTCTCTGACCTGCATAGCTGCATTGCTAATAAGTGCAGGAGGAGGGCCTTCGAAGGAGGAGGGGAGGCTGTTTAACTTAATAATAGAAAAGGCTAGTGATCTATCCACTCTGAGGGGTTTCGTGCCAGGGAATTTGCTGAGGTAGGAACTTTAAAGAGGGTAGCAAAGACCAGTGAGAAATCAAGATGGAGTGAAGGGATTGGTAGCCCTAAAATGAGGATCATTTTGCACGTATCTCCCCATTTTTCTAAAACCTCCAATGGTTTACACATTATTTTCTGCTTCATAATAATAATAATGTTGGTATTTGTTAAGCGCTTACTATGTCCCGAGTACTGTTCTAAGCGCTGGGGTAGACACAGGGGAATCAGCTTGTCCCACGTGGGGCTCACAGTCTGCATCCCCATTTTACAGATGAGGTAACTGAGGCACCGAGAAGTTAAGTGACTTGCCCAAAGTCACACAACTGACAAGTGACCGAGCCGGGATTCAAACCCATGACCTCTGCCTCCAAAGCCCGTGCTCTTTCCACTGAGCCACGCTGCTTCAAGCAGAAACACCTGATCACTGATCAAGCTGAATCTCCGGACTCTTTAGACTATGCTCCTTGTAGGCAGGGAACGTGTTTACCAACCTGATTGACATAAGGCACCCCAACAGCACGCTCCCTCCAATTTATTCACTCATTCATTCATTCAATCGCATTTATTGAGCGCTTAGTGTGTGCGGAGCCCTGTACTAAGCGCTTGGAAAGTACAATTCGGCAACAGATAACAGTTTTAGCCCTTCTCCTCCCCCATTACAACTCAATTTTCACTCTTTGCTCCTCTCAAGCCCCGTTGTCCAGCTTTCATGTCACTGACCTCTTGCTCACCCTCTCCCTCCTACCTAGAACTCCCACTCCATTCTCACTATGACCCTCTGCATCATCAGAGCCCTGGTGAAATCACATCTCTTCCAGGAGACCTTCCCCGATTCATTTCTCATCTCATTCCTTCATTCAATCGTAATTATTGAGCGCTTACTGAGTGCAGGGCCTTATACTAAGCGCTTTGGAAACGATAATACAACAATAAACGGTGACATTCCCTGCCCACAACGAGCTTACAGTCTAATGTGGGGGAGATGGAAATGGATACAAATAGATAAAGTTCCAGATATGCACATAAGTGCTGTGGGACTGGGAGGGGGGAAGAGCAAAGGGAGCAAGTCAGGGCGACGCAGAAGGGAGTGGGAGATGAGGAAAAGTAGGGCTTATTCTGGGAAGGCCTCTTGGAGGAGATGTGCCTTCCATTAGGCTTTGAGGGGAGGGAGCGTCATTTGAGGAGGGTGGGCCTTCCAAGCCAGAGGCAAGATGTGGGTTAGGGGTCAGCTGCGAGACAGGCGAGCTCCAAGCACAGTGAGGAGGCGAGCACTGAAGGAGGGAAGTGCGCAGCTGGGTTGTAGAAGGAGAGAAGCGAGGCGAGGTAGAAGGGGCCAAGGTGATGGACTGCTTTAAAGCCAATGTAGAGGAGCTTTTGTTTGGTACGGAGGTGGATGGGCAACCCCCGGATTGTTTCGAGAAACGGGGTGTAAGTTTTTGTAGAAATGGGCAACAGAGTGAAGTTTGGACTGACGTGGGGAGAGACAGGAGACTGGGAGGTCAACAAGGAGGGTCCATTCTATATCGCTCCCAAATGCCACTTCAGCACTTCTTCGCCACCTAAGCTCTTGGAAAAACATCTTCCCCACCTCCCCCTACCCACAGTGAGAGCAGTTAGGTACACATCTTTCTAGTCTATTGCTTCCTCCTAGCTTTATTTGTCTCGGTGTCTGTCTCTCTTTTTTTTAATGGTATTTTCTTTCATTCATTCAATCATATTTATTGAGTGCTTACTGTGTGCAGAGCACTGTACTGAGTGCTTGGAAATACAGTTCGGCAACAGAGACAATCCCTACCCAACGACAGGCTCACAGGCACTGGAGTGTGTGGGGGGTTCAAAGAGAGGAGCTGACGGGAGATCTCGGGGTTACGCCGGACTGTGGGTAACGGCTAAAAGAAAGCAGGGTAGGAATAAAAGAATGGGAAGCAGCGTGGCTCAGTGGAAAGAGCCTGGGCTTCGGAGTCAGAGGTCATGGGTTTGACTCCCAGCCCTGCCACTTGTCAGCTGTGTGACTGTGGGCAAGTCACTTAACTTCTCTGTGCCTCAATTACCTCATCTGTAAAATGAGGATTAACTTTGAGCCTCACGTGGGGCAACCTGATGACCCTGTATCTACCCCAGCACTTAGAACAGTGCTCTGCGCATAGTAAGTGTTTAAAAAATATCAACAAATACAAACATTATTATTAAAGAAGCAGCATGGCTCAGTGGAAAGAGCCCGGGCTTGGGAGTCAGAGGTCATGAGTTCGAACCCCAGCTCTGCCACTTGTCAGCTGTGTGACTGTGGGCAAGTCACTTAACTTCTTTGTGTCTCAGTTCCCTCATCTGTAAAATGGAGATTAAGACTGTGAGCCCCACGTGGGACAACCTGATGACCCTGTATCTACCCCAGCACTTAGAACAGTGCTCTGCGCATAGTAAGTGTTTAAAAAATATCAACAAATACAAACATTATTATTAAAGAAGCAGCATGGCTCAGTGGAAAGAGCCCGGGCTTGGGAGTCAGAGGTCATGAGTTCGAACCCCAGCTCTGCCACTTGTCAGCTGTGTGACTGTGGGCAAGTCACTTAACTTCTTTGTGTCTCAGTTCCCTCATCTGTAAAATGGAGATTAAGACTGTGAGCCCCACGTGGGACAACCTGATTACCCTGTATCTACCCCAGCGCTTAGAACATTGCTCGGCACATAGTAAGTGCTTAACAAATACCAACATTATTATTATTATGATTCCCCCTGCCCTCTGGGAAGCCAGGGGTCCCACTCCCTAAGTCTATGAAAATAATTGTATTGAGGCATTTAACAACTGCCAAACACGGAACTAAATCCTGGGGTAGATTCAAAACAATCCCACTGCAACAGTCCCTGTCCCACATGAGGCTCCAAAGAGGAAGAAGAACAAGTATTTATGCCCAGTTTTACGGATGAGGAAAAATGTACTCCAAAGAGTCTTGCCCCAGATAACAATAATAATGATAATATTTGTTAAGCATTTCCTACGTGCCAGGCACTGTACTAAGCTCTGGGGTGGATATAAGCAAATGGGGTTGGATACAGTCCCTGTCCCACCTGGGACTCACCATCTCAATCTCCATTTTCCAGATGAAGGTAACTGAGGCCCAGAGAGGTGAAGTGACTTGGTCGAGGTCACACAGCAGACAACGTGGCAGAGCCGGGATTAGAACCTATGACTTTCTGAGTCCTAGGCCTGTGTTCAATCCACTACACCATCACACGGCAGGCAGGTGGCCGAGCCGGGATCGGAACGCAGGTCCTCTGACTCCCAGACCAGTGCTCTTTCCACACTGAACCACGCTTCTTCTCAAAAAGAATCAACACCAAATACCAATGCCAACATCTGGTGGGCACTGCCCCACTTTTATTCCACATGTCCTGGATTGCCCTCCCTCCTCACCTCCACCAGACTCTCTTCCCCTCTTCAAAACCCTACTGAGAGCTCACCTCCTCCGAGAGGCCCTCCCAGACTGAGCTTCCCCTTTTCCCTCCACTCCCTCTTTTCCCCCCCTCCGCCCTCTGCTCCTCCCCCTTCCCCCTTCACCTCCCCTCAGATGAGCCCCCTTTCCCTCTGCTCCTCCCCCTCCCCCTCCCCTCAGCACTTTGCTCATTTGTATATATTTTATTACCGTATTTATTCTGCTAAGGAGGTGTCCATCCCCTTGATTCTATTTATCGTGATTATGTTGTCTTGTTTTTGTCTGTCTGTCTCCCCTGATTCGACTGTGAGCCCATCACTGGGCAGGGATTGTCTCTATCTGTTGCCGAATTGTCCATTCCAAGCTCTTAATACAGTGTTCTGCACATCGTAAGTGCTCAATAAATACTATTGAATGAATTAATGAATTAATTAACCCCCTTGGGCTTAGATGATCTGCAATTTACCTTCCCTGCATGTGAAATCTGCTTGCGGGTCCCTCTGTGAGGGCCTACCTCTCTTCCTCCAAGCATATATGCTTCATGTCTCCTCTCTCCCTTGCAAAGCAGTCTCTATTTTTTAAAAAAAGTGTGTTCGTATGTGCCAGGCACTGTATGAAGCACTGCGGTAGACTCACGCCACTCAGGTGGAACACAGTCCATGTCCCACATGGGGCTCACAGTCTTAATCTCCAATTTACAGATGAGGGCCCAGAGAAGTGAACTGACTCGCCCAGAGTCACACAGCAGACAAGTGGGTGGAGCCGGAATTAGAACCCAGGTCCTCTGACTCCCAGCCCAGTGGTCTTTCCACTAAGCCGCACTGATTCTCAATGGAAACAAGCGCTTAGTATATTGCTTTGCACACAGTAAGTGCTTGATAAATACAACTGAATTAACGGAAACCCTCCGGCTGAACTCTGGAGGCAGATTCATTCATTCAACCGTATTTCTAACAATATTTATAATAATTTATAATAATAATTATTATTATTATCATTATTAAACACCATCAACAGCAGTAGTGCTTAGCGCAGTGCCTGGCACATAGTAAATGCTTAACAATACCATCAGCAGCAGCAGCGCTTAGTACAGTGCCTGGCACATAGTAGGCACTTAATAATAATAATAAAAATAAAGTTAGTATTTGTTAAGTGCTTACTATGTGCAGAGCACTGATCTAAGCACTGGGGTAGACACAGGGGAATCAGGTTGTCCCACATGGGGCTCACAGTCTTAATCCCCATTTTACAGATGAGGTAACTGAGGCACAGAGAAATGAAGTGGCTTTGCCAAAGGGCTCTCACACCCCATTCCACCTGCTTATTAGATAATAGGCTCTTTGAGAGCAAAGAATCACGCCTACTAATACTTAGTACTGGGCTCTGCACATACTAAGCCCTCAATAAATACTACTGATGGAACGATTGATTGGTTTAGAGTAAAAGAAAAATGAAAATCTGCAGAACTCTTTCTTCCACTTGAGATGAGAAGCACAGGGGAACCTGAAAGAACCCTCCCTGAGCTGGAAAACTGGATTTCAGACTGACCAGGCCTGACCTAGACCCAACTTGGTACAATATTGGTTTTGGGTACTTGCAAATTCTGAACGGGTAGTGAGCTGAACTAGAAGCTGGACTGAGCTCCCTTCTAGGTAGCAACACAAGCTTAGTTGCCCCGGGACTTGGAGAGATATAATCCCTGCAGCCCAGGAGAGAACTAGGCGAGTGAGTGGGACTATGGCAGACGTATATTAACCCCACAATCACCGCTCCATGGCCCTCCCTCCCTGTCCCAAACTCCAAAATGTGGGTTGGGCACCTGCCTGAACTTGCCTCTGACTAGGTTTGGTAATCCAGCGCTACAATTTGGGGCCTGTATAATCCTCCCAGGGCCTGGCCACGGTCATTCGTAGGATGACCTGATTTCTGGTCATTGTGGGTGGGGTCCAAGAGGAGCAAGGCCAGGAGTGGAGAGACGGGAGGAAAAGGAGGAAGAGGGGAAAAAGAAAAGAGAATAAAGGAGAGGAAGAATAGGAAAATGGTCTTTGATATCCACTCTTACGGCTAGTGATGTACCTTCTAACAAATTCAGCTTTTCCCTTCAGCAAATCAAAGTAGGCCAGAGGTGGGCAAACCTTTCGGCCTGAGAGTCAGATCTGGATCAGTCTGGATCTGATGGCAGAAAGCTTGTGCTGCATTCCTCATCACTGACCTTCGGATCCTGCAAGAAGCTACAGTGGCCAGGGGGGCTGAGGTGGGGAAAGAGGAGGGGTCTTGGAGCTGCCTTGGACCAGGAAGGTCAAATATGGGCCCCAAGCAATCAATTAATCAATGATATTTATTTTGTATCTACTGAGTGCAAAGCACTGTACTAGTGCTTTAGAGAATACAGTAGAAACAAGACTCATCATCATCATCATCAATAGTCACTTTACTTCTCTGTGCCTCAGTTCCCTCATTTGTAAAATGGGGATGAAGACTGTGAGCCTCATGTGGGGCAACCTGATTACTCTGTATCTACCCCAGTGCTTAGAACAGTGCTCTGGACATAGTAAGTGCTTAACAAATACCAACATTATTATTAGTATTTTCGGAGTGCTTATGGTGTGCAAAGCACCATACTAAATGCTTGAGAAAGTACAGTTCCACAGACCTGGTAGTCAGCTTCCCTGCCCACAGTGAATTTACAGTCTAGAAGGGGAGATGGACATAAATATAAATAAATCATTTATAAGATACAATAATAAGACCCATGTACGTTTTGCAGTCTAATAGGGGACACAAAAAAAACGTTGTTAGGTAGTGGGAGCAATAGGAAGAACAAGGATTTTTAACAGGAAGTAAAAGAAAGGTGTTTTGATGAAGTAGCTGATTAACTGAAAATTCAAAAGAGAAGATGGATTCATTCATTCAATAGTATTTATTGAGCGCTTACTATGTGCCTAGCACTGTTCTAAGCACTAGGGTAGATAAGAGATTATCAGGTTGTCCCACATGGGGCTCACAGTCTTAATCTGAGGTAACTGAGGCCCAGAGAAGTTAAGTAACTTGCCCAAAGTCATTCAGCTGACATGGCAGATACGGGATTTGAACCCATGACCTCTGACTCCCAAGCCCGGGCTCTTTTCATTGAGCCACGCTGCTTCTCGGGGATTGCCATGACCCTGTGAAGACACTAAAACATAAACACTAACACCCAGAAGAGCCTCTACTAACAGGTGGAGAAACCCTCCTAGGCAGCCCTGAATCCTGGGCGTGGCCCTGCCAACAGGTGAGAATCATCAAATCGTTGATGATTCAGACACTCCTGCTGGGGGGGACCCAGAGGTCCTCCTTACAAAACTCTGGTTTCAGAGAAGGCAGGATTATCTATCACCAAGAGCTGAAGATTCAAGAGTGTAAAAGAATGTGCGTGGAGTCCCTAAGGATTGAGCAGAAGGATTCCAGCCCTCTAAAAATGGATTGGTGAGAGTTAGATTGGGTTTGGGATCTCCTGTGTGAGAAAAACAGAAATCCATAACGTCTGTTTCCCCCTGTAGACTGTAAGCTCCATGTGAGGAGGGAATGTGTTTACCAATTATGTTGTTTTAATAATGGTGGTATTTGTTTAGCACTTACTATGTGCAAAGCACTGTTCTAAGTGCTGGGGGAATACAAGGTGATCAGGTTGTCCCACGTGGAGCTCACAGTTTTAATCTCCATTTTACAGATGAGGTAACTGAGGCACAGAGAAGTTAAGTGATGCCCAAAGTCACACAGCTGGCCAGCGGTGGAGGTAGGATTAGAACCCACAACCTCTGACTCCAAAGCCTGGGCTCTTTCCACTGAATGATGTGCACACACAAGAGTTCAGTAATGTCTGCAGCCCCCCAGGACAGGTCTGATCTTGGAAGCTAAGCAGGTTCAGGCCTCGGTTAATACTTGGATAGGAAACTGCCTGGGAATATCGGATGGTGTTGGTTTAGGAAGCAGTGTGGCTTAATGCATGGGCCTGGGAGGCAGAAGGTTGTGGGTTCTAATCCCTGTTCCACCACTTGTCTACTGTGTGATCTTGGGCAAGTCACTTAACTTCTCTGCACCTCAATTCATCTGTAAAATGGGGATTAAAATTGTAAGCTTTATGTGGGACATGGGCTGTGCCCTACCTTGTACCTACCGCAGCGCTTAAAACAGTGTCTGGAACATAGAAAGCCCTTAACAAATATCATATCAAATACCACTGATTGGAATGAAATTCAGGGCCAGATGGCAAGAGCCTGAAGTGTTGGTTTTATTTCCTTTGCACTGGGGTTCTTCTTTGGGGGTCAATTTCTGAACTGGCAGGGAAATTCTGAGCAACATTTGTGTTTTCACTGCGTGAGTCAAAAAAGGAACTAACTGAACTAACCAAATCCACATGAATATAAGGCAGGACCATTCTTTCAAGTATTGACCTGGAGCTGTCCATCCCATCCGACCTTGTCTGTGACCTCCAGCACATAAACTGGACACTAAATGGACTGTCATTAAATCTTCCATGGCACCTAAAGTACAAGAGCGGAACCGTGATTAAAAAAAAAAAAATCTTGAAGCTGCGGAGTCATCTTTCAAGAAAAATGTTAGATGAAAAAGAGACATGGAAGGTGTACTTTCTCATAATAGGAGATGCTTCCCTAACTCTTACCAGAACCACAATAAAAAGCTGCTAATCAAGTGGGTGTAATGGTTGTCTAAAGCTTGTTTAGCAATACTGAGGCAGTTAAGACTCTAGTCCATGATAACATCTTGGCTCAAACAATAAAAAGAAGTAATTTACTTGTGGTAAAACGCTTCAGAGAAATAATATATTGTGTGTCAGATCAAAGCAGTGTAGTCTTTTTACATTATACAGCTTTATAGTTTAAAGCTGTGTCTTCATGGGGAAGGCATGTTTGTGGAAAATTGCTTTTCTGGTTGGAAATTTCTTTTTTCGGTTCAAATAATAATCGTAATTGAGAAGGATCATGGCCTAACAGAAGAGCATGGGCCTGGGAGTCAGAGGACCTGGGTTCTAATCACTACTTCTCCACCTGTCTGCTATGTGTGTGTGTGTATGTGTAACCTGGGGCAAGACACACAACTTCTCTGTGCCTCAGTTACCTCATCTGTAAAATAGGGGTTGAGTGTGACTACCAAGTGGGACATGGACTGTGTCCAACCTGATTATCTTGTATCTACCCCAGCACTTAGTGCCTGGCACATAGTAAGTGCTTAAATGCCATTAAAAAAAATGTGTTATTTGTTGTATACTTACTATGTGCCCAGCACTGTCTTCAATCAATCAGTGGCATATATTTAGCACTTACTATGTGAAAAGTACTGTATTAAGCGCTTGGGCGAGTACAACAGAAGTCGCAGAAACATTCCCTTCCTGCACTAAACACTGATGTAGGTAATCAGTTCCCACATGGGACTCTTAGTTCAAGTAGGTGGGAGAACAGGTAATGAATCTCCATTTTGCTATTGGGGTACTGAGGCACAGGGAAGTTAAGTGACTTGAACGATGTCACACAGCAGACAAGTGACAGAGCCAGGATTAAAATCCAGGTCTTCTGACTCACAGGCCTATGCTCTTTCCACTAGGCCACATTGCTTCTCTGGATCTGCAGGAGGTAGATTAAGGGAGTAGCTAACAGTGAAAATTGTGCTGAGTGGCCTGGATTTACATGTCTGGTGTCCCAAACTACCTGTTTCTCCTCAGAACCTGTGCTGGGAATCAGGGCTGGGAATAATCTGGACCGGGCCAGAATAATAATGATATTTGTTAAGAGCTTACTATGGGCCAAGCACTGTTCTAAGCTCTGGGGTAGATACATGGGCCTCACAGTCTTAATCCCCATTTTACAGATGAGGGAATTGAGGCACAGAGGATTTAAGTAACTTTCCCAAGGTCACACAGCAGGCAAGGGGCAGAGCTGGGATTAGAACCCATGTCCTCCGACTCCCAAGCCCGGGCTCTTTCCACTGTGCCCTGCTGCTTCTCTAAACTAACTCAAAACTCAGCTCAGGTGAAAGGAAAAGTCCCAGAACAGGTATTCTGGAGAGGTAATTGTTTCCCTGTGGTGGTAACCAGAGGCTGGTCAGATGCCTCTGCCCATGGAGGCCCAGACCAGGGAAGGATTGTGAACCCAGTCTCTACCTCCAGCCCCTGAGGTCTTTTTTGGTCACCAGGAGCAGGAAGCTAAATGAGGAGGGGCTGGAGGTTGGACCCAAAATGGAGTCTTAAATGCTTGTCTTGTGCTGGCAGGATGTGGCCCCTGATTCAGTCTGGTCTGATCCAGCGGGTATGGGGATCTGGGCCTTATCCCCGGGCAGCCTCTGTGCAATTCAGAGTGAAGAGCCATTAGGAATCCGGGTAAGGATCTGCCAGTCAGGTGGTTTCTGGGGCCCATTAGGAACTCAGTATGCCCAAAATAATTTTTCAGTGCAATTGAGCTTGATTTGAGAGGAAAACGTTAACTTGGAAGAAGCAATGCGATTGAGTCTTCAGGCCTATTTCCTGATAGGCACATGCCTCTGCCTGAGTGACAGCTGAGGTAACCCTGAGAGTTAGCTTAGTTCTAGATGTCTAGTTACCTGCCAGAAATGGAATGGAAGTGGGAAGAAGAGTGGGGTGGTAAAGCTTCAAACATTCCCTGTTGGTCAGAGCAGCACGCTGTCATTAGATTGCTGTGGGAGGCCTGGAGATGGGACGGTTCATGGTTTTGCTGAAATTGGTTTTGTTTGCCTGATTTAATCTCTGCTCTTAGCATTAGGATTTTTCCTTGAAAAGGAAATGATATTTTCTACTAAAAAATTCTCCTCCAAAGAACGAGTTTGTCTTGTGCAGACTCATCCAGTATTAGTAATAATTATAGTATTTAGCCCCTTCGTCTGCAAAGCAAATCCAATCTATCAGTAACCCCTCTGGGGGTGGTCCTGGGTTCAACAACATTGCCCTGTCAGAGTGGTTTTTCTCCTAAGAGGAGATTACTAACCAATGAGGGACATCCCTCTGAGGTCTTATCATCCCTATAATAATCATAATAATTATAGTATTTGTTAAATGATTACTATGTGCCAGGCACCGTTCTAAGTGCTGGGGTAGATACAAGGTAATCGGGTTGGACCTGTCCCCCACAAGGCCCACAGTCTTAATCCCTATTTCGATGAGGTAATTGAGGCCCAGAGAAGTGAAGTGACTTGCCCAGGGTCACACAGCAGAAAAGTGGCAGAGCGGGAATTAGAACCGAGGTCCTTCTGACTCCCATCCCCGTGCTCTCTCTCCTAGGCCGTGCTCTTTGGGGAGGGAGCTGAAGGACTGGGTGCTGGACCCTGGCAAACAAAGGAGTAAAGGTGCTCAAGCCCCCTAAAAAGCATTCCCAGAGTTACTGCAGGGAGGCTGAGACCCCCTGCCCAATGTGGAATCTCACTGTGGGCAGAGAATGTGTCAGTTTTATTGTTGTATTGTATTCTCCTGAGTGCTTAGTACAGTGCTCTGCACACAGGATGAAGATTGTGAGCCCCACGTGGGACCACCTAATGACCTTGTATCTACCCCAGCGCTTAGAACGGCGCTCGGGACATAGTAAGCGCTTAACAAATACCGACTTAATAAGTACAATTGAATGAATGAATATTTTCCCTCTATTTTATCTTTTACCTCTTCATCATCTTTCCCCCAAGGTGAGAGAGGCTGACCCACAGCTCCTTATTATTTATGAGTGATCAGGCCAATTATCTCCTGCCTTTTAATCCCTTTAAATGATTAGGTAATTTCTGTATAAGTAGAAGAAGCAGCGTGGCTCACTGGAAAGAGCACGGGCTTTGGAGTCAGAGGTCATGGGTTCGAACCCCGGCTCTACCACTTGTCAGCTGTGTGACTTTGGGCAAGTCACTTAACTTCTCGGTGCCTCAGTTACCTCATCTGTAAAATGGGGATTAAGACTGTGAGCCCCACGTGGGACAACCTGATTCCCCTGTGTCTACCCCAGCGCTTAGAACAGTGCTCGGCACATAGTAAGTGCTTAACAAATACCAACATTATTATTATTACAGGTATTGGGCATATACTATTAGGAGCTTATGTGTTTTCACAGTCCATATGAGAAATATTCGTGGTCAAGTAACCACTATCTACATGTAACAAACCCAGGTTTCACAAAAAAGGATAAATAATAATAATAACGTTGGTATTTGTTAAGCACTTACTATGTGCCGAGCACTGGGGTAGATACAGGGTAATCAGGCTGTCCCATGTGGGGCTCACACTTTTAATCCCCATTTTACAGATGAGGTAACTGAGGCACCGAGAAGTGAAGTGATTTGCCCAAAGTCACCCAGCTGGCAGGTGGTGGAGCTGGGATGAGAACCTATGACCCCTGACTCCTAAGCCCGTGCTCTTTCCACTGAGCCACGCTGCTTCTCTGATAAGGAGTGCAGACAGGTGTGAATCATCATTGCTTCTCAGCTGGACTGGATCTGTGCAACAAGATGATTCTTCAAAACATTTATTGCAAATGGGAGTGTTTTGCCTCTGAGTCTCTAGTGGTGATTTCTTAGAGGCTTGTTTACCCTCGTGTAGACGGACAAAAGAACTGCTCTAGTTTTCTTGTTCCTCCTCCCTCTCCACGGCAAGAAGCCGTCTAGATATTTGAGAGTAGAGCATCAATTAGTCTTCTGCAGGCAGGGTGGGGACAAAACAGTTCTAAGAACCCAGGTATCCCTGGTCTGAGGTCAGCACCAGAGTCTCACACCACCTACATTTTAAGGCGAAGGCCAACCTGAGGCGTGACTATTTCTTAATTAGGCACTTGGGCCCAGAGAACCTGTGCTGAAAAATTGATTTTTGTGCTGGTGGTTTGGAATTGATTCGTGTTGACGGTTTGCGTTCTCTTTCTTTGCCTGCTAGTCACGGGAGACGGCAGGTGACGGGCAGCGCTCTGGAAAGTGTACGAAAAGGTTTATTTTTCTATATGCAGTACTCAGTAACAGATGAAATGAGCACAGCGGAGTGCCGGTCCAGCTGGTTTATGGTGCTACGAAACAGGAATTTGCCCATGGTAGCCGCTGTGGCCTCCCCTGCCCAAGTTAGCCAGCTATTTTTCAGAAGTCCCGATGGGTCAGTTCGCCCTGCGGAATGCCCTAAGGGGTTCTCCGATCAGAAATCTTGGCCGTTGACGGCACAGCCCATCAGGCAGAACAAATGATTAGAAGCTGGGTCTTGGGGTTCCCAGGGTGGGGTTGTTCCCACTGGACCCAAACAGAGCTAGTAGTCTCTACGTGCTAATCACTGAGCCAAGTGCTGAGGTAGAAACAAGACAGAGCAGACATAGTCCCTATCCCTCTCAGGATTCATTCATTCAATAGTATTTATTGAGCACTTACTATGTGCAGAGCACTGTACTAAGCGCTTGGAATGTACAATTCGGCAACAGAGACAATCCCTGCCCAATGACGGGCTTACAGTCTAATCACAGTCTAAGAGGAAGGAAGAGCTGGAATCATTCCCATTTTACAGATGAGGAAACTGAGGCGGAAACTGAGGAGAAATCACATAGCAGGCCAATAGTGGGACTAGAATCTAGGTATCCTGATTCCCTTTCCCATGTTTTTTTCATCAGGCCATGCTTCCTCCTTAATTGCCCCAAAGCATCCTATGTTTGGCCCAAACATTCCATGCCAGATAGACTCCATACCACTCCATGCCAGATAGATGAATTACATGAAAATAATAATAATGTTATTTGTTAAGCATTTACTATGTGCAGAGCACTGTTCTAAGGGCTGGGGTAGATACAGGGTAATTAGGTTGTCCCACGTGAGGCTCACAGTCTTAATCCCCATTTTACAGATGAGGTGACTGAACCACAGAGACGTTAAGCGACTTGCCCCAAGTCACACAGCTGACAAGTGGCAGAGCCGGGAGTCGAACCCATGACCTCTGACTCCCAAGCCCGGGCTATTGTTCAGATATACCTGCCTAAATTGTTTGGATATACCTGCCTTATGTGGTTACAGGTTTAAACTGGGACTAGAAAAGTATCTGGTTAATTCAGACCTAAAATTACACCTTGGCCTCAATTATTCAGGTATCGTTCAAAAACGTTTTTCTGCCAGGGTTATTTAATAATAGAAGCCATTGTATCTTGGGAGCTTGAAGTACCTAGAAAATTTGAGTGCTCAAGATCAGGATCAAGGTTCGATGCTGGTTCCTCCAAAATAATTTCTAAACATTCCCATTAGCCAAATGTTGGACCTCCCAACATTAGCTCTCTGTGAAGCTCTTCTTTCACTTTCAAACAGAGCAATTATTTTTAGTCCTTAATTGCTCACCACCCTGAACTGATCTAGGAGATTCTGGGGAGTGTTAGTGTTTTGTTTTTAAACTGGCCAGGGGACGAGCAATGTGGAATAGTTAAAAATACTGATTTGACTCCACCCACTTTTCCTTGTACACTCATTTCTCCTATAATGGAAGGACTCTGTTCTTGACACACCCCTACTAAGGAAAGCTTGGGTGCCTCGAATGTCACTGTACACATGTACACCATCGTTACCTCCAACATCACGATCGTGTTCTGCGCAGTTTCCCTAATCCTCTAGCAGCATTTTAGCCAGATGGCAGGGGAAAAGCGGGTGTGATGGGAGAACTGAGCGTATTTGAAAAAGAAAATTTGGGCACCCATGCATCTTTCCCAGGCAAGCAGATCTAGTCCTGGGATGTGATTAGATAAAATCTTGCTGATGGAGCTTGGGAGGAATTTCCGGCTGAAGCCTCACCGTGACGGCTGTTGCACATCTTGTCTCACTCCTTTTGGCCCAGGGAATATGTACTGGATGTAGAGCCTCCCTCTCTCCCTTCCTCCTTCTCATTCATTCACCTCCCTCTCTCCCTTCCTCTCATTGATTCACCTCCCTCTCTCCCTTCCTCCCTCTCATTCATTCACTAGTATTTATTGGGCACTTACGGAGTGCAAAATCTGTGCTAAATTCTGGGAAAAATACACAGAGAAGAACTAGACCTGACCCCAGGGACCTCCTAATCTAGGACCTAGGACCTATCTAATCCTAATAAGGGCTAGGGGAGAGGGGAAGCGGAATCGGACCGGCAACAGAAACCCAGGGAAAGAATGAAATAATGAAAGCATAGAAAGTCAAAGGCAACGATGCTTACGATAAGCTCAACAGGGCATTAAGGCTCCTCAGTGTTCAGGCAGGCCTGTTCAGAATCCAACAATCGTGAAACTCACAACAGCCTCAGCCCTCACACTGCTTCAGGGTCTCGCCCTGCCTGGCTGGAGCAGAGCCTGTTGGAAGCTCCAGAAGACTCGGGGTTTAGGTGGTCAGTCTCTATCTCACTGATGTGCAGAAGCCGCCTCTGGCTGTCACCCCACCCACCCTCAACTTCTTCACCACCTTCACCTCCAACTCAGTTCTGGTTCAATTACCCTTAGATTTATGCAAAGGAAAAATTTATACATCTATTTGGATGGGCAGGGACCACCTTAGGGGAGAAGCTGGAGCACATGGGGCAGGACATTCGTTCGTTCAATTGTATTTATGGAACGCTCACTGTGTGCAGAGCACTAGACTAAATGTATCCTCCTCTCTCTCTCTCTCCACCTTTCAGCCCAGGCACCCTCTCTTCTGGCTTTCTGCTCCAAGACTACAACCAGAGACTGCAGTTGTGCGGAGAGGCTTCGCAACTGTAAGGTACTGGGGAACAGGTTAAGGGGTGGGAGGGCCATTTCCGTGTCGGTATATTAGTTCCCCTTTTACTCACCCCCATCTTCCCAGGGAGCAGTGAAAGGAACGGCTGGAGACATGAAGAATGAGATTTACCATGTTCAAAAACACATTTTGGTCATTTCTAAAAACTAATCTATCTGTCCAGTGTTCCAAGGCAGGGGCTAGGAACGTATTTTCTTCTTGGATATTAAGTGTCACAATCCTCTTACCAGTAAGACACTTTGTTAAAGCCAGAAAGTTCGTTATGCAAACTTGTGGTAGTGTGTTTTGACTAGGCTATAAGGTTCATTTGCAATTACATTGCCTAAGGGGATCTTACTGACTTTTTGTTTTACTGTGGGGAAATACAAGATTAGCAATGAACTAGAAAGCCCATTCCCGAAATTCTTCATACCTCAACTCTCATTTAAGGTCAGAACAAAACCCTTGAGAGGCTTTTTTGCTTTAACTTTTGGGTTAAAAAAAAAAAGACAGATCTTTTCCAACAGTGGTGGCCCAAAATTTTTCAAAGAGAAAAGACTGTTGTCCTAAAGCTGGGAGAGACATCCTTAGCATCCCATCATAATAATAATAATGTTGGTATTTGTTAAGCGCTTACTATGTGCCGAGCACTGTTCTAAGCGCTGGGTTAGACACAGGGGAATCAGGTTGTCCCACGTGGGGCTCACAGTCTTAATCCCCATTTTACAGATGAGGTAACTGAGGCACAGAGAAGTTAAGTGACTTGCCCAAAGTCACACAGCTGACAAGTGGCCGAGCCGGGATTCGAACCCATGACCTCTGACTCATGGCTTTATAAATAATAATAATATTATAAAGGGTCATGGAGAGAGAAGGGGACTGTTTCCCCATCTTCAAGCAAAAGTGGATTTGAGGATTTGATTGCTATCAAATCATGAGGATTTGATTGCTATTCAAACCTGAGAAAAAGAGGAAGCCCAGAAATATGGGGTCACGAAATTTGGAGGGTCTTTATATGTCTGAGGAGCGGTATAAGGTTAGATCAATGAAGGTATCCTATAATCATTTCTTCGATATAGCTTGGGTACTCTCTTCTGGGGCACAATGGTACACTGGGAGAGAGGATGAAAAAGACCAGGTCTCCTTAATGCATTCTTGGATTAACTGCCTTCCTCCCAATGCATTGTACACAGAGAAGGCAAATATACCAAAGGCACAACACCAGTCTGTCAGTGTTCGAAAGGACATATTGCCTTTCTTCGTTCAGTCTTTACTTTTCAGTCTCTCTGTGCAGTTTTGAGTAATAAGAGCATTCATACAAACATGATAAATGCATGGATGATTTGGTCTCTGTGCAATTTTGAGTAATAAGAGCATTCGTAAAAACACAAGAAATGCATTAATGGATGAAATTGATGGTCCATACAGTCTAATACTCTTTCTGTGGTAGCCACAAAAGGATGTTTGAAGGAACAATGGGATGGTTGGCAATCTTTAGTCACTTTGTCATTATGGGTGTTCCATTTAAATTCCTGATTCTCCTTTCTACTTTTTATCCATAGCTATCATCAATGTATTTGTTTAACCCCTCATCTGCTATATAATCTATTATGGATCTCACCTTCATGAATTTATCCCAATCACTTCTGACGTTGTTATTGTATGCTTTATTGACAGCTTCCGGGTAACAAATTTCATTTCTGCCTACTGAAAAATTTTCTATTATGGGTAGGTTTTCTAAGGATAGCCTGATATATAGCCTCTGTCTTTGAGGTTCAGGGTTAAATGCCTGTGTTTTAGGTAAATGCCAGTTCTACATTACTGATTCAAGGATCTGGGTATTGTAACTGCATCATCAATGGTACTTACTGAGCACTTACTGAGGGCAGAACACTGTACTAAGCTCTTGGGAGAGTTCGATCCAGCAGAGTTAGACATGTTCCCTGCCCACAGTGAGCTTACAGTCTAGAGGGGTAGCTTGTTGAGTTGGAAGAGTTTCCTAGAGGACCGGGGTATATTCAGGTTACAACTTTCAGGTGTGCGATAACCTGAACAAATTACAGTTATATGTAAGTAGAGACTTCGTATTTTGTTTGCGAGCTGCAAGATAAGTCTCTTAAAATCTCATCTCCCCCAGTTAACTCTCAAATCCAAATCTCATCAACCCATCGGCCATCTCTAGCCCTGATTTATTTACCCTCCCTGAGGAGCAGCGTGGCCTAGTGGATAGAGCATGGGCCTGGAAATCAGAAGGTAATGGGTTCCCAGCTCTGCCACTTCTCTGCTGTGTGACCTTGGGCAAGTCACTTCACTGCTCTAGCCCTCAGTAACCTCACCTGTAAAATGGGGATTGAGACTGTGAGCCCCAAGGGGGACGGGGACTGTGTCCAATCCAATTTGCTTGTATCCACCCCAGTGCTTAGCACAGTGCCTGGCACACAATATGTGCTTAGCAAATATCACTATTATTATTATGAACATACGTATGACTGATTGCATGGTCACTTTATCTTATTACGACTTTAATAAATACTTTTGTCTACCTTCCCTTGTAATTCCCTGTGTAAACTTCTTGTGGAGAGGGAATGCTTCTTTAATACTTTCTCAAACTCTTAGTACCATGCTTACTACATACTGACTACTTACCCATTGCTACCACGAATTGGCTGGCAGTATTATTTTTGTTGAAAATTGGAGTGCTGGGACACCACCCCAAACTTGCCATTATCGTTTCCCTTCCGGGCACTGTAATAGCGAGGTGAGGGAGGGGATGGCATGTTGTCAAATTCTCCAGCGTTCTTGGATGTCTGAGCTATAAGCCCCAGAATCCCGTGTCCCCTAAACTGAATGTAGTCTGTTCAAGCCCAGGCCTGATAGACAACAAGAGTAGTTGGGGACGGGGGCAAAGTAGGCCAGTCTCAATTCTGAAGTATTTAGATATTTTTCTGAAATGACCTGGGCCAGCCTACAAGAATCCTTCAAGAATCGAAGTAGTGTGACCTAGTTTACTTACAGTCAACCCCTTGCTCACATCTCCATCTTGAGAAGCAGCATGGCCTACTGGATAGAGCTTGGGCCTCGGATTCAGAAGGACCTGGGTTCTAATCCGCACTACACCACTTGCCTGCTGTGTGACCTTGGGGAAGTCACTTAACTTCTCTGTGCCTCAGTTCCTCATCGAAAATGAGGGTGAAATCTAAGAGTCCCATGTGGGACATGGATTGTGTCCAAACTGATTAGCTTGGATCTACCCCAGTGCTTAGTACAATGGCTGGCACATAGTAAATACTTAACAAATACCATTAAAAAAAACCCTACTAAATTCATATGTCCTTCAAAAAGCCTTCCCTGACTAATAGCTATTCTCCCTCCATTCGTTCTCCCTTCTGCATCTCCTATACTCTTGGGTCTTTGACCCTAAGGACTTTGACGTTATCCCACGCCAACCCCGCAACCATACAGCACTTATGAACAAAGCCTATTACTCTCTTCCTTCCCCTATCTGTAATTTGTTGTAATCTCTCTCTCTCCAACTATATTGCAAGGTCCTTCCGTCCCATCTACCAACGCTATCGTACTGTACTGTACGATTAGACTGTAAGCCCGTCAAACGGCAGGGACTGTCTCTATCTGTTGCTGACTTGTTCATCCCAAGCGCTTAGTACAGTGCTCTACACATAGTAAGCGCTCAATAAATACTGTTGAATGAATGAATGAATGAATACTCTCCCAAGCATTTAATACAGAGCTCTGCACACAATAAGCACTCAATAAATACCACTGATTGGAAAAAGTTCAGGAGGCAGGATCAACTACCAGTTCTGTAGAAACACCGCTATTGTATCAGTAAGCCAGTTCAAAAAGATGAAGAGTGGGGGCAAAAAAGACTAAAAAAATTCTACATGCTTGAACAGAAGAAAATAATGACTCTCCCAATCCTGCAAGCTTCACCTGGACCATCAGGTCAAAGCCTTTGATGAAATTCCAAACACACTCAGAACGCTTCCTTGTGAACTCCGCCATCCACGCTGCGTAGAGTCAACGCCACACCCTGGAGATGACTAACAAGGCTGTGACTCTACAGCAAACACGGAGTTTAGGGTTCTTAGAGCACGACACGGATGAACATTGAGACGGTGCCCAAGGTCGGGCCTTGGGATTCTTCCAGAATCCAAACTGGAAGCTCAACCCATTAACAATAACAGTATGGCATCGCCAGACAGTGGCATCAGTAAGGCAGGCCTAGGGCATATAGAGCTAAAAATTTGATGAAAGCAGATGGGGCAGACTGAAACTGGAGTTACTCTACCAGGTGGCTTTGGAGGCTCTGGGATCCATGAGCCCACAGTGCCCTCGCCCCAGCCTTCCACCATCACTGGGGAGTGGTCCTGTCCTGTAGGAATGAAGTGGGTGGTAGGTAGCCCCCTTATAGGGAAAAATGTAACTTTTGGAGCCCTTGGGACTTTGTGCAGAGTGGTGAAGAGCCCAAGCCTTCCCAGCCAGTTAGAACAGATATTTGTACAGTGAATAGTAATTTAATAATGATTTAAAATTGTATCATTAAAAAGCAAAGGTGTGTCTATGAGTGGCAAAATGATAAATGCCACCTAACAATTAGTCAGAAGTTTGAAAACAGGAGCAAAGATTTGTTCTGTGCAGACCTGGAACATCTGCTAGAGTAGGCTGTTGTGGAGAGGCAGGCCAGGGCTTAGTAACAATAATAATAATTATTATTATTGTGGTATATAAGTGCTTACTATGCACCAGATGCTGTACTAAGTGGTGGGGTGGAAACGAGCAAATTGGGTTGGACATAGTCCCTGTCCCACATGGGGCTCACAGTCTTAATCCCTATTTTCCAGATGAGGTAATTGAGGCACAGAGAAGTTAAGCGGCTTGCCCAAAGTCCCACAGCTGACAAATGGTGGACCTGGGATTAGAACCCACGGCCTCTGACTCCCATATTTATTGAGCACATACTGTATGGAGAGCGCTGTACTAACCGCTTGGGAGAGTACAATACAGAAGTAAAGAGTCACATGCCCTGTCCACAACTGGCTTGCAATCTAGAGTCAGCGAAGGCAGGGGTAGCTAAGTGGGGAAGGAAAGAGGAGCAGCAGATATTGCCTGTCCACCGCTTGCGTGGGTCACCGTGCTCTCTAGGGCTGAAGCTGCCTTAGGGGAGCAGCCTGCCAAAGTGGCAGGTTTGGCCAGGTGGATTTCACCGGTGAACGGGGTGGTGCCGGGGAAGAAGCAGGCTCAACTGCCTTTCTTTCCTCTCCACTTCTCTGCTTCTGCTTTGGTCAACTGCCCCATGCCAAAAGATACCATCTGGGTGTCTCTCCTTTTCTCCCCCTTCTCTTTTCTACCTCTCTCTTTCCTCCTCCCACTTCTCTCCCTTTGTGTGCTTCTTTTGTCTCTCTCTGCCTCTCAATCTGTTTCTGCCTCTCTCTCCCCTTCCCTGGCTCCCCCCACCCCTCACCAATCCTCCTCTTTCTTTGTCTTATCTTTTTCCTTCATTTCCCCCCTATTCTTGGGCCACTGGCCAGCCCAGATGGAAGCCCCACTTTGAGCTCTAGGAAACAGTCATTTTACCTGGTGGCTGGGTGGGAAGCCTCTCAGAGAGTCCTGGTTGTAAATGCCATATGGATGTCCTCACAGTAGACTGATGCCCCTCCTCCCCCGCCAGGCTGCTGAGCCAGGGTTTTGCTGATATGCCGAATCGCTACCCAGCGTATACATTCCCTCCCCCTCCCCTGCAAAAAGCCCCTGAAGGATGCCAAAAGCCTTTGGGGGGAAATTTGAGGGGTGGGGAAGAGGACAAACTGGCAGATTTGGTTTTCAGTCTTTTCTTAACTTCCTAAAAACAATGATGGTGTCTTGCTTGTTTCTGCATTAGGAAAAAAGCAATACTGTTTGAAAAAAGTTCTAAATCCACATGTTTTTTCTGCTTTATGCATACATGGTGCTGACTGAATAAAAATCTACCCAATAGAATAAGAAGGTCAACCGAGTGGGGGCTGGGGGTTGATAGTCAGAAATAGGAATGATCCGGTAGGATAGGGAGGTTAAGTTACTGTGATATGAGTCCTAACTACAGCTGCTACTTTAGTAATAATTCATCATGCTAATATTTATCGGAGTCATAGCCTGTAACTGAGAAGTACCAAAATCCCTTAGTGTGTTTGGTTTTAAGTGTTTATTTCTTTTTTCAAACATTCTGAATGTACGAGGCCATACTTGAATGAACGTTTATAATGGATGTAAATTTGCTCCTCAACCCATGCCATGTACTCTGTCGCCTTTCAGTCAATCAATCGTCACCTTTTAATCCATCAATCAACCGACTGAATTTACTGAGCACTTAATATATGCAGAGCACTGTATTGCTTGCATTCTGTATTGTTGATCCTTTCCCTCAAGGAGTTTCCACTTTAGCAGGGAGACAGACCCTAAAGTAAATTACAGATAGGAGGAAGAAGGAAAAGAGGCTATGCTGAGTTAGTACTTAACTACTTAACACGAGTTAGTACTTAAATAATAAGATATGTAGGATTCATTCATTCGGTGGTATTTCTTGAGTGTCTACTGTGTGCGGAGCACTGTATTAAGTGCTTGGGAAAGTACAATACAACAATAAAAAGGTACATTCCCTGTCCACAATGAGCTTACAATCTAGAGGGGGGAGACAGACATCAATACAAATAAATAAATTACAGATGTGTACATAAGTGCCGTGGGGCTGGGAGGGGGGGAAGACCAAAAGCAAGTGAGGGTGAGGCAGAACGGAGGAGGAGAAGAGGAAAGGGTGGGCCCTAGTCTGGGAAAGGCTCTTGGAGGAGATGTGCCTTCAATAAGGCTTTGAAGGAGGAGTCTATGATTGTCAGATTTGAGGAGGGAGGCCAGAGGCAAGAGATGGGGGAGTGGTCGGTGGTCGGTGGTGAGATAGGCGAGATCGAGGCATAGAGAGAAGGTTGAAGGCACAATGAGACGGTAAACACTAGAGGAATGAAGTGCACGGGCTGGGTTGTAGAAGGAAAGCAGTGAGGCGAGTGGAGAGTAGTGAGGGGGCAAGGTGGTGAAGTGCTTTAAAGCCTATGGTGAAGAGTTTTTGTTTGATGTGAAGGTGGATGGGCAACCACTGGAGTGTTTTGAGGAGGGGGGTGACGTGTCCTGAATGTTTTTGTAGAAAGATGATCCGGGCAGCAGAGTGAAGTATGGACTAGAGTGGGGAGAGACAGGAGGTTGGGAGGTCAGGAAGGAAGCTGATGCAGTAATCCATGTGGGATAGGATGAATGATTGGATTAACATGGTAGCAGTTTGGACAGAGAGGAGAGGGAGGATTTTAGCAATGTTGTGAAGGTGGGACTGGCAGAATTGGATGATGGATTGAATAAATGGGTTGAATGAGAGAGAGGAGTCAAGGATAACGTCAAGGTTATGGGCTTATGGGACAGGAAGGATGGTGGTGCTGTCTATAGTGTTGGGAAAGTCAGGGAGAGGACAGGATTTTGCAAGAAAGATAGGGGGTCCAGTTTTGGACATGTTAAGCTTGAGGTGATGGGAGACATGGGGAGTGGGGAAACATGGACTGAACGTTTTTGTAGAAAAATGATCGGGGCAGCAGAGTGAAATATGGACTAGAGTTGGATGTGATAGGAGGGAGAGAGGTCAGCAGGGACACTGATACAGTAACCAAGGTGGGAGAGGATAAATGCTTGGATTTACATGATAATAGTTTGGATGGAGTGGAAAGGATGGTTTTTTAATGATGTTGTGAAGGTTGAACCGACAGGATTCAGCGATTGAATGAGAGAGATGAGTCGAGAATAACACCAAAGTTAGAGGTTTGTGAGAAAGGAAGGATGGTGGTGCTGTCCACAGTGACGGGAAAGTCAGGAGGAGGACCGGATTTGGGTGGGAAGATAGGAGTTCTGTTGGACAGGTTAAGTTTGAGGTGACAGGACATCCTAGTGGAGATGTCTTGAAGGCAGGAGGAAATGCAAAGAAGGAGAGAGATCAGGGCTGGAGAAGAAGATTTGGGAATCAACTGCAAAGAGGGGGTAGTTGAAGCCATGGGAGAGAATGAGTTCTTCAAGGGAGTGGATGTAGATGGAGAATAGAAAGTGACAGGACTGAACCTTGAGGGACACCCAAAGTGTGAGGGTAAAAGCCGATGAAGGGGCTCGTGAAAGAGACTGAGCGGCCAGAGAGATAGGAGGAGAAGAGGAGAGGACAGTGTCAGTGAAGCCAAGGTTAGATAATGTTTCCAGGAGAAGGAGGTGGTCGACGGGAAATAACTGTTCCTTCTCTCTTATTCTTGTATTTTCACCCTCTCCTCCTCTTGTTCCTTTCCTTATGCCCTCAAATACTTCCAAATTTTTCCCATACCAAAACAAAACAAAACCCCACCTCCATGACCTAAAATCCAACAGTGGTCCTCTTTTCTGAGTCTGTTTTTGCCCAGACTTCTTCAACAGCCTGAAAATACCCACTGCCTCCACCTCCACTTCCTCTCTTCTACTTTTTATGCTTTCAAGGAGCAGATTTCACCATTATTCATCCACTGAAACCAGTGACCATCTTCTTGCCAAATAGAATGGTTTAGTCTCTGTTTTCATTCTCCTTGACCCCATTGCTACTTTCAACACATACGACCACTCTTTCCATCTAAAAACTCTCTGACCTTAGTTTGACAAACTCTACTTTCCTCATTCTCATGACATCTCTTTCTGTTTCCTCTGTTGCAATGCCCTAGTTGGACTTAGTGGCTTTAACCTTTACTCCTATTTTAAACGAATATTTGAGTTTGATCAAAGAAATGTGTTTAAATGACCATTTGGCCACTCTGGCCTAAACATTGTCTCTCAGAGATCCAGAGATGTCACAGTCATAATCATTCAGAACCTTGGCTAAGGCTGTACATTCGGCTTTTTTGTGAATTACTTCCACTCCTTCCTCTTTCAATTTGACACGGTTAAAAAAGTTTTTCGCAACACCACTTCAGACCAAGTTGTTTGCACTGAGTCCTACTTCAAGGTTCCCTGGCTCCTCCCATCGGTCTTCCCAAGCCACCCCCGCTCTGGCAGTCACGACCATCCTTCAAGTTGCACAGGGTCATGAATGAGAGAAGAGCAAAAATATCCGATGGGCACAGTGTCACTCTAACACACTCACCAAAGCAAAAGTCACTACAGCTCGGGCCTGAGAGTCAGAAGAACCTGGGTTCTAGTCCCAGCTCCGTCTGCTGGGTGACTTAGGGAGAGTCACGTCACATATCTGTGCCTGTTACCTCATCTGTAAAAAATGGGGATAAGAGTGTAAGCCCCATGTGGGGGGACTGGGACCGGACCCAACCTGATTAACTTGTATCTACCCCAGTCCTTAGAACAGTGCTTGGCACATAGTAAGCACTTAACAAGTACTATTATTATTATGATTATGATTATTATTAGCAGTGCAATTTAGTGCCCCAGCGGCCAGCTGTTTCATTCTGAGCTCCTGTGATGGATGACGGTGGGAAGTTCTTTAACACTGGTCCAGGGGTTCATGTTTGCTATTCTTCCGGGCCTGTTGTGCCACGTCTTCTACCTTTCATTCATTCAATCAATCGTATTTACCGAGCGCTTACTGTGGGCAGAGCACTGTACTAAGCACTTGGAAAGTACAATTTGGCAACAAATAGAGACAATCCCTGCCCAACAACTGGCTCACAGTCTAGAAGGGGGGAGACAGACAAGAAAACAAAGCAAAACAAGTAGACAGGCATCAATAGCCTGGTATCCGTTTCGAACTCGGTCTTCAGTTTTTGCAGCTCCGTATTTAGCTCTCGGGGACGTAGAACAGTGGTAGAACTCCTGGCTTTTTTGGAAGGGTTTTCACTTACTTGGACATAATGGGGCGGAAAGCCTCCAGCAGGCTATTAAAGGGGTCGAGACAAACCGCCACACTGTCCTGGCTTTAGTTTAACTTGAAAACCGTTCCCCAAAAATGGTATTTAAGTGCTTACTATGTGCCAAGCACTGGACTAAGCACTGGGATGGGTACAAGCAAATTGGATTGGACACAGTCTCTGTCCCATGTAGGGTGCTCGGTCTCAATCCCCATTTTACAGATGAGGTAACTGAGGCACGGAGAAGAGAAGTGACTTATCCAAAGTCATGCAGTAGACATGCGGCGGAGCCAGGATTAGAATTCATGACCTTCCGACTCCCAGGCCTATGCTCTATTCTCTACACCACGTTGCTTCTCAGTAATCATTGTGATATTTGTTAAGCGCTTACTCCATGCCAGGCACTGTACTAAGCACTGGGGCGGATACAAACAATCGGGTTAGACACAGTCCCTGTCCCACAGGGGGCTCATGATCTCAATCCCCATTTTCCAGATGATGTAACTGAGGTTAAAGAAAAGTAAAGTGACTTGCCCAAGGTCACCCAGCAGACCAATGGTGGAGTCAGGATTAGAACCCGTGACCTTCTGACTCCCAGGACCGTGATCACTGGCAGGTGATCACGGTGGCTAAACTGTGGCCGGCATATTACTGCTCAGAGAGATGAGGAAGGTAATGTGCTCTTTACCACCCAAGTCCACCTACTCTCAGAGATCCCATTTAGGCCGGTCCCTACACTCGTGCAAATGTGCAGAATGTGATAGCCTCCATTGACAAGGAATCAATCATTGGTATTTATTGAACGCTTACTCTGTACAGAGCACTGTACTAGGTAAGGGCTTGGGAGAGAACAAGGCATCAGAATTAGGGGACACGTTCCCAGCCCACAGCGAGTTTGCAGTCTACAGGGAGAGACAGACATATGATCTATAATTTAAGGATGCCTACATAAGTGCTGCGGGTGGGGCGAATATCAAATGTCAAATGTCCAAAGGTCACAAGCCTCCTGTCAAGCAGTCTCTGTACTCTCCCCAGGGGCAGCCAGCTCACTCTCTCCTCCCTGGCCTGAGTGACTGTGAAAGTGAGTAAGCAGGAAGACTTAGACTAGGCGTCTTTCTCCCCAGCTCCAGGGGAAAGTACCTTGCCTGATGCGTAGGGGAGAATGCCCATCAATGCCAACCCGGTTGGCTCCTCGCCTTCTTTCTCCTTCCCTAACGTACCTCCAAAGAAAACTCCGAGAACAACCTGGCGCCTGGAAAATAATAATGTTGATATTTGTTAAGCACTTACCACTGTTCTAAGCGCTGAGAGAGATACAGGGTAATCAGATTGTCCCATGTGAGGCTCACAGTCTTCATCCCCACTTTACAGATGAGGTAACTGAGGCACAGAGAAGTGAAGTGACTTGCCCACAGTCACACAGCTGACAAGTGGCAGAGATGGGATTTGAACCCATGGCCTCTGACTCCCAAGCCCGGGATCTTTCCACTGAGCCATGCTCCAAAAGCATGATCCTTCCTTGGACCAGTGGAGGAAACTTTTAAATCCAAAGTTGGTTGAGAGAAGTTCCGTTCCCTTCAGGGTGAGGGTGGGGAATCTGGTCCTGTAGGCTGCACAAATGTGTATTTTCCACTAACTCCTACAGTGGGCATTTTGTATTCCACAAATGAGGGGGCCTAAAATGCTGGAAAATATTTCCCTAATTATACTTCAGGCAACACGAGAGGCAAGTTTTGGATGAGTTGGATTTGATCACAGCTACTAAGGAAATGGAGCGACACTTCTACAAACAAGGATTTGCATAAAGTAGCAAAGAGCTTGATGAATATCACTTCTTATTGCCTCCCTCTCTTCCTCCCTCGGGCCCCTCCCACCCCAAGCTGCAGAGTTGATTTTCTGGGAATGCAGGCCTGCGACATCCAAACCATGGAGTGGAATCTCCAAATTCGAGGTAATAGTGTTCCAGCCTAGAATTGGGGTGAAATCAAAAGCCATTTTAAGCCTCTGCAGAGCTTCTGGTCACGATCTCCTTGCTGGATTGCACTCTTTTAAAACCGAGCCTCAAAGCCCGGGTGGGTGATAAGGAAGTGAGGCGATTTCCTGGGAGGGAGACGCACAGTAGGTAGCAATTTAAAAGTTCCACCTGTTGAAAGCAAAGGCCACCTGTGTGGTTAGGGCCCAGGGGGTGGAATGCCGTGGTTATGGAGAAAGAGGGGACCCACCGGACCCCTGGAAAAATGCTTTAGGTTTGGGAGTTGTAAGAGACTTCCAGATGATGCCGTATGCAGTAGCATGACCTAGTGGAAAGAGCTTGGGGGTCAGAGGATCTGGGTTCGAATCCCAGCTCCATCACTTCTCTGCTGTGTGACTTTGGGGCAGTCACTTAGCTACTCTGCTTCAATTTCTTCATCTTTAAAATGGGGATTCAATTCCTGTTCTTCCTCACCATTGGATTATGAACCCCAGGTGGGACAGAGATTGTGTTGAATCTACTCCAGTATTCAGAACAGTGTTTAGCACACCGTAAGTGCTTAATAAATACCACAATATGGAACACGAAAGGGCTGCTAATGACTTGCCCTCCTCCCCCGCAATTTCCTTAGAGCTATTGAATAGCATATATTAATAATTCATTCATTGAATCATATTTATTGAGAACTTACTGTGTGCAGAGCACTGTACTAAGCACTTGGGATACAAGACAACGTATATGACCCCTACCCCACGTCCTGCTCTGGTCTGGAATCCCTTCTCTAATCCGACAGACAACCGCTCTCCCCCGCTTCAAAGCCTTACTGAAGGCACATTTCCTCCAAGAGGTCTTCCCAAACTAAGCCCCACTTTTCCTCATCTCCCACTCCCTTCTTCATCACCCTGACTCATTCCCTTTGCTCTTCCCCCCCTCCCAGCCCCACAGCACTTATGTACATGTCTGTAACTTTATTTACTTGATGTCTGTCTCCCCCACTCTAGACTGAGCTTGTTGTGGGCAGGGAATGTCAGTTCACCATTGTATTGTAGTACAGTGCTCTGCCGACAGTAAGCGCTCAGTAAATTCAATTGAATGAATGAATTTGAACATTAATAATATGGCTTACAATTTGGCACAGAAGGAAGTCCCAGCAGGTGGAAAGGATTTGAGCAGAGCTGGAAGGACCTAGACAAAAGAGTTGGGATGCAGAGAATGGGTGGAGCCAAAGGAACTGGACGACTGGACATGGTAGGGTGTGTGGGGCCGGGGGCAGAGGTGGTGGAGGAAACAGGGTGAGAGTGAGGGCCGGGCACAGTGGGAAAATGTCTTGTAATGTTGGAGGAAATTATTGAACCGTGAGAAATAGAGGCAGTCTGGGTCACTAGGGAATGGGGAACCATGAAGGTCTAAGGGGACCACTATGCGTCAGTAAGGTCAATGAAGGATAGAGGAGACAGCGAACACTTGGACCAGAGGGAAATAAGACGGCAGAAGGTAACAGTTCGAAGCAAGTTACATCTACAGTCGATCTCGACGAGCTATCCTTCGTTAGGCTGTCCAGCCTCACCCAGGGCTGAGATATGGGCTCCACAACAAGCCAGTCCATGGGGTACAAATGGCGCTGTGATTTCCCCTAGATTGTAATCTCCTTGAGGGCTTGGATTGTACTCTCCCAAGTACCTAATCACTTAATGAATATCACTGATTGGGAGATTAATATGCATCGGCACACAGTGCTCCAGTCAGAGGGCATACGCTATACAGAGATGAGCTTCACTATGTAGGTAGTGACTTTTTCTGCCCTACTAACTTCACTCCTCCAATGCCAACCTACTCACCATACCTCCATCTAGTCTATCTCCCCACCAACCTCTTGCCCACGCCCTACCTCTGGCCTGGTAATGCCCTCCCTCTTCATAACCAACGGATACCCTCAAGGCCTTATTGAAGACACATCTCCTCCAAGAGGCCTTCCCTGACTAAGCCCTCATTTCCTCTTCTCTCACTCCCTTCTGTGTCACCCTTACTAGCTCCCTTTATTCATCCCTCCTGTAATGTATATACATATCGGTAATGTATTTTTATTAATCTGTCTCCCCATCTAGAGTGTAAGCACACTGTGGGCAGGGAATATATCTACCACCTCTGTTAAAGATATTCCCCCAAGTGCTTAGTACAGTGCTCTGCACACATTAAGCGCTCAATAAATATGGCTGATTGAGAAATAGTTAAAAACCCACTCTCTTTACCAAGGGAGCCAGGAACAGAAGAACATGAGTTCCCGGAAAGCCCCTTTTCTAGGTTTGGCTGAAGGAAAAACATATTAAAAGAGAAATGATATGCACTACTTATTGACCTTCAGTTTGTTCACTGTTATTGTGTGAGACTGTCACTTCCAAAGCATAACATATTGGCAGTGAAAAGGGGATTGATATTAGAGACACCAGCTGCAGATATAGAATGGGAAGGCGATAGATGAATTCAATATATGTGAAGTCCCATCCCCATCAGCCTCGGACCTTCTTCCTCTCCTCTCTTTTTTTCCCTCCTTATGGAAATTATTTAAGATGCTTTAAGAGGCAGGGCTGGGGTGGGCGTCAGTCCAACTTCCAGCTCCTTTGTCACTGTCCAGTATCATTACAGGATCAGATATCTTCAGGTCCTGTATCCTTTTTTTAAAAAAAACACCCAGCCTCCCTCCACCTTACCTCCTGCTACTGCATCCTGGAGCTCGGAAATCGCACCTGAGTTTACAGGGATATGGGAGGACAGTGGAAAGACTCGGGAGAAAAGGTGAGGGTGGCGGGGGAGAATGGATTTCCTGCAAAGACACACTCTGGGTTCTGTGGATTTGATGATGATGGTGTTTAAGCACTTACTATGTGCCAAGCACTGTTCTAAGTTCCATTACATTATGTTGGGTGACCTGGAGAATGCTCCTCTCACTGTGGGCAGGGAACACGTCTACCAACTCTGTGGTATTGTACTCCCTCAAGGCCTTTAGACAGTGCTTGATAAAAAATAAATACCATTCAGTGATAGCAAGCGTCTGTTACTTCTAGGTCGGCAAAGACGCATCCTATATCCACTCAGCCTACCACTGGCCATCCTGCTCAGGGCAGTCAGGCCCTTGAGAACTCTGCATTGGCTGGATTTTCAAGGTCCAACACAACTAGGCCCTCTTTAGTTCAACAGGCATTACGGGCAGACTACAATGCCGCCGAACTCCAGTTATTTTAAAAGATTTGCCAGCTGGAGGTTGACCTGCTGGAGGGGATCCCTGCAGAGTCAATGAAGAAGAAACAATAGCAACATTTAGCTCATGATGGGCAGGGCATGTGTTTGTTTATTGTTATATCGCCCAAGCGCGTAGTACAGTGCTCTGCACACAGTAGGCACTCCATAATTACGATTGAATTTAGCAAGAAGATACCTGTGGATTTTAGTGTTCTGCCTGTGTTTTTCCATCATTTCTGGCCGCGGAAAATGAAACTCCAAACCAGGAGAGAACATTAGCCCCCTCCCTCCTCTCTCTCACTTCCTGAGGGACCCAAGCACCAGTTGGAAGCAGAATCTGCCCAGTCCAGTCTGGATCTGACCAGCTGGAGGTTCACAAGACTGGGTGTCAATGAAGCTTGACCCTTTGCAGAGCTGTGAGTCTCAGTGGCCAAGTGCTTAGTACAGTGCTCTGCACATGGTAAGGGCTCAATAAATACAATTGAATGAATGTATGTGCCTGCACGCACACACATATTCACACACAAAAAAAAACCCCTCCCCCCACCCCCACCCAAAAGAAAAAAGTAAAAGAGATGGAGAATATTTTCACTGCAGAAAATTGATTTCATGCCGAAGCGTCAGATTTCCATAAATTGCTTCAAGGTCAACGTAGGATGTGCTGATCTCAGGCTCCTTTGAGGGTGAAATTCAGATATAACCCAACTCAAGAACTCAACTCTCACTTCTGTTGTGCAAATTTTGAACTAGCCTAACATATTAAGAAGGATCCTGCGAAGCAAATGACAGCTAACCCTCTCAGCAGATGCACTTTTAACTGCCTGACCCATCAGTTCCAGTATTCCAGTTTAGGAAGCTATGGCTCGATAATGTAATCAGTAGTCCTAGAAGCCTTTCATTAGGAGTGTGACCTAGATTTACTGCCTCCCAGATAGAGATAAGGAAAACTAGATTTTCTTGCTTTATTTTAAGGGAGGAAAACATTTGTCTTTTTCTATTGGAAAGTGAAAGTTTCCTACTCGTCTCTGACCCTAATACCTGTTAAATACATTCTATTTACAAAGCAGCCAACAAAAGAAAAACAGAGATTTTTATTATACCTCATATAAAGTTCATATCTTAATTTGTTTTAAAATACTGGAAACGTCTGTACCTCATACAAACACTCCCTACACACAACAAAACATATATATATTAAAATACAAATGTATTTGTATATTATGGCAAATGTATATTACATATATCCAGAGCCTTGCCATAATTTAATTGCATCATTATCCTCTTTTCCCCCTGAAATGGCCCAGTTTTTCCCATTTAGAAATTTGATAATTGGAGTTGGAGATCTGCTTCATTTATTAGCTGTCTTTAGCAACAATTCCTCATTATCTGCACCAAAGTAGGGCAATGTCAAAAAATCTAGGCCACTGAATCTGACGTCTTGATCATGGCTTCTTTCTCAGTTTTCCTCGCCAGTTCTGCATTGAGCATGGAATTTTTTCTTTTGTTTTATTTTCCCTATCCACCTCTGACTTTACACTATCAATCAATCAGTGTTATCCATTAAGTGCTTACTGTGTGCAAAGCACTATACTAAAAGCTTAGGAAAGTACACCACAGAGTTGATAAACCCATTTCTTGCCCACCAGAAGCTTTCAGTCTAGAGGAGGAAAGAGACATTAAAATAAATTGTGGACTAGCACATGCTTAAAGGTACAGCTTCAAATGCATAGATGACACAGAAGGGTGAGGGTGGCAGGGAAAAGAGGGCTTAATTGAGGAAGGCTTCTTGGAGGAGATGTAATTTTAATGAGTCTTTGAAGATGGGGGGAGTGGTGGTCTGTTGGATATAAAGGGAAGGGAGTT
The DNA here is from genome assembly GCF_004115215.2 of Ornithorhynchus anatinus. NCBI lineage: Eukaryota > Metazoa > Chordata > Mammalia > Monotremata > Ornithorhynchidae > Ornithorhynchus > Ornithorhynchus anatinus. The sequence goes on from NC_041735.1 coordinate 28,636,085, forward strand.
CCAAGCCAGAGGAAGGTTATGGGCAAGGAGTTGGCAATGAGATATAATGAAATCACGATGCAAAGAGTTGGTTGGCATTGGAGGAGAAAAGCAGGTGGGCTGTGTTGTAATAAGAAGTCACCTTGGTAAGATAGGAGGGAGGGAGCTGATTGAGTGCTTTAAAGGTAAGGAGTTTCTGTTTGAGATAGAAGCGGATGGGTAACCATCAGAGGTTTAGGAAAGACAGGAGATGTGAAAAGACCTTTTTTTTAGAAAAATTCTCTAGGCAGCAGAGTTAAGTAAAGCCTGGAGTGGGGAAAGAGAAGAGGCAGGGAGGTTGTGAAGGTAGCACTAATAGGATTTGGTGACAAATTGAATATGTGGGTGGAATGTGAGAGATGAGTCCAGTATAATGCCAAGGTTATAGGATTGTGAGACAGGGAGGAGAGTGGTATTGTCTAAAGTTAGGGGAAAGAAAAGGGGAGGACAGAGTTTGAGTGGGAAGATGGGTTCTGTTTCGTGCTGATGCCTCAACATCCAAATAGAGATATCTGAAGGTAGAAGGAAAAACGAGACTTCAAGAAAGAGAGGTCAGGGATGGAGAGGTAGATTTTGGAATCATCTAGAGGTGGTATCGAAGGTGTGGGAGCATATGAGTTCTCCCAAGGAGTGGGTGTAGATGAAAAATAGAAGGGGACTCAGAACTGAGCCTTGAGAAACTTCACAGTTAGAAGGTGGGAAGCAGAGAAGGAGCCTACGAAAGAGACTAAGAATGGGCGGCCAGAGATGTAGGAGGAGAACCAGAAGACAGTGTCAGTGAAGCCAAATTTAGATAATGTTTCCAGGAGAATGGGGTGGTCTACAGAATCAAAGGAAGCTGAGAGGTGGAGGAGGATTAGGATGGAGTAGAGGCTGTTGGATTTGGCAAGAAAGAGATCACTGGTGATCTTAGAAAGGGCAGTTTCCATGGAGTAAAGGAGGCGGAAGCAAGACTGGAGGGGCTCAAGAAGAAAATTGGAAGAGAAGACATGGAGGCAGTGGGTGTAGGCAATTTGCTCAGGAATTTTGGAGAGGAATGATAGGAGGCAAATGGGGCGATAACTGGAGGTTAGTTGTAGGGAGCGTGTTTGAAAGCGGAGAGGAAGAGACCATTGGAAAGTGAACAGCTGAAGAGGGCAGTTGTGGAGGGGGGAAAAAGGAGGGGTCAAGTGCTTTGATAAGGTGTGAAGGGATGGGGTTGGGAGCTCAGGTGCAGGGAGTGGATTTTGAAAGGAGGTGAGAAATCTCTTGATACTGCTGGCAAAGGTAGGAGAGTCAAAAGAACTCATCCCAGCTGCCAATGTTGTTTGCCTGACTGTTCAATTGGCAAAGTGATGATCAGCTGCTGGTTTTAGAGGTCTGTAAAATCCAACTGCCTTCTCCAGCCAAGTTCAGTGCAAACTTGCACCAGTAGGAGACCCATCTAGTTGTTCATTGGAGCCATTGATTCAGTCATATTAATAATAATAATGATGGTATTTGTTAAGCACTTACTATGTGCCAAGCAGTCATATTGAGACAAACCCTCCTAGGCAAGGCATTAGTTATCTGACAAGACCTGAGAGTTTCCAGTCAGGGTGAGAAAACTTCAAATGGCTTTCAGGCCTCTTAGTTTGTTGAAGTCTGTGCCCTCCCAATCCTTGTCCCTCCTCATCCCGCCCTCATAGCAAAAAGTTGGTGTCTGTGGCAGAAACCCCATTAAAGATGTATATCAGCTGTGCCTCCCAATTCTCCCTACTAAGGGTGCTGGGGAACTGCTGGAGAAGGAAAAATGGTCCATGAGCACATCAAGAGCCAGCCCCTATGGTTCCTTGAATGGAACAGAAATATACTGCATCTCTCCCCAAGAGATACCACTGTAACCTGTGCCTCGTGTTTGAAGCAGTGTGGTCTAGATAGAGCACGGGCCTAGGAGTCACAAGGACCTGGGTTCTAATCCCAGCTCTGCTGCTGTGTGACTTTGGGCAAATCACTTCACTTCTCTGTCACCTCTTCTGTAAAATGGGGATTGGGGCCCCATTTAGGACAGATCAATTTGCTTGTATCCACGCCAGCGCTTAATACAGTTCCTGGCACAAAGTAAGTGCTTAACAAATACCACCAACATCATCACTATTATTATTGTCCATATCCAGTCCATAGTGACTTTTAGGCAGAGAGCTGTTCCACAGCTGCCTTTATCCCTGAGGTCTTTTGTTGAGTTTGCTCCTCGCTCTGCTGGGGACACTGGTCTTTTTAGTAGCGTTCAGTGGTTTGCAAAATCAAGCCCAGTTTGCTCTTCCTCACTTGTGTTTCTCCTCTGGTGGTGTCTCTGGTAGGTCACTCTGCTTTTCCACCTTTTGCTACTGTTCATTAGTTCTCCCATGAGAACTATAAAGAATGCTTAAAATCCTTTGTTTCTTATTCATATTTAAATATGATAAATTGAGAGTCTTGCTTCAAAGCCTTGGTCCCGTTGAAATCTACATGTTATCTCTTTAGTAGGGCTAATGGTCAGATGGAGACCTGAGTGACCTTAACTCAGCTGTCTTTACTTTGGCCAGATTTCTGTTGGCTTCCAGCAGCAGGAAACCTGGCTGAGTTGGGTCCTGTCTGTGAGTTTTATCAATCTAGAGTGTTTAATCTGCTGTTTATATCTTTGTTTTTTTATGGTATTTAGTGAGCACTTACTGGGTGCCAGGCACTGTACTAAAGCACTGGGGTAGATAGAAATGAATCAGGTTGGACACAGTCTCTGTCCCACATGGGGCTCACCATCTTAATCACCATTTTACAGATTCATTCACTCAATAGTATTTATTGAGCAATTACTATGTGCAGAGCACTGTATTAAGCTCTTGGACTGTACAGTTTGGCAACAGAAAGAGAAAATCCCTGCCCAGTGACGGGCTTACAGTCTAAATGGGGGAGACAGACAGCAAAACAGAACAAAACCAAAACAAGACAACATCATCAAGATAAATAGAATCAAGGGGATGTACACCTTATTAACAAAATAAATAGGGTAATAAAAATATATACAAATGAGTACAGTGTTGAGGGGAAGGGGGAAGGGGAAGGAGCAGAGGGTGGGGGGGAGGGGAGGGGGAGCAGAGGGAAAGGAGGGGCTCAGTCTGGGAAGGCCTCTTGGAGGAGGTGAGCTCTCAGTAGGGCTTTGAAAAGGGGAAGAGAATTAGTTTGGCAGACATGAGGAGGGAGGGCATTCCAGGATAGCGGTAGGACATGGGCCAGGGGTCGACAGTGGGATAGGCATGAATGGGGGACCGTGAGGAGGTGAGCGGCAGAGGAGCGGATTGTAAGGGGAGGGCAGTAGAAAGAGAGAAGGGAGGTGAGATAGGAGGGGGCAAGGTGATGGAGAGCTTTGAAGCCAAGGGTGAGGAGTTTTTGTTTCGTGCGAAGGTTGATAGGCAACCACTGGAGGTTTTTGAGGAGGGGAGTGATGTGCCCAGAGCGTTTCTGTAAGGAAGATGATCCGGGCAGCGGAATGAAGAATAGACTGGAGTGGGGAGAGACAGGAGGAAGGGAGATCTGAGAGAAGGCTGACACAATAATCCAGTCAGGATATTATGAGAGCTTGTACCGGCATGATAGCTGTTTGGATGGAGAGGAAAGAGCGGATCTTGGCGATATTGTAAAGGAGAGACGGGCAGGTGTTGGTGACGGATTGGATATGTGGGGTGAATGAGAGAGCTGAGTCAAGGACGACACCAAGGTTGCGGACCTATGAGACGGGAACGATGGTCGTGCCATCCACAGTGACAGTGACGCCAGGGAGAGGACAGGGTTGGGAGGGAAGATAAGGAGCTCAGTTTTAGACATGTTGAGTTTAAGGTGGTGGGCAGACATCCAGGTGGAGATGTCCTGGAGGCAGGAGGAGATACGAGCCTGGAGGGAGGAGGAGAGAACAGGGGAGGAGATGTAGATTTGGGTGTCATCTGCATAGAGATGATTGAAGCCGTGGGAGCGAATGAGTTCACCGAGGGAGTGAGTATAGATGGAGAACAGAAGAGGGCCAAGAACTGACCCTTGAGGAACCCCTACAGTTAGTGGATGGGAGGGGGAGGAGGAGCCCGCGAAGGAGACCGAGAATCAACGGCCAGAAAAATAAGAGGAGAACCAGGAGAGGATGGAGTCCCGTGAAGCCAAGGTGAGATAGGGAGAAGAGGCTGTTCGACAGTATCAGAGGCACTGATGAGGTAACTGATGCACAGAGAAGTGAAGTGATTTGCCCAAGGTCACACAGCAAATTAGTGGTGAAGCTGGGATTAGAACCCAAGTCCTGGCTCCATCCATTAGACCATGCTGCTTCTCACAAAGTGGCCCGTGTGGGGGATCGAACCCACGACCTTGGTATTAGCAGCCCACACTTTAGACAACTGGGCTAATGGGCACCCCAGTTTCCCAGATATCCTTCCAGGACTTTGTTTACACTTGGTAACACAAGAAAATCCCCAAAGGAGGGCTGCTTCATCATCATCATCATCATCATTCTCCCTTTGGGGAGAGTAAAAGAGCTAGTCATCCCATCCTCCTTAGTTTATCAGCTATTTATCAGCAACGACAGTCCCAGAGGGAAAATGAACCCTTCAACTCTTCAATGGACAGGGAAGTTATCTGCTAATTCTGTTTTATTATGTTTTCCCAAGCGCCTGGAACAGTGCTCTACACATAGTAAGCATTCAATAAATACGAGTGATGGATTCAGCTCCCAAAATGTAGTGGGTCTCAACAACGAAAATTGATGAAGGCTTTAAGCCCCCCAAAACGCTATCTTAACAGGGAACTGAGCACCCCCTTCCACGCTCAGGACTTTTGGGGACAGCGAGCACACTTTCTGTTGTAAAATCAGCCTCCCAGTATGATTGGGCTTCTGTCTGATGCTGCTGGAACAGGTAGGAAGTTGGGGAAGGGGATGCCAAAAGGTTCTTAGAAATGCTATTTCTCAGCCATGGGATCTCCACCTCTTTCCATGGGTAGAAGCCATTTGTGCAATTAAAAAGAAAGTTTAAATCAGCGGGGAGGTGGCATTGGTTCTTGGTTCAAATGAGTTGATTGCTTAGCCTAATAATGAGTTAACGAAGTTCCAGACTTGCAGGGGCGTGTTGAACTCCCATTTTCTTTGTTTACTCTTCCAGAATCAGTATTTCTCTGGGAAATAATGGAAATTTATGGGCACCGTTCAAAAAGCTGTTTCAGGGGTGAATAATGAGGCATTTGTCCTCCAACCACACACGCGTGACTCTCCAATTTGGAAAAAAGCCTGTGCTTGACCGAATTGCCGCCTCCCCTATAATCCTCACTAGACTCAGGGCCCACCTATATCCATGGCTTCTACTTTCACTTCACCAGCTCACTCCATGTATAGGGTGGGTCTTCATCTGATTTTATTTTGGACAGAATGGGTTTCAGCCGGTCTGTCCCCTGTCTGGTACTTGATGTGTACGGAAAGGGTATCTGGTAATGTCGTCTGTCAGTATCCATGACTTCCTAAACTCTGGCTACCACCCTCGCAGTTTCAATGAGCCTACTCTCCCAAAGGTCATCAGGTGACCATTTTCTGGCCAGCGGCCTCTTCTCCACCTTCTGGACTTCTCTGATTGTTTTGGCAGTCAACACTGGTTTTATTTGTATCGGAAGAGGTGCCAGGCTACTGAAACCCACCATTTCTCCCTTTGCTTCCATGCCCAGGGTCTCTCCTGAATCCGGTTAGAATGCTTCAGTGTCGAGGGAGGGGCAACCTGAGGAGCAAGAGCCCCACTGTCTCCAGAACCAGGACTGCAAGCAGGGCAACTCAGCGTTGGGAGATTCCGGGGCTCTATCTGAATAATAATTACGGTATTTGTTAAACACTTACTATGTGCCAAGCACTATTCTAAACGCTGGGGTAGATACAAGGTAATCAGGTTGGACACAGTCCCTGTCCTGCAATGGGGCATACAGTCTTAATCCCCATTTTACAGTTGGGGGTAACTGAGGCACAGAGAAGTTAAGTGACTTGCCTATGGTCACACAGCAGACAAGTGGCGGAGCCGGGATTAGAACCCTTGTCGTCTGACTCCCAAACCCGTGGTCTTGCCACTAGGCCACGCTGCTTCTGAAGGTCATGGTTCTGCCCACAGGTGTCAGGGCTGAACATTAGACAGGGGCACAGAGTAAGCCTTGGTGGTTAATCACCCTCTTCTCCTTGACCCACTCTC